>NW_017728993.1:52033157-52039669 GCF_001723915.1 Gavialis gangeticus
ACCTGTCTGGGGTCTTGTGAACCCAGCATTCATTCCTGTTTGTGGCAGGGGGTCAGGCTAGATGATCTGTTCATGTCCCCCCTGACCCTAGCTACTATGAAACTATGAAATAGAATTTGTTATACCTGAAATCAGGATTTGCTATAAATCTCAGTGGGCGTGTCTACATGAGATGCTTAATGCCCATTAGATTAATTCTACTGTGCATTAGAGCATCTGGCAAAACCCATGCCAATACACAGTAGATTAATCTAATGAGCATTAAGTGTCACCAAAAAAAAAGCATTTGTTTTCACTAATGCACAGTAGCGCTGATTATGACGCACTAATTTAGTACTTGTTATTACAGGTATTAAACATTAACGAACATGTTGAAACACCCAATGTAATCTTAACTATTGAATCAAAGTCAGTGCCTCTGTAATATAGTACACATGCATGCATACATACATTTGTCCTAGGTAGAACTGAGTACTATTAACACACTATATATCGCGTGTGTGTTTTAATTTGTTATATGAAGGCATAGGAACAGATCCTCAGCTGTTCTTCAGCTCAGTTAATGGAGTTATACCAGCCTATACCAGTTGAGAATCTGGCCATAGGACCAAATCCATCCTGGTAGCAATTCTACTACACCACTGTTTAATTTGATCCACTAACAGCATATCTACACATGCTATTAATGTGCTGTAAGTGTAATGCACAGTACAATACTGTGCTATAAGCTTTCCCAGGCAGAGCATCTACATGTGTGCCCATTGGGAACAGACAGCAGCAGTTCAGTGCAGGGCTACTCCAGCCATGCTGTGCCCCCCTACAGCAGCCAGGGAGAGCTCCAGGCTTCCCTGGGTGCCAGCCAGAAAGACTAAGAGCCTGGAGTCAGGCCTTAGTCTCTCAGGGAGGGCAGTTGTGAAGCTGCCCCACCTCTGGGGCAAGATAATAATTAATATATTTTATCTGATATATCATTCTACTTGTTACCCTTATCTATCTTGGGATCAGACCAAAATAAATCACATTAGTTCAAAATAATATGTCTGTTTTCCATGGAAACTTGTTAACTGCAAATGTCATAAAAGAGTAAATATTAAGTTGGTTATTATACTATATATTCCTTCCTAAATGTGATTTGAACAAGTTCGCTGCTTAACTTGGAGTAAAATGTAAGAAATTTTTGCTTAGGAAAGAAATTAAATGGGAATAAACAGTTTCTAGACCACTGAAAGATTGTCACAAAAATGTAGAAGAAAAGCATAGAGTAATGCATCTGATGACAGTAAGCATTATGAAGGAGATATATTAACAGAATATCCCTTTGTCAGGCCCAATATCATGAATAAGGAAAAAATATTACGGGCATTCTAAACATGAAACAAAAATCTATTATGGAATATAGGTTAATATGGGTCTTTGGCCTCAGGCGAAATATTAACTTTGAAGCATTCTCCATATTGATGTGCTGAGACAATCATGCAGAAAATAAGGAGAGATACTCAGACATAAGCTTAAATATTAACTGGGAGGAAAACTTGCCTCTGCTTAATTTCATTGCTAGAATTTGCCTTTGTTATATTTTACAAAGTGTTTCTAAATTGTAATAAGAAAAAAGAGAAATATGTTAGCATTTAATTTATGATACACACATACAAAAGTGTACTGATATTTCCTAGTAAAGAAAGCAAATTCTGAAAGTCTTTGATTATTCTCTGGGCAGGCAGCAGTAGCTGGGTCTTTGATTTCTGAGACAAGAAAGACTGTCAATTTCCAAGGATGGAGATACCACAATTTCTCTATGTAGTCTGTTGCAAAGTTTGACCACCTTCATAGTCAAAATGTTCCTCCTAATCTCTAATCTAAATATCCTCTTGAGGCCATTGCTTCTAGTCCTGTCAACTACAGCCACAGAGAAAAGCCTGTCTCCATTCTCTTAATTGGCCTTCAGGTATTTGAAGGTTGTTATCAAATCTTTCCTCAGCCTTTTGTTCTCCAGGCTAAAGAACCCTAGTTCTTTAAGACTTTCCTCCTAAATCATGTTTCCCAGGCCCCTAACTATTTTTGTCATTCTATGCTGAACTACTTTGAATCTGTCCATGTTTCTTGAAGTGTAGGACCCAAAACTAGACAGAACTCCAGGTGAGGCTTTACTGAATAGAGCTGAAGAGCCACTTCCCTTGATTTGCAAGTGACCTTCCTGTTAATAAAAAACAGGTTGCTGTTGGCTTTTTTTGCAAAAAGAGCACAGTTGGTTCATATTCATGTCCACTGTAATTCCCAGGTCCTTCTCTGTAGTACTGCACCCTAGTCAGTCATTCCCCAATCTGTATTTGTGCATGCAATTATATTGTCCCAAGTGCAGGACCTTGCACTTGACTTTGTTGAATTTCATTTCATTGACTGTGGACCATTTATGCAATCTATCCAGATCATTCTGAACCATAATCCTGCCTTCCAGTATGGTTGCCACGCCACAGAAGTTGGTGCTAAATTTGTCAGTTATGTACTTGATCACACCAACCAGATCATTAATGAAGATGTTAATGACTAACTTATTAATGAAAATAGCATGGGAGACAGTATTAAAAATTTTGCTAAACTCAAGGTGTACCATATCTACTGCTTTTCCCCCATCCATAAATCTTTTCACCTTATGAAAGAAGGAAATCAGGCTGGTCAGGCATGTCTTGCTCTTGGTAAATCCATGATGTCTGCTCCCAAACACCTTGTTCTCTCCTAGACGATTCGCAATAGTTTCTGTGAGTGCATGTGCCATGATTTTTCCAGGTATCAAGGTTGGGCTGATGGCTCTGTAATTCCCTGCAACCTTCTTCTTCCATTTCTTAAAGATGGGCATTATAGTTGCTCTTAGTCATTCAGCTTACAACCACCTAGCTTCCCTAAGAAATTTCTAACCTGGTCTGCCATTACTCTACGTTGGTTATGTCCTTGCCTATCTCTGTTGTCAAATGCACTCACCAGTTAGTAGCTGCCTTTATTTGTGAAAACCAAAGTAAAAAAGACATTAAATGCTTCAACTTTCTCTGCATCATCTGTGACTAGAATGCCTTCTGCATTCCATAAGAGACCTATGGAGTCCTCTTTTTACTTTTGCTATAGCTGTAGAATCTCTTTTTATTGGTTTTTATGTCCCTTGCCAGCTACAACTCAAATTGTTTCTTCACCTTCCTAATTTTCTCCCTGCATTCCTGTGCAATACTCTTATACTAGTCCATAGTACTATGACCAAGAGTCTACTTTTTTTTATAGGATATCCTTCTGAATTTCAGCTCATTCAAGAGATTGATGTATAGACATGCTGGCCTCCTCTTGCATTTCCCATTTTTCTGTCATATTGGGATAGCTTTCCCCTGTCCTCTTAGACACAGTTCCTTAAAAAGTACAGCCAGTTCTCCTAGACTCCATTTTCCCTCATATTTGCCTCTGAGTGGAACTTTCCCCCTGAATTTCTTAAAATTTGCTTAATTTTCTTAAAAAAATTTTTCTTAAAAAAAAGCAGCATTTAATGAAGAGCTTCCCCTGCTAATTGGCTTTTCTACCATTTATATCATAAAGGTATCCCCAACACACTCCAGGGACTTGCTGCACTGCCTGTGTACTTCTATGTTTCCCACCCAAAAGCTGTACTGACAATTGAGATTCAGGTCCTGTGATTTGGAAGCTTCCATGAGTTATTTAAAGAAGGCATCATTCACCTGTTGGTAGCCTGTAGCAGATACTCACCATGGCATTTCCCTTGCTTCTTTTCCCTTTGGCCTTTAGTGAGTCTGTATGAGAAGACACTTTTCTCTCTCTTCATCTGGTGGACCCCATCTCTTCCCAGTAGTTCATCTTAGAAGACCATTCATGGTCAAAGAAACCAAAGTACTTCTGGTGATACCATTTATACAGCCATGTGTTGATCTCCAGGATGTGTCCACTCTTAGTTAGTCCTTTACCCTTGGCTGTAAGGATTGATGAGACTATCACCTGGTCTCCTGTCCCTTTCACCCTTGTGCAGAGACCCATATAGCCACTTTTGATCTACTCAAGGTTACCTCTGGTGGTATTAGTACTGCCCACATGGATAAGCAGCACAGGATAGTAGTCAGAGGGTCAGATTAGCCTCAGCATCTCTTCCTCCATGACATCGCAGATGTGTGCTCTTGGATGGTGGCAGATCTCCCAAGCCAACAGGTCAGGCCAGCAAATGGATGCCTCCACAGAAGGGAATCACCAACCACCACCGTTCATACATTCTTGGAAGCAGTGGTCCTTCCACACTTTGGGATGCTTAGCTTGGTCTTCTGTCCACTGGAGTAGGTTTTAAATCTTTGGTGGACCTTGTCAAAACTCAATTAGATAAATAAATAAATAAAGTATCTTTTTTACCATTAACCCTGTGTGTCTTGCTTTTAAATCAATAAAGTTGTAAATAAACTGAGTCTTTGGGGAAGTGGAGACATTAGAGGTTTTTAACCTTCTTGTTTTGGAAGAAAAACTGGTATTGAATTTAGTGGAGTGCTTAATGCACTTCCAAACATTCCTGGAAACAAATATTACTGCAGAGAAATCAGAGAAGGTGAGATATTTCATGTCACAATAAGTAGCAAGGATACAGGCAATGGAAAGGTACTGTGAATTCCAGTGGGAGTGCATGAGGGTCTTCAAACTAACTCAGTCACAAATAACAAGATGGTGATTCAGGCAAGATTCATATGGGAAAGTAATCCTTTATGAGAACCAATTTCTAAGTAAGACCACTGATGTAACAAACCACCAAGTAAGACCACTGATGTAACCAACTTGGATAAAAAATCTAAATCTATCAATCTGAACAGTTAACGGATAGATGCACAAGAAGCAAGGTTAAATGTGGAGATAGAATTAATAACTATGTCAAAGGAAGGAGTATGAAAGTAATAGACTTGACTTTGCAATGACTAGTGTAATTTGTTGCATCAAGCACGTAGCACCCCACTCCATTCCCATGGTTACCAGTCCTCAGTAACATTACTCCCCTTTATCTCTGCCACACAAATTCTGAAGTAAACTTACTATCCAGACTCTGTGATAATCCTATACTACCAGTGCATTGGGACATATTCCACCCGTCAATAGCTCAGATCCCTTCAAGACGTCTAATATGGTCCACCCTTTCAAAACCCTTTGACTTTTCCTTACTTACTCATGAAGAATAACCAACACAAGCATCAATCAAACACCACATCATCTCTGACCCTACAGTCAGTCAACCAGGATTTAACTGGCCACTCCATTATCAGGCACTTCTCAACCATTTTTTAACTGGAGAGGACCACTCCACCTCAAAGCTATATCAATGGGGCCTTTGCCATAACAACAAGTGCCCTTGTGGACAAGTTCAAACCATGTCCCATATTGTTGACTCGTGTTGAATTACTATGCTACCTGGTGGCCTTCAAGCTCTTCCCACTGGTAATAACATCACCTTAAGATGGCTGAAACAATATGTGGAAACTGTATACGCTAAATAAATACGATTTGTTGGGCTGGTGCAAACTGTCCTTCCAAAATAAGCAAGTTGTAAGTAGTAGCAGTATTAACAAGGTGTAAGATAACAGAAATGCATAAAATTAAAGTCATATCAAGGCATATATGCATGCTTAAATATAAAATTCTATAAATAACCAGAGACCAGATTTGTTGACAATAATTGCAGAGATAATCATTTCATGACACAATGTTCTTTACAAGAACATATCATGCAAGTAACAAGAGCAGAGTAGTTATAGCACAAATTACTAGCAAAATGAAAAACAAAATATATTTCTGAGCATAAAGCTGGAAGACAAAATGGATTATGATACTGATGATACAGAAACAGAGTTCTTTGTTAGATTACAAAGCTAGGCTTTGCAACAGATTGGTTTGTTACACTAGAAACAGCACAGCACAGAACAAAGCGGGATTTAAAATGTATACTAATGCTGTGCCTAAAACATAGCAAGCAAGATTAGTCATTGCTGGATATTAAAAAAAAAATACTAGGTAGAACAAGACCCTTATTAATTTGTGGAGGTTATGTGCCTAGTAAGTGCCAGTACAGGGGAGAAAGCATTGGTAGCTGTTCATCTGCCTATGTAAGATGGGAAGGGACAAAGAGTGTAGTGGGCTTTTGTTATTGTCACTTCTTAATGAAAGAAATAGTGCACCTGAGTTAATGTGGTAGGGGACAATCTCCAATAGCATAGAGTACAGTGAGATGGGAGAACAGGGGCAGCTGTTACTATATATTAGTACTTACTAGGACTTATGGGACAGTTACAGTCTAGCACATTACGTGCAAGAATTTTGGCTTAGGTGGAAAAGATAAGCAGAGAGAAAAAGCATCACATGTAATTTGGATTGAGGAAAATACAGTAGAAACAACAGGAGATGGACTGTGTAGGAAGAGGTAATACTATCTAGGCAGGCAGTGACAATGAAAAGACCAAACAAAGGCTAACAAAGACTACAGGTGGAGGTTGAGATAT
>NW_017728993.1:52040754-52044006 GCF_001723915.1 Gavialis gangeticus
TATATATATATATATATATATTTGATTTCTCAGAAGGGAAGGGAAAGGGAAAGAGAAAGGGAAAGGAAAATGCAATGATAGCAATGGGAATCAATGGTGACTCAGACCTGCTATCTAATAAATTAACTTATTTGCAGTGATTATCATGTCAGGAGAATTCTTAGGGGTAGTACATGAGCATCTTTTCTTGCATTCCTCTATGGAGTATCTATATCATGGTACCCATTTTAATGACACAAAAATTGTTGGGTTTTTGGGTCAGAGGCCTTGACTTGTGTTCCAGGATACATTTTCTTTGAGTACTCCCTGAGTTCATCTACATGAGACACTAAATGCACAGTAGACTAATTCTACTGTGCATTAGCACGTCACAGCAAAAGCCATGCTAACGTGCAGAATGATCAATCTATTGTGCATTAGCATGACAAAGAAATGTGTGCTGGCACTACTGTGTACGGGAACCAGTAACTGCACATTCAGTACAAGCACTAAACTTAATGCACAGTAACCATGGTGCATTAATGAATGTATAGACACCCCTCTGGGTGCATCTACATGTGTAATTTACTTCAGAGTTGACTAACTATCTCCACAGTAAGCATCACTGTCTACATGTGCACTGATATTAGAGCTCATTAAATTAATTAAGTCCACCATAAGATAGTAAAACTGGGGACAGTACTATCTTCTGGTGCAGCTACTTACTTCATTGAAACACACGTGTAAGCAGTGACAGGGGCGGCTGGAGCATAAAGTTGCTGAAGTATGGGGGCAACCTGCTGTACAGCTCTGCAATTTTGGCTCTCATGCACAAGCCAGCCCTTCTGCTGCCTGAAATAGCTACCCAGAGCTCAGGGCTGCCACCAAGCCTGCTGGC
Source organism: Gavialis gangeticus (assembly GCF_001723915.1). NCBI lineage: Eukaryota > Metazoa > Chordata > Crocodylia > Gavialidae > Gavialis > Gavialis gangeticus. The sequence goes on from NW_017728993.1 coordinate 52,041,632, forward strand.
AGCCCAAGACTGCTCTGCCGTGGCTCAAACTGCTGGTGTCCCAGGTGCATGTACAGATGCTGTGCCTGGGAACAGTTGACTCCAGTGCAAACAGCTCTGAAGTTTATCACTTGCATTAATTGCACATGTAGATGCATCCCCTGTGTATTTCTATATTTATAACAATTGAATAAATTCTGTACTCAGTGGGAGTTTGGGCTAAGTAATTAATTTAGGATTTAGAACAACACAAATAATGACCGAAATTTCATAAAATTGTCATTTAAGCTTCCTATATGTATTTTAAAGCTATAACCTATTTAATAGTGTGGGAAAATAAATATCAATAATTCCATATTACAACAATATTGTTTCACATACCTTAAATGCCTAATAGCATATTTGTTGTTTAGTTCACTGTTTGTGTTATATCAAATTAAAAGAAAATCAATCCCAAAACTTCTAATTTTTAAGCAATTTGTATTTTAAGAATTTGGGTTTAAAATTATTTTGCTGGTGAATAAAACAATAAGATAGTTAAACAGCATTAAGGGATATATTGCTGATTGTTTGAAATAAGACATCCTTATTAGTTTAGGTAACTTCAGTCAGGTATTTGATTTATTTTTTGGAAAGAAAAATTTTGTAATAACCAAACAGAGGCACATTCTTTACTTCCTTCTGCTGCATATTTCTTTCTTTTTTCCCTCACTTAAAGGGGCTTATTTTTTTTATCCTAGAACATCAGACATTTCCAGGAAATGTAAAGTAAAAAAAGAATGCAAATTGCCATAAACAATGCTTTGTTATCATGATAGCTGGTAATTTTCTGATCGGAATCCATCTTATCTCTAGAACTATAGTAATAGATACAATGGCATTAACAACTTTATTCAGCCCTTTAATCAATTTTATCTAATAGGCCACTCCTATTTTTAATGTACTTGCTAGCACGTGAGTCTAAACCCAGGCCCTACAGTGGCACAGAGCTGTTCTTCCTGGGTCAATTGCTGCATAGTCACAGAGCTGCCTCCTTCATAGTTTTTTCTATCAAGGAGGGAGAATGTACATTCAGCTTTTTCTACCAAGGTTGCTAATGTACATTTCTCATATTTTAAAAGCACTTCAACATTAATCTAAGTATTTGAATATTACTTTTTCTTCTCTTGACTGGTAAAATAGAACCTCCTCTGCCTGCAACAGTGAGAAAGCAAAAAGTTTCTCCCTGTAGAAATTAACTGTTCTCACTGTTTGGCCAAAATAAAAATGTTTCTAATGAGAAATACAGTACATGGATGTTTGATTTCCCAGGGACAATTAGCGGCAGTGCACTTTGCAATGCTGTTACTAGTCCCTGGGGAATGCCCGCACCATGCATGCCTTGGCACTTGGCAATTTGCCTCAGGTGCTGTAGGGGAGGCTGGGGCAAGTACTGGTTTGGCCCCAGCAGCCTTACCTGGGGGCCTCCCAGGGCTGCAGCCATGGCAATTCTGCTGCATGAAGCCTGGATGGCTGCAGTGTGCAGCCCAGCTTTGCTTTTCAGCAGCGTGCGCTGGCTGAGTGTGCATTGCTCCCATTGTTTCTTTTTTTCCCATGGTTTTTTTGACCCCTGGACATCCAGGAGTCAAAAAAACCTGCAGAAAAAAACCCTGGCACAGTACATACTTGGGCAGCACACTGCTGGAGCATGGAGAACACCGAACTGTGCAACAGGTGGTGCTGCAAACACATTTGCAGCGCCACCTACTGCACAACCATGCTTGTTTGGATGTACCCTTAGTGTGTTTCCCCTATTAATATTAAAATACTTGGAAGCAATTTTCCTTTTCTTCATTTTTCTGGGAAATAGATAGGAGGTAAAATTACAGTATGATCAATGCAGGCATACCTCGTTTTATTGTGCTTCGCTTTATTACGCTTCGCAGATATTGCGTTTTTTACAAATTGAAGGTTTGTGGCAACCCTGCGTCGAGCAAGTCTATCGGTGCCATTTTTCCATCGGCGCCATTTTTCCAACAGCATTTGCTCACTTCGTGTCTCTGTGTCACATTTTGGTGATTCTTGCAATATTTCAAACTTTTTCATGATTATTGTATTTGTTATGGTGATCTGTGATCTTTGATGTTACTATTGTAATTGTTTTGGGGCGCCACGAACCGCGCCCATATAAGACGGCGAACTTAATCGATAAATGTTGTGTGTGTTCTGACTGCTCCACCAACCAGCCGTTCCCCTGTCTCTCTCCCTCTCCTCAGGCCTCCCTATTCCCTGAGACAAAAAAATATTGAAATTAGGCCAATTGATAACCCTACAATGGCCTCTAAGTGTTCAAGTGAAAGGAAGAGTCGCACATCTCTCACTTTAAATCAAAAGCTAGAAATGATTAAGCTTAGTGA
>NW_017728993.1:52049006-52054820 GCF_001723915.1 Gavialis gangeticus
GAACATTGTTGAAATGACAACAAAGGATTTAAAATATTACATAAACTTAGTTGATGAAGCAGCGGCAGGGTTTGAGAGGATTGACTCCAATTTTGAAAGAAGTTCTACTGTGGGTAAAATGCTATCAAACAGCATCGCATGCTACAGAGAAATCTTTCGTGAAAGGATGAGTCAATTGACGCCGCAAACTTCATTGTTGTCTTATTTTAAGAAATTGCCACAGCCACCCCAACCTTCAGCAACCACCACCCTGATCAGTCAGCAGCCATCAACATCGAGGCAAGACCCTCCACCAGCAAGAAGATTACGACTCGCTGAAGGCTCAGATCATGGTTAGCATTTTTTAGCAATAAAGTATTTTTCAATTAAGGTATGTACATTTTTTTTTAGACATAATGCTATTGCACACTTAATAGACTACAGTATAGTGTAAACATAACTTTTATATGCACTGGGAAACCAAAAAATTCATGTGACTTGCTTTATTGCGATATTCGCTTTATTGCGGTGGTCTGGAACCGAACCCGCAATATCTCCGAGGTATGCCTGTACATCTGGACATGCCCCAAGTGTCCAATGTAAAGCCCAAGGACATAAAAGCAAGAGTGGCTTATGCAGATATGTCCATGTCTGTTATGACCACAAAGTCTGACTGGCTTTAGATCAAATTCAAAAGGCAGAGTACATTTCTGTTTCTCATAGGCTTATTCTTTCCTCCTCATCCTGTACATTTTGGTCATTCACTAGGTCTTTAAAGTTATTGTAGGCTGCCAATTTGTGTCAGGAAATATGCCCTTTTCCTGGCACAAAAAGTTCGCCTACAGGCATTAAAGCCATTTGTACTCCTAGAGAACAAAGTGATTTTGTTCTACAAGCGTTAAAGCAATATATAGGGAATATATACATTCCCACCACAAACTGCTGTATATGTATATGTGTAGTGATGTGTAGTGATTCTCCTATAAAATGTTAGCTCTTTCAAACAGCATCATCATTGGAAAGCAAAGTTTTCTAGCACTGTGTGTAATGCCTGCTCATCTTCACATAGTGGCAGCTCACCACAGCTTACCTAGGACCCTCAGTATCCCACAGGTCCCTGCTCTCCCTCCCTCCTCACCCTTCAAGAGGGAGGGAAGGGAAGGGAGAGTGACTGGCTGCCTCAAAACCACCTCCAGTGAGTAGCTTTCAAGAAACCCTATGGAAACCTGCTTGAGCAGTCTCAGCTGTCTGGGAGTGAGCTGCACAAGCAGTGCCACTTCTTGAACTGTCCTGGAGAGTCCTGGGACTATTTAAGTAGCGGCACTAATTCTCTTACTCCAACCTTAATGTCCTTCCCTCTCTCCCACTCCCACTCCCTCCTCACTCCAATCTATCCACTCTGCTTGTAAAGGTGCTGGAGGGTTTGCTAAGGGCGTGCAAGCCCAATCAGGGGTCTGCACTATTAGGAAGAGGATTAGCAGCAGGCTGTGTACACAGATATAGCAGCCTTGATAACCAGGTTGGAGCTGAAGGTTGCAGAATGCACACGTGATTGGACAACTGAAAATCCTGGGCAAGAAGCCCAGGAGGAGGCAGGCAAGGGCAGCTGAGGAGAGTAGCTGGGAAAAGACTGCTGCCAAAGGAACTGCTTTGGAAAGGGCTGCCAGAAGAGGTTGCTGCTGATTGAACTGCCCTGATAAGATCTGTTGCTGAGGTCAAAGGAGCTGTGAGCTGCTGACTACCCAGGATCACCCAGTATCCTTTGCTAACAGAACAGGATTGTGCAAACCTCCCCCCTGCTTTAATTTCCCAGGGTGTAGGGACCCATTGGGAGGCAATCAGGGAAAGGGGGTAGCTAGGGGAAGTTCTCTGGGAGAACTAAAGGAAGTAAAAGGAAATCGTGGCTTTGTGGGAGCTCTAGCAGAGAGCTCAATGAAGTACAGCAGGGAAGGGGCCAAACATAGGAGAGCTGCTCAGTGGAGGGGGGCATGGGGAAGGGGAAGTATTTGGGGATGAGGTGATTTTTGCAGGAACCAAGGGAAGACTGGGCAGAGGAAAGAAGCCCTAGTCTCTGAAGCAGCTGCACCCAAGGGTCTGAGAAATAACTCCAACTGCTGACCAGATGATGGCGCTGCAACACCTTTTCTGAGGCAGAGCGAGCACAGTTCCACCCCACGCTCAACAGTAGCCATTACACCAGGGGTGGTCAAAATGTGACCCACCTGCCAGGCCATCCTATCCAGCCTGTAGGGCCCCTAAAAATTTAGAAAATTAATATTTATCTGCCCCTGGCTGCCTGTCACGCGGCCCTTGATGGCTTGGCATAACTCAGTAAGTGGCCCTCCGCCCAAAATAATTGCCTGCCCTTGCGTTACACAGTGGATTACTTTGCTGCTGGCGGAATGATTCTGTGGAGTTCTTGCTGTTTAGGTGTGTATGCCTCTTATAAGTTTCCTGAGAGTTAAAGTTGTTAACATATTTTTCCCTATATAATAAGTACTTTCATTTATTTGTTAGTGTAACATTTATTTATTTGTTATAGACTCATTATTATTAAGTCTATTGAATTTTTTTTTTGTTATTCATGTGATGTTGAACCTGTACATTTTTCAGCTACTATTGTATATAAATCAATCCTTGTAAATAGTCATTCAGTGTGTGATCCAGTGCAGGGAGACACATATGCGAGCACTCCATTGAGTGGTGGCTCCCAGCCCGTAGATGGAGTGGGAGTTGACCAAAGCCCATTGGCACCCCAGGATCCTGGAAATTTGGACATGGCCATGGGTGGCACTGCCACTAGGGTTACATGCTGATTAGCAGAGCAACTGGTATAGACAAGCCCAGGGTGAGGTAAGTGAGTAGGAGGGTGAAGACCATGTGAGTGAATTCCTGCTGCCACTGGAAAAGCCCTGGCAGAAGCTAGCAACAGTAGTATTGGGGGTGTCAATGATGAGAAGAGAAGTTCTCCTCATTCCTGCCATCCTGGGAGCATGGAGGGTTGTCTTTGATACCTCTGCATTTCAGCAGCTGCTGTGTGATCTGATCATTGACATTCTGCCTCCTTCCCTAGCAGGGAAGAGGCCAGGCTGTCAATTATTGGATTCCCCTGGGAATGGGATGGAGAGGACCCAGGGAGCAGACCCAGACCCCTACTGCCACCTAGCTGGGGAGCCATTCTTTCAGACAACTATGTAGCTTTCTTGTACGCCTCCCTCCGTTTTCCTAGCATAGTAAATTTTCTGGAAATATTCAATGCTGTAATTCCTTGTCCATAGCATAGGCTGCGTCTACACTACACAATTCCACTGGGATAACTAGGTTAGCCAGAGGTGTGACAAGTGTGATCCTAGACACGGCTATGTTAACAGAGGGCCTCAGTGCAGCAAGCAAGAGTTACACCAGTTTTCAGTGATACCTTTTATGCTAGTGTGTCTCAAGGAAGGTAGTTTTACTGCAGTGGAGGCCAAACCTTTTGGCAGGTGTGGCAAAAATTAGCTCAGCGTCCTCTCAGAGTGCCAGTGTGAATGAGTATCCTTGTCCTTCTGCTCTTGTCCAGTTGGAGGAGTCTCTCGGCAAGACCAAGAGTTCACTTTACGGGTTACACACACCGAACTCGCCTGCCACGTCTTTGATGATTATTTGGTTCAGTTGGACAGTCTGGCACGTGCACATCCAAAAGTGAAACCTCGTGTCTGCCGGACCTGGAGTTGCTGAGGGCTCCTCCACCCCTACACCCTCACCCGTGCCTCTGTGGGTTGGACCCTCACTTGACACAAACTCGCCCCCTAGTCCAATTCTTCCAACGGGGGTTCAAGTCTCAAAAAAATAGTGAAGAAAATGAAAACACAGCTCCTGTCTGGAAGGGCCGCTTCTGGTCCCTTCCGCCCTTGTCTAGAGCAGGATACCACACTTCCTTCTGGAGAATTCTTTACCCTAGTAGGGCATCTTCAGCTCTCCCTCCGGGATGCCCGATCCCTCATCACTACGGCCGCGCCACCCGCCGTCCGTCCGCACCTTAACTGGAGGGCTTCCTCGGACTGGGTCCGCCAGAGCCAGACGCTCCTGGCCGGCCCGCTCTGTCCCTCCGTGCTCGGGGTCACCACCCTTGAGTCCTGTTCCTTGCTGGGGTCTTACCTGCGCCCCAGAACGTGCGGGTACGGCGTTGAGTGGCACTCAGCCGCCTCTCTGTGCTCTCGCCGGTGTGCGCCCTTTGGACCGTCACTTCCAGTTCCGCCCCGTTTCTGTGTCCCGCCGACACTTTTAAACTGGTCCCTCTCCCCGCACTCCTGAAACAGGTAAGTGATTGTCCCGTCTTCAGGGGCAGGGGCGGGTCCGTTCCTGCAAGCGGCCTGACCCAACGATCCCCGGAGCCTCGGGGTTCCTTCGTGCCCGCACACTTCCCACCCCTCAAGACACTTCTAAGCGTTCTTCCTATGCGCTTCCTTCCTTCCCCCTTACTCCTTCTCTCTCCCCATCCTTCCTCGGGACATCTTGACAAGAAGTCTGCCACTGTATTCAATTTTCCTGGCTTATATGCCACCTGGAATTGGAAGGGTCAGAGGGCTAGTGCCCAATGCATTATCCTGGCATTGTCGGTTTTGGCTGTATGCAGCCATTTCAGGGGGGGCGTGATCCGTGACCAATTTAAATTCGCGCCCAAAGAGGTAGTACCGAAAATAGCCAACCCCCCCACCGAATTGCCAAACATTCTCTCTCTATAGTGGAGTACCTCTTTTCCTGATCGTTCAGTTTTCTGCTGGCATACACAATTGGACGTTCCACCCCGTTGACCTCTTGCGACAATACTGCTCCAAGAGCATACGCTGAGGCATCCGTCTGCAACGTAAACGGGATGGCAAAATTGGGGGTGTGTAGCATTACCTCCTGGCATAAGGCCCCTTTTAGCTCTTCAAACGCTTTCCATCGTTCTTCATTCCACTCAATTTTACCCTTTCGTTGGCCCTTAGTGGCCTCCACTAATGACTTAGACATTTCCACAAACTTAGGGATGAACCGTCTATAATAACTGGTCAGGCCTAGGAACGCACACATTAGTCTCTTTGTTAATGGGGGTTTATAGTCTCTAATAATCGCTGCTTTGTCCGTCAAGGGCCGCATCTGCCCCTGTCCTACCAAGAACCCTAGATATTTAGTTTCTTGCCCACTCAGGGAGCACTTCTTAGGGTTAGCTGTTACGCCCATTTGCCGCAGTTCTAACAGGACAGCTCAGAGAGCCTGTAGGTGTCGTTCCCAGGTCTCTGTATAGACAACAATATCGTCAATATATGCCACTGCGTACCCCTGGTGGGGCGCAAGGGCCCAATCCATCAATCTTTGGAAGGTGGCCGCCGCCCCATTAAGTCCAAAAGGCATTCTTTTGAATTCAAACAAACCCCAGGGTGTACCAAATGCGGTCTTCTGTTGATCTTCCTTGTGGAGTGGGATCTGCCAATAGCCTTTGGACAGGTCGAGGGTTGAGATAAACCTCGCCTGTCCTATACGCTCCACTAAATCACTAACGTGCGGCATTGGGAATGCATCAAACTGGGTCAAGGCGTTTAGTTTTCTAAAGTCCACGCAAAGCCTGAGGCTTCCGTCGGGTTTCTCTACGGGCACTAGGGGGCTGCACCACGGACTCCGAGAGGGCGTTATGATCCCCTGTCTCAGCATCTGCTCCAGCTCCTTCTTAACTGGCTGGCATTTATGATAGGGGATACACCGCCACTTTTCCCGGGCTATTTGGCCCTCCCTAGTAATAATCTTATGTTCTATCCCAGAAGCCCTCCCTAGCTGATCCGAAAAAAATCCTGAAACTCTTTTACTAACCCCTCT
>NW_017728993.1:52055280-52090210 GCF_001723915.1 Gavialis gangeticus
ACAATATCGTCAATATATGCCACTGCGTACCCCTGGTGGGGCGCGAGGGCCCAATCCATCAATCTTTGGAAGGTGGCCGCCGCCCCATTAAGTCCAAAAGGCATTCTTTTGAATTCAAACAAACCCCAGGGTGTACCAAATGCGGTCTTCTGTTGATCTTCCTTGTGGAGTGGGATCTGCCAATAGCCTTTGGACAGGTCGAGGGTTGAGATAAACCTCGCCTGTCCTATACGCTCCACTAAATCACTAACGTGCGGCATTGGGAATGCATCAAACTGGGTCAAGGCGTTTAGTTTTCTAAAGTCCACGCAAAGCCTGAGGCTTCCGTCGGGTTTCTCTACGGGCACTAGGGGGCTGCACCACGGACTCCGAGAGGGCGTTATGATCCCCTGTCTCAGCATCTGCTCCAGCTCCTTCTTAACTGGCTGGCATTTATGATAGGGGATACACCGCCACTTTTCCCGGGCTATTTGGCCCTCCCTAGTAATAATCTTATGTTCTATCCCAGAAGCCCTCCCTAGCTGATCCGAAAAAAATCCTGAAACTCTTTTACTAACCCCTCTAGTTGCTGGCATTGCAACACTTCTAATTGCGTCCCTAGCGGTATTGTCTCTCCTTCCTGATTGTTCTCTGGCTGGCTTGCCGGTTGACTTTCCCACCCTTCAGTCTCTAGATCAGGGGACATTAGGAGTCCTTTGGACCCATGCCATTCCTTCAACAAGTTAATATGGTAGATCTGTCTCTCACGTTTGGCCCCGGGACATATTATTTCATAGTCCATGGGCCCCACTCACCTGGCTACCACAAATGGCCCTTGTCAATGGGTTAGAAACTTACTATTGGAGTCTGGCAATAATAGGAGGACTTTCTGTCCCACCCTTAATTCTCGGTCCTGTGCCGTGCCATTGTACCTCTCCTTCTGTTTAGTTTGGGCACGACCCAGATTAGCGTGGGCTATTCCTTGAACCATCCTGAGACGTTCCCTCAGATCCCTTACATACCCCTCGGCCCTTTTCCCTGTGCTTGGCCCTGCTTCCCACCCCTCTCGCATAACATTCAATAGGCTACGGGGACAATGCCCAAACGTTAATTCGAAAGGGGAGTAGCCCATGGAAGCCTGGGGGGCATCTCTTACAGCAAAAGAAGTGGAGGAATCATTAAATTCCACTTCCTCGGTTCAGCCTGAGCACACTTCCTCAACATCCCCTTCAAAGTGCCATTAAAACGCTCCACTAGTCTGTTAGTCTGAGGGTGGTAAACAGCTGTCTTTAGATGGCGAATTTGGAGTACCTTACATAGTGCCCCCAATACTGCCGATATAAAATTGGATCCCTGATCTATAATAATTTCCCGCGGGATCCTGAATTTGGACACCCATTGCATTAACTCCTCTGCAATTCTGGTGACCGTAACCGCTCTCAGAGGAATGGCATCAGGGAATCTGGTGGCATAGTCTATTAATACCAATACGAATTGGTGTCCTGCCACACCCTGTGGCAGTGGGCCCACTACGTCCAGAGCTATCCTGGAAAACGGTTCCTGAACTAAGGGCATTGGATGCAGGGGCACCCTTGGAGGTTTGCGAGTGCTCACCTTCTGGCATGCCTCACAGGTGCGACAGTACTTTTCCACATCCTTGTATAAGTGGGGCCAGGAACACCGAGTCAGTTGTGCCTCCGTTTTGTTCTTGCCCAAGTACCCTCCCAGGGGGTTCGTATGGGCCAGCCATAGCAACTCTTTGCGGTAGGCTCGGGGAATGATTAGTTGGGTCATTTCCTCCCCTTCGGCATTACCCCGCCTAATTCTATACAACAATCCATTTCATATCTCTACTTTGGAGGGCATCCCTACGTGTCCAGGGGGTCTTACCTGGGTGCTGACATCCGGCACGTCTATCTCCCAAAATTGTCGAAGCTTCGGATCCGCCTCTTGAGCTGCGCGGAACTGCCCCACCTGAGCCAGGTCATCTACCACTAAGTCCCTCTGCACTCCGTCTTCAGCTCCCACCAGCCCCTCTCTCACCTTGCCTTCACTCTGACGCCCCAGCATAAGGTCGAATATCTCCGGCCAGTCTCTTCCCAGTATCATCAGGTATAACATCTCCTCTTTCAGTCCCACCGGGAGGCTTCTCTGGATGCCCTGTACCTGTACCGCCAACAAACATCGTTCCACGTAGCTTTTCTGTTTGTGTAGGCACACCATGCTTACCCCGGAGCACCGGGGGGCTTGTTCCCATTGGACCAATGAGGGTCGAACCAGAGATTGAGCACAGCCTGTATCCACCACCGCCTGGATAGGGCTTCCCTCAACCCATACCTGGACTTCGAGTAGCAGGTGAATCCGGCCCGCACTATGAATGCCCACCCCACAATCCATTGACTCGATTTCCGGTAGGGCCCCGAGCCCCGGTCACGCGTCCCTCCAGCCCTATTCCTTGGCCGACCCAGCTTGGGCCCCTTGAGTGCAATTCCTAGCAATATGCCCTTTCCGTTCACATGCAAAACAAATCAGGTTAGGGAGGTTCCCTTTCCGGCCTCCTTTAGGTTCCATGCTCCGCCTCGCCAGGGCATCTACCCCTTTTGTATTTCGACTTCGCTGCCGGTCTCCTTGGACCATCTCAAATTGTTCTGCCAGCTGCAAGGCCTCCCGGGATGTTGTGGGGCAATGGCACTTTACCCATTTCTGAGTGTCTTCTTCTAAATCATTGATAAATTGTTCCAAGAGGATCTGATCAAACATCTGCTCCTTAGATGAGGACTCCGGCCTGAGCCACTTACTCAAGAAATCTGCCAGGTGTTGCCACAGCACCCGAGGGGCCTTCATTTTGCCTGTCTTCCTCTCCCTAAAGGCCTGGCGATGTTTTTCTGGAGTAAACTCCAGCCAACAAAGTATTTCCACTTTCACTTTGTCCTAATCTAATGTGTCCCCTCTGGACATCTCTCGATAGGCCGCCTGGGCTTGACCAATTAGCAGGGTACCCAGCTTCTCTACCCCGGCTGCTAAGGCCGCTCTTTCGAATATCTCAAGGAAAGCTTCAGGGTCGTCTTCCGGCGTCATCTTTGGCATCCAGCATTCCCCCAGGCCCTTTTGCACCCACATCTGCTGCTGCAAAACATGCTCCTGCAGCGAGGTCTGCCGCATGGTCTGTTGCTGCTGCTGTTGCAGCACCTGTACTAACAGGTTCATTACCTGCTGGAAAGGTTCTGTTCCAGATAAACTTGCCTGGTGCTCCATTTTCACTGTCCAATACCTCCAGGGAGGCCGCTGCTGATTTCCTGGCCAATGCACCAGTTGTGAATGAGTATCCTTGTCCTTCTGCTCTTGTCCAGTTGGAGGAGTCTTTCGGCGAGACCAAGAGTTCACTTTACGGGTTACACACACCGAACTCGCCTGCCATGTCTTTGATGATTATCCGGTTCAGTTGGACCGTCTGGTGCGTGCACATCCAAAAGTGACACCTCGTGTCTGCCGGACCTGGAGTTGCTGAGGGCTCTTCCACCCCTACACCCTCACCCGTGCCTCCATGGGTTGGACCCTCACTTGACACAAACTCGCCCCCTAGTCCAATTCTTTCAGCGGGGTTTCAAGTCTCAACAAAAATAGTGAAGAAAACGAAAACACAGCTCCTGTCTGGAGGGGCCACTTCTGGTCCCTTCCGCCCTTGTCTAGAGCAGGATACCACACTTCCCTCTGGGGAATTCCTTACCCTAGTAGGGCATCTTCAGCTTTCCCTCCGGGATGCCCGATTCCTCATCACTACGGCCGTGCTGCCCGTTGTCCGTCCGCCCCTTATCCGGAGGGCTTCCTTGGACTGGGTCCACCAGATCCAGACGCTCCTGGCCAGCCCGCTCTGTCCCTCCATGCTCAGGGTCACCACCCTTGAGTCCTGTTCCTCGCTGGGGTCTTATCTGCACCCCAGAACATGTGGGTACGGCATTGAGTGGCATGCATCCGCCTCTCTGTGCTCTTGCCGGTGTCCGCCCTTTGGACCGCCTCTTCCGGTTCCGCCCAATTTCCACGTCCCACCGACACTTTTAAACTAGTCCCTCTCCCCGCACACCTGAAACAGGTAAGTGATTGCCCTGTCTTCAGGGGCAGGGGTGGGTCCGTTCCTGCAGGAGGCCTGACCCGACAATCCCTGGAGCCTCCGGGTTCCTTCACGCCCACACAGACAGTCTGATCCCTTTCTTCTGCTTGAATGGCTGCTCTGCTTTCTGCCCCTTCACTGTGCTCCCTGCTCAACCACCTGCTCTGCTTCCTGCTTCCTGCCCTTTCTCCCACTGTGTTGCCTGTCCCCACCCTGGTCTGCCACCTGCCACACACAGAGGCTGCCTGTGCCACCTGTGGTATGCATGCAGCAGGTGGGCGACCCTTGTGTACTGGATGGATAACATGGCACTCTTTGCCAAAATACTTGCTTCTACTTTTCTGGTATTCTGATATTGGTAAAGCACTTCTAGTATAGGATGAACTTAGTGCTACAATTAAACTGTATAATTTTAGTTTTAACATTGCCACATGGCTTGCAATTTCTTTCCCAGTTCTGGGAGAGACTGGGACATTAAGGATGTGATACCTGGAGTTCCTAAGGGCCTCCAATTTACATAAACTTCAGTAGGAGTTTTGGGTTTTCAGCTGCTTTGAAAATGTTTTACAGCACTAGATGTCAGGGTGGGAGAAGATGTAGGAATGATAAATTTCTCTTAGTGATAACTAGGACACATTTCTGGTCTACCACCTCAGTAAGTAGCAACCAGACCATGTTAAAACCTATTTTGATGTAGAATATCAACAAAATAATATAAAAAGTCTAAGACGAACACCAAATCCTATTTATCCAGCTTTCCTTTAATTTACCCCACAAGGGCAATTTCTCAGATGACAGACTGTTTGCTGGTGCTGTGCTTCATGAAGTAATTGGACAGATTTTCCAACTGTGAAGAAGATCCATAAATTAATTCTCAGCCTAGAAGGTTATCTCACCAGTGGGATAAGCATTTGGACTAGCCTAAGTACCATACCAATTCCTCTGGCATTAAATAACCTTTCTTCTCTTGACAGACATTAATGGCCTTTCAGGTAGTAGCATGTCTTTTTTCACCCATTTACCATCTCAAAAAAGCTCTCATATTGTTCCCAGTTGTTACAACTCAGTCTCAAAGTCTAATCCATACAAGTGAAAAGGTATATATCACTAAGCAATAGCTCCATCAGAAAATCACCCAGTAGGAAACCAACGCTCAAAGAATATGACTTCAGTTAATTGCACATTTTTATTCCCCCTTAGTGAAGAGGCTATATTTCCTGTTGTAGGGTTAATATCTTCACTTGAGAGCAAAATGAGAGATGGGGGGAAATTATTTTTGAACCTACAAAGGTTAGGCAATTCTTTTTTCCTCTTAAGCCCTATATTAAATGCACAGCTCTGGGTGGGATCTGAAGGCAAGCAGCTAGAGCCATTCTACCAACTCAGTATGGCACATATTAAAACAGCAAATAGCAGCAAAGGTAAAGAATAGCATACATTAATGGGGATAGCATATGATCTGATAAAGAAGTTTCTTTCATGGAGAGACATTTACAGCTTCTTTTGAAATAAAAAACCAACAAAATGTATTATTTGGTGATAGTGTTTTATGCTCCCTACTTAATTTCTAAAACACATTATGCTGCTCAGTCTGCAACACAAAATTTTTAAATATCAAGGACTATTTTCACAATGTTCCATTTATGAAGGAAAAAAACCCAATTACTTAGAAAGCTTTGGAAAATAATTTTTGCATATATTTTGCACATCAATTCTGGATTCTTAAAAAAGAGAGAAAGAACACACCATTAACTTCTTATAAGAAAGGTTAATTCCTTTTGCTGTAAAAAATCAAAACAAAAAATAAAACAAACAAAACAAAACAAACAAAAAACTCATTTCCTGAACCATGAAGGTATTAAGGAAAATTGAAAAAAGAGATGTGAAAAAAGATGGTATTGTGAAACTCAAGATACTGTGTTTAAATTCCAAATTCCATTTTGTTTAATTCCACTATACTATGTTCCACAGGCTCTTTATATGCCTTTGGGCAAGTGATATCATTTTCTGACTTGGCTTACATCATCAAGTCAGGTGTCCATACTGATTATTACATATCAATTTTGCTTGAAAATTTCAACCATTAAATGATATTGACTTGTTCCTTCATTATTTTTTCAGCTTGTGGCTATACTTATAGAAGAAATATCCACAACTTTATTTTCCTTTTAAGCTATGTACACAGCTGTGTACATATAGCTGTACTATATACTGCCCACCTTTTAAATGAATTATGAATGCTGTGAAAGCTCACTGATTTGGTAGCCTGTTGGGCATTACTTTACAGTTGGTCAAAAAAAGACTTCAATAGGATACTATTTAAAAACATAATAAGTGCCATAATGGGCCATCCCAATGGTCCATCTAACCCAGTATTCTGTCTCTGACAGTGGCAGAAGTGGATGCTATACAAGGAGACCATTGAACTAGGTATCTTTAGAGTGACAAATCCCCTACTCAGTACCCTCCCTGACACCCACCCTTTATTGGTTTAGAGGAAACACCATCAACCATTCTGTTCAATAGCCATTAACAGACATGACATCCATGAATTTATACAGTCCCCTTTCTTCTGAATCTGGCTATGCTATCTGCCTCTACCTCCTTTTGATAGAAAATATAGTTTTGTTGGAATCAAAATGCTTCAAAAACCTGAGTCAATTTAATCATAGTATTTTTGAAAGAAAAAAAAAAGGGAAAAAAGCACAGCTGGTAGTATCAAATAGGATGTTTCAATATTATTGGAACAAAATCTTATTTTTCTTTGAAAATATTATTTTGTTTGGAATCTTTTATATTTTATGTTGGTAAAAATCAAAATAAAAACTATATATGTATATATTAGAATTTTGTGGTGGAAAAAAATAAACATTTCTGTGCTACATTTGAAGTAGAAAGTAAAAACTGAAAATCTTAAAGACTTTTGTCCAACAGATGGGCAGCTGGTACATATGGAACACAATTTGCTCTGTATATAATTTATTAAGTATTTTTTTCACATTTCTGCACTTAATACAGAAGGAAAATGCTTATTATGCATGCATAGTTTTCCAGAGGGTATAAAACAATTTTTTTTCTTCTGAAAATACTCTGTTAGTTTCTTGTTTGAAATACATGTCTAACACCTGAAGATCCTCTCCTGAAAGGTTCTGTATAAAGATTTTAAGGCGTCCAACAATCTTGTTCTTATTCTTGTATTTTCTTTGAAATTTTTTTTACAATTATATTTAATGAAATGTTATCCTTTTCTTACGGTGAAGAACCAGGAATGAATAAAAAGCTAGAAATATTCCTTATTTAAACATTTTAATACAGGTCTGTAGGGAAAGAAGGAAAGTGAAAGGACAGTCTTTTATAATATAACAAGAACAGGTAAAGAATCTTTTTTCTTTTCTCTTTGCTCTGACTTACGTGGATGCAGCTCATTCTCATGAGCACAGCACAAAAATGTCAAAACCCAGCAAAAAAAACCCTTCCCCTCCTTCTCCTTGCTCTTGTCCTTCTGCCAGCCTTTCTAGCCAAGACCTGGTAAAACAGTGAAGAGATTGAGGCACAACTACAGCAGTGGTACTGGTGCCTGCTCAGTCTCTCCTATTGTGGAGAAGTCCTGGTCATCAACAGACTTACAGCTGCTACTCTGTATCACAGGTATATTATCCTGGATCTGCCAGTGAACTTGCTCAAACAGGTTCCATAAGCTCCTTGTAGACTTCTGGAATGGGCACAACTGGCTTCAGTAGGCTGTCCTTTATCTGCCCACCAATGACTTGGAGCAGGATCCACTCGACCCAGTGAGTTACAAGCCCTTCAGAACTTGCTCTCTGCTGGTGAACCCTTCCTCAAATGTGGCTGGTGCTCACTATTTCTCCAGCCATTGATGGTGATGAGTTTTGTAGGCCCTGCTGTCCCTCCCCCTGCCCAGTGAAAACAGTGGAGGGATCTTGAAGATCCTGCATGGGAAGGCACTGTACCTGTGAAGTGTCAAAGTGTACCATGTCCGTGTCCTTGCTACCTGTCCCAAGATGATCATGAAGTGACATCTAGTAGCAGCAACACAAGAGCAAGCCCACCCAGTCTGGCATACCCTGTACAAGCTGACCATAACTAATGGAACATTTACATTTACATCACTGAAAGTTGCCATAACATTTACAATTTCTGTTGAAATAAAAAAAACAGCAAAAAGTATTTGGCAAATATTTGGTGAGTATTACACTCCAGTAAATGTAAGTGTCGGCAAGTTCTAGCGGTGGGTGCTGCAGAGGGCACGGTCCATGGGCACTTTCGTCCACCATTTAGATCTGGCAGTGCCAGTGGCCTGCCATTTCTGCTAGGAAGAGGTGAAGGAGATGCTGTTCCATGCCTGCCTGAACCATCCTTGACTGTGGCTGCTCTTTGCTGCATTCTCATTGGACTTGGACTTTTCTGAGATTGTGTGCATTCACTCTAAACTATATTGAGTGGCTGAAGGGACCATGATTTACCTGGCCAATTTCCTCCTGGGTCAGACCAAGATGGCAATTCTGAAAAGCCACAGAAACTGTTTTGCAGAAGCTGGCTCAAACCATGCCCTCCAGCTCTATCATTTCTTGGTCTGAGCATGTGTCATATTTAAATCTGGACATTTCACCTTGCAACAAATGTGGACCATTTTGTGTCATTCTGGGCCATTGAGGAGGCACTCTATGAGGTGGAAGATGGTCCTTACTATGTAACTTGATCAAGAGTACTGCAGGGGAGGGGGGTGATATGGTGGTGTGTTACTGATGAGAGTTGCATGCTTAGTCTCTGAGGGGCTACATATATTTGCACTTTTATCGTTGATTTTTAAGATTTTTATAATAAATATTTTAAAGGTTTCCTTTCATTTCTCCTTCTTTTTGTTCTTCTCTTTGTCCTCCTCCTCCCTCGTCTTCTAACTGATTTCTTCCATCTGTGACATTTTTGTATATATTGTACTCAGACCCTGCACTGATTTGTCACAATGAAAAAAACAAAGATCTCACACACAAGATATAAAAATCTAGGAAATATGCCAAGTATGCTTATCAATTGAACAACTCTGCCATTTTCCTTCTTATACCTGTTCTTAAAAGAGCTGTCTGATATTTGTGGAAGAACTCAAATCATATTGAATGGTATTTTCTTATTGAGCATATATACAAATTGTTCCTATAAATATTTGACAAATGCTGACAGCTGGATGTCACAGACCTGAATACACTGACAACTGGCATTGTAAAAAGCTCATGGATTTTCTATACAAAACTCAATCCTCTTTTTTGGGTGAGTAAAAGAGCAAATACAATCAGGATTTTTCTTCCACCTCAGTAACTTGGTAGAATAGAAACTAAAATTGAGTTTAGCATAACCCATCTGTTTAAGGTAGAAAAAGTAGAGTGCAAAAAAACTAAAAAGGGAAACATGTCAATGAAATATGGAATTATTAAAAATATGTGAAAATACCATATGAAAAACAATCTTGCATGACTCTCTTGTGGTTTTGCATGGGTGAAGGGTCCACACATGGACACTATTACCGTACCAGTTCCAAGATGCCATTACAGAGGTGAGAACATCGTTTACTATAGTGGTCTGAAGTCAGGGCTTGTTCGAACAGATGCAGCTGCACTGACTTCAAAGGGCTGTGTTTGGGCCATGTGAAACTTACCTAGAATGAAGCATATAGGATCAAACAAAGGGCTTATCACCTAAAACAAGGCCTGGGTAAACTGGAGGCAATCAGATCCAAAATTGCAATCAGAAAAGCATCTGGTTAGCTGCTACCTAAACTTGAATGTGCCCAAATTCACAAGGCCCTATTTGACCTTAAAGTGCCCTGAACATTTAGAGTTCTGTTTCTGGGGATACTCAATTCTGGCCTATGCAGGTCAGCACCCAGTTCCTGCCTCAGCCTTATCAGATGCAGAAACCATGTGCCATTTAGCCTAAAGTCTAGGAAGGAGATAATGGTGTTGCCACCACCTTTTTATAGACCAGTTAAAGTAGCTGCCTAGCATACAGGGAACCTAGGTTCAAAAATCTCCTAACCAAGCCACATGCAATATTGTTTTGGCTCTTCCTGTTGAAGAAAACCACTGTGCAGCCAAGAATGCAAGGTTCCTTTGGCCACAAGGAAAGAGAGCTGACTCCTGAGCCTAATGGTGAAGATATTCAGTTGAGTGTGCTGGCATCTGGTCCCTACTCCTGTAAGTTCTTGTGCAACATAGCTTTCATGGCCACCCAAGATTTAGGAAAACAAAGTAAAGCATCTGTTCTACAGGTAACTTTAAATCACTCTTGTTTTATTGAAAGAAATAGTTATTCAATAGTATGGTTATATTTAGGAGGAGTCCTCAGCTGATGCAATTAAACATTGTTTCTCAGACTTCACAGAGGTCTGGCAATAGGGCTTTGGCTTCTCATCTTAGAAATATTTTTCTAAATTAGCTATGCAGCTGCACGTGTAACATGACACACATGTTGTATTTCAGTTTATTTTACAAACAGAAAAAAGAACGTTTGTCCCATCTTTCCTTTGAGGAGTGAGGGAAACCCTCCTCTTACTGAGATACACACCTCTGCATCTTCTCTGAGCTTTGTTGCTGGATGTGTAAAAAGTCTACAATACACTTCACGGCAGCTCTTCTTCGCTCTCTCAGCAGGAAAACCAGATTTTCCTCAACAGACTGGAAGAGGGCAACAAAAAACAAAAAAAAAACCCTCCGCAATTTTCTGTTGGTCACTGCTGGTCATTAATCTACACCTTTGCTGCCAACATCACCTGCTGTGTAATTTCTATGACTGATTTTCTACATGTGCCTAGACATATTTCATTTTTGAAATTATGTCATGTTTCACCAGTATGCTGAAGATCTGTTTGATCTGGATTGTTTACCTCTATTTAACTCTATAGGAACTTCTGCAGAGAGGAACTTACTGCTTCTCTGCATCGGGTGCCTATCAAATCTAGCCTTGATCCTATAGCAAAATTATTTAAGTCATGGAGGTGTTCTGGTAGGCACATGGAAAGAATCGTCTACCTCTTATCAGACAGCTGTTATTTTTTGTTCAGTCTTTCATGTGTCAGACACTGGGAGAAAATATTTGGTTACATATCTGACATCTTACTCCACGAATCTATTATTTTAGCATGCAAACAAGCATCTGTAGGACTCAGCTCAGGTTTAGGTGACTTAGTTTAAACCACCTAAACCTGAATTGGGACTGTTGCATGCATGTGTTCACTGCTTGCTGGGATGAAGCATGGGCAGCCTGAGGCAAGCAGATTTTGGACACTCAGGAATACTTGGACACTCAGGAATTTAGATCTCCCTATGCTCGCTTAGGATGATCTAAATGTAATGCTTATACATTCCCTGGTAGAAGACTGTTTAATGTAGGGGTGGGCAATTATTTAGGCCTGAGGGCCACATAGGGAGTTTTGGGGATCTGTCATGGACTGGGTCAGCCCCCCTCCGCCTATGTGGGATGGGGCTTCAGGCAGGGAGGGGAAAGGGGAGCTAGTGTGGGCGTAGGCAGCATCTTCAGCAGGTTCAGCCTTCCCCACCACTCTTCTACCCAAAAGAGGGGTTTGGGCAGACACCCTGATCCTCAGGGGATAGCTGCTACCTGCATCTGCAGCTGATGCTAGTGCCCACCTGGTGCTGCTTCCAGTGCATGGGCAAGGAGCTGGTATAAGCTGTGGGGCTGTTCTGTAGTTGTGGGATGGTTGGGAGGGGGCAGTGGAGGAAGGTGTTAGATGGGGGAGACAGAAAGACAGAGAGAGGTGGCCCTGCTCAAGATGAGCAGCAGTGGCTGCAAGACCTGGCAGCAGGTGCACTCACTGCTTCTGGGGCCCATATACCTGTGGCTGCCCGGAGCTCACTTGGGGCTGCCCTGTGGCTCCTCCCCACTGCTGCCACCCTGCACCACCTCCCGGCTGCCCCAGATCCACACGTACACCATGACCCTGCAGCTTACACCTACTCTTGGCCTGTGCACCTGAAGCAGCACTGGGCAGGTACTGGCATCAGCTGTGGATGCAGGTGGTTGGTTCCTACCGGGAACTGGGGTCTCCTCCTGGGTATCTAGGTGATGCTGCTGTATCAGCATGCCATCTGCAGTCCCAGGCAGCTGCCCTGATCTCTGGTGGAAATCTGCAGGTATCATCCCCAGCTGATGCCAACATGGGCAACTGGTGTCTCCTGAGTCTGGGGTGGGGCACCAGATCACCAACGGGGGGAGGTGGGAGGGCAGTAGCTGATTGCCAAGCCAGCAGCAAAACTGGAAGTGAACTTCCAGGGGGTGCACAGCCAATCTCAGGGGGTGCACCTGTATCTGCATGCATCCCCTACACATTGCGAATGGATGCCAGCATGCACCCAGCACTACTTCTGGCACCAGGCTGGGAGCTGGTATAAACTGTGGACTGTGTGTGGACACTTTTGAGAGTATTATGTATAAGTTGTTACATTGGCCCAGGGACTGGAGGAGGGAACAGCAGATGAGTAGGCTAAGAAGGCTCTCTGAATAAACAAGCTTCATCATTTTTTAAGCTTAACTCCTTGGTCTTTTGAGAATAACAGTCAAGGCCAGGACATGCCCATCCACCTAAAACGACGCAGCAGCCAAAACTGCCATCTTCCTGTGGGCTGGATCCTATGACTCTGGCTGCCAGCCTGCAGCCCAAATACAATCAGTTGCCAGGCCATATCCAGTCTGCAGACCGTATTTTGCCAACCCTTGCTTTAATGTCTCTAATCCTATTTTTGGTCTCCAAATAGCATTTCATTTTACTCTTGGACCACCTCAATCACAGAATGATTGTGTTGATTGCAGAAGAAAGGTAAATTCAAGCAAAAACAGGAAGACATAGAATATACTGAAATGCTCTGTAGCTTTCTAGAAGAATGCTAGTAGTAGTGGGACAAGTATCTTAACTGACTGATTGTTTAAGTTCTATATTTCTCTTGCTTGTAGAGGCACCAACCCACTTTTTCTCCATTCTTTATCCAATTACGGTTTTATTTGCCAAATGCATACTGGATTTGAGAAAAATAACATAACATTCTTTTAAGAGACATTGCCACTAACTTCATCTCAAATATATATGACAACTTTTCTGTTTACATACCCTATAGCAAAACCAAAAATCCAATTGACCATATTATGTCATTTTCTCTCTTAATTTGCATATGACTATCAGAATGTGCTGTTACCATTAAATCTGGTAAAACAAAATTGTCCTCTCAAGGTTGCACTGTAGGTGTTAATAATATTTAGGTTGGCTTGTTTACAAGGAACTCCCACAGGTAGCAATAGAACAGTAACATCTGTCAAGGAACTGAGAGAAAAATTGCACCCCTAATTTAATTCCACTTTTGGGAATCTGATCTTTCAACTATTGTTGCAGGCAATTGTGACCATTTAATTAATATGTAAACATCACTGTTACCTCTTTTCACCAAAGCTATTAACTAATATTTGGAGTTTTGCGAGTGGTTTTCACTAGGAGGTAATGTTCGTTATCAAATCAGGTATTTCTTCTGATATAACTGCTTATTACCAAGAATGAACATACAGCCCTGTTTCAGTGGACTTCCACTGCTTCAACAGGAAATGTTTTCCTTCTTCAGCCATCCAGTCACCTTTTCTCAGCTAGAAGCATACCCAAAATGTTTTCTCTGTCAGTCTCAGGGTTACACTGTAAGTGCTCCTATGGGTATCCCATACCTTCTATTGCCTTCTTCTGTGTTTCTATGGTGTTTGCATCAGTGTCTGCTTTCACTCTGGTCTCCTTTTAATATTGTTCCAGAAAAAGAATATCCTGCCCCAGAAGGAACAGCAGTCATACCTATGCCAGGAACTCCTCCTGCCCTGGCTGTTGGTCTTAAAGTGGTAATTGCTAAGGACTGATTTGAAGTTCCTGGCATGGCAATGCTGCCAGGACATAGACTCTGCGAGGGTTAGGGGTAACTCCAGTGCCCCGCCTAACTTGGTGCCTAGGCTGTGTGTCTTTATCACTCAGCCCTAGTTTTGCTACTGATTCTCTGTGAAAACCATTGTGTGTGTGTGTGTGTGTACATACATGCGCACACATTTATATTTGTATTTATACACACCACAATTTCTTCATTAGTTAGTGTCCAAACAGGAAACATGTTCTCATATTTTATTTGTGTTCATAACAGTGCAAAGCCTTCTTTGAAATCAGGCTCTCTTTGCTTAAGCTCAATGCAGACTGAACACAATAAATATTTAAAAACATCACTTAGAATTTTATGAAGGGTGAAGAATAAACAAACCAAAAGAATGAAAATCATAGGACACAATTGGACAAAAATATTGCCACAAATGTGGAAATGATCAGAGTATGCACTGTAAATGAACAGTTTACATGTAGCGTAGCTTAAAAAACCATGTGATTTCATGCTACCCTATTTTATTATTTAAAATACTTCCATTATTTTAATTATGTTTGCTTAGTCTCATTAGCTTGCTGTATCTGTAAATTGAAGGAGATATTTTTAAAATCTTACAATACTAGAGTAGCGAAGGACAGTTGATTGGGTTGCTGCTGAAGAATTAAAATGAACTTTAACAATTTATTCTCTAAATATATGTGCATCTGTGCATTCACTTCTGCCAAACTTCTACAGGCTGTGGTTCGAAATAAACCAACATCATATTTCTCAGTTTGCCAAGGTCTATATATGCAATATAACATGGCACAAAAAGGCAAACAATAGGACAATTGTAAATGCAAAATCCAAAAATGATGGGGAGGAAGGGATTTATTTCTGTTGCAGATAAGGCATTGTTCTCTAATCTGTTTTATGATTCAGCATTTCTGATGTAAACATATTACAACTGAAAAAGGGAAAGAACTCCTGGTCTGAGGGGTTGGAGATAAATTTATGTCTGAAATGAGGCACTATTGAGAGATATGGTTAAGACAGTAAGCACCTATAAATGGGAATATATCATGAAAAGCCTAACACAGTGTTAGCATTGGATACACACAGTGACATTATAATAGCTAACAATTGTCAAGCCATAGTAGCAATGGAAGAATTTGTTGATGATAAAGGCTTTAGGAAATATAGCATTTGTGCATGTCAAATTGCTGTTTTTACCAAGTGAAATAATCCATGTCAACTATTTCAAGATATTTTTGCTTAAAAAGCATTACTTGGAAATAGTCTTCTCTCTCTCTCTCTCTCTCTCTCTCTCTCTCATGCACAGGCACCCCCTTCTGCTCTCTCATGGAAACCTTCTACAGAATTTAATAGAAATGAAACTAACCCTGTTATATAAAAATTAATAAGGCTTTTTATAAATGGGTATGAAAACTGACAGAGCCTAACAAAGGATTATAGCCTTTTTACTGTAAGACTTTTTTTAAAAAATAATCCTATATAATTCTTTATCAGGATTAAAAACTAATCCTTTCTATTTTTTCTACACAATTTCACTTCTCTTATTTTCTTTCACAGTTGTACAAGGGAGAACACAGTGCAACTTGGAAAAAGGCAGAAAGAGAGCAATTGAAAATGTGTGTGTCAGGAGGGAGGGGGAGTAGGTCACATAGGTGCCACTCCAATCTCTCTACGTCAGTTAATGTAGTCTTCAAGATGATCTAAATTACTTAGACTGTCAGCCTCAGTGACCAAAAGAGTACACCAGAACCATTAGGATACACAGATTTCCAGCCACACCATTTTTCTGCATTATCCAATCTACACAAGGGAGCAGAATAGGAACAATTGCTCTCAGCTACCACTGTAGAATATGGACCTGGCTGAGCAGTACAGGACTTAGATCTGGAGGTCCTTCTGATCTATAGAGCTAAAGGGCTTGATGAATGTATTCCATTTACCATGAGCTCTGTTCCTATGCAGTAACATCTCTTACTTCACAGCGAACCTGCCTACATATAGTTAGAGATACATGGGGGAGTTTATTGTGGGTATATGTTCCATTTCTTGTAAGTCAGTAAATAAACATTTTTTTTTTAGATTTTAATTTTTTCAATTTTGTTTAAATAAATCAAAAAAGAACTTCAAAGTCTATGTCCTTAAGTATCACATAATCTGTGTTTCAGAAAGATTATTACTGCATAGAAATGAAAAAAAACTATCTCACCTATCATAGATTCCCTAGGGACTGGTTAGAAAATCAAAAGATCATAACAGATGCTTTCAACTACCGATTTAGCTAGGACTGTGATGCAAATGATTGTTACTATCATTTTTTAACCCAGATGTTTCACATTCCTGTGAGAGACATAAAACTTAATAACAGATTTTATTATAAGTATAATATTAAAAAACAATTGTTTTTAAACAACATTGCCAAGTTATACCTGAACTTAGTAGGAACTTTACCAAAAAGGTGAGTTGAAATGCTGAGGAAGAAACAGAAAATCATTTTTGCATATGTCATGATGGAATCGCTTACTGTTATGTAATTTATTAGTAATGGTCTTTATAGTCAGGAAGTGCCATGCTAATAAGAATCCATAAGTAAGGAAAGAAATTATTAATTTTTCTAGCAATATTCTGTCAAGTGAACCTGGTATGAAAAACTATTAAATTAATTGCATGGCATGTTTTTTCAAAAAGAAAAAAAAATATCTCTGTGAAGACAGCCCAGTGGCTTGGCAGTTGTTTTACTATACTGATATGAGACCCGCTTCAGGAAAAGAAAAAAAGTCTTTTAGTCAGCATGTCTTCAGTGGCTGAGCTTATCTGAAACCTGGCATATTGCCTGGGTGTTGGGAGTGCTAGCCAGCTTACACCAGAGCAACCTTTTTATTGCCATAGCATGAAGGACTGTGACTTTTGTTGAAATAATGACATTGGAAAGAAGCTTGTGTTGGAGACACTTGGGCGTGGTGGGGGAAGAGAGAAAACCAGGGCAAAGGCAAACCAGAAGCTAAGCTCATCCTCATACTGAGGATGCAACACTCTCATGGAACACAGAATGAACCATGATTGTACATTCCTCCACCAACATACCCCTAATACCACTTCAGTGCTGCTGAAACTCTGCATTTATATGGAAACTTTTAAAGGTTCCATATAAACTTTTTAAGGTTTAAAGAAGCTTAACCCAACTGAATTGCACTGGGATCTGGTCAGAAAACTTAAAATTCCTTTAAAATCCCAGTCTAGATAGATACCCAGTGACCCTGTGATGCAGATAAATAAATAATAGCTCTGTGTTACCACTTGGGAAAAAGACTGTCTAGGAACACAGTTTTCTAGAATATTCACTAATTTTAAATGGCTCAATATTTGGGTGAGGCAAGGATATTTTTGGAGGGCCATCTTTTATTGGGCCAAGTGCACAGGTGGGAACAAATTTAGACAAGCTTTTGAGTACAAAGTACCCTTCTTTAACATTTCCTAGTAGCCTTTATTTTGGGGGGCTAAAGGAGCCACGCTCTTTTTTGGACACTTTTTATAAAAATATTTGGGAGCCCAACTTTCTGCAACTTGATTTTCAGTGGTTCTGAACACCTGAAGCTCCAAAAAACTTTGATTAAGGTTGGCTGAGAAGCATTGACCCAGGAGCCCTGGAATAACTGCACAAAAACAGAACTGAAGAAAATCTGCACCTAAAATATGTGGATATTGATAATGCTAGCCTACAAGAGTAGCCCACAGACACCTAGTCAGTTAGTGACGAAGGGAAGAATAAAATCATTAGACATCACCGTTACATAATCTATTTAAATATAAGAACATAAAAATATAAGAACAAAAATATAAGAACATATATTTAAATATAAGAACATAAAACATGTCTACACTTGAATTTAAGTGGGCTTAAATATAATGTGCATTAAGCGTTTTTTAGCAGGTGTCTACACATGGTGGGACTTGGGACTAACTTCAGTCCCAAGACAGTCCAGCCCTGCCATGTGCCCCTGCACCTACTGGGGGGAGCATCAAACTCTGCCACAAGGCTGCCAACACTTGGCAGCCATGCTGTAGCCAGAGTGAGCTGCCAGCACTTGGCAGCCATCTTAAAATCACACCCTCCATACTGTGACCACTGTGCTGATGCTTCCTGTGTCAGAGCAGCAGTGTGGCAGAGACACAGACAGACACATGTGCCTGCTCTTCTCCTGCTGCAGCTGTGCTACTCAGACCTGGCTGCCCCAGCTCCTGTCCCAGGAGCCCAGGGACAGGATCCCCCATGCCTTAGGGCTGCTGCAGCTGTCCTGCTTGATCGCTGCCATTACAAGTGCCTGGCACTCACCCACCAAGCACTGCCTGATTTCCCCACCTGCTCTGGCCACCAGCTGGACAACCGCTACATGGCCTTCTGGGGCCCCTGCCACCATGCAGCAGCTCCTGCTGGCCCTAGAGACCATAGGCTCCAGGATGCCATGGCCATGACTACTGTTGCTTTCCTGTCCCACCAGCCCTGCTACCTATGGGCCCACTGTGCTAACCAGGACTGGTGACAACATGTTGTGCTGCAGGAATGGGATGATGACCAGTGAGTCAACATGCTCTGGGTGACCCAGACTTTGAAGGCATGCTGCATCAGCTCCAGCCCCAACTAGAGCATCAGGACATGGAGAAGCACTCAGCCATCCCTGCCAACTCCCGCCTGCCCTGCTGCACACATACCCACTACGCACCCTCAGCACCACTCCAGGACACACACATGTTTGTAATGAAAACCTTTATTCCCCTTACAAACCCTACCCCATCTACCCACCTCTCCATTCAACCAGCAGAGCGCCCTCCCCCTTCTTCCCCAACACACACAGCCCTTCCACTACCCTCCCCACAAACAATAAAAAAACTCTTTCCAAATTGAAAACTATATACAGCAGTCTCAGTCTTTCTCTGAGTCCTGGAGTCAGGGGCTGTGCAGTGTGGGGCATCCAGGGCACAGAACCCAGTGTCAGTCAGCTAGCACCCTGGCCATGGACAGTTCCCTTGCAGGTCTTGGTGCTGCACCAAACTGCAGGGGCACCTGTGGGAGGGAGGCAGTGGAGTCCCTCCTCTGAGGCCCAGGCAGGGGCCTGCTACAGAGTGGTGGGCGGGGCCCAGGGGCCCTGTGGGGTTGGGGCTAGGGCCAGGGGCCAAGTGTGGGAAGCCCTGTACAAGGGCTCCTGTGGTCAGCACTGGCTGACCAGTTGGTGTTGAAGCAGATCCATGTGGTACTGGTCCAGGGCCTCCAGCTGCGCCCAGTGCACCTACTGCACATGGTCCTATGCCTCCTCCTGAATCGTTTCCCAGGCAACTTGGCATCTCCTAGCTATGTCCTGCTAGGCAGTCCTCCAGCAGCAGGTCTGGCCAGTGCATGTTAGAGAGGGTATTCATGTGCATTGATCACTAGTAGGTGCTAGCCTTAATACCAATAAACATTCCTTGTAAATAGCACCTGGTACAGATGCTGTATTGTGGCACACAGAGGTAGCATGGGCTACAGGGAGCTCAGGAGCAGGCAGGGAGTGTGTTCCTCCTCCCTGCCACCATTATTATTGGGCTGATTTGGGTGGCAATGGGGGGAGGGGCAGAGGGGCCAATTGGAAAGGCAGGGCAATGATCTGGGTGGTGAGGAGGTTGAGATTTGGGCTGCAGAAGAGATATGTGGTGGTGAAGATGGAGCAATGCAAGGGCCAGGTGAATGATTCAGCATGTGAAGGGGATAGTAAGCCTGGCAGCTGCCCACGATTCCCTCTCCCTCTTTCCTCTTCTCCCCTCACCCTAACCTTCTTTTCCCATTTCCCACTTCACTCCTTTTCTCTCCCTCTCCACTCACCCCCTACCCAATCACCTGCTGCCTGTCTCCAGCTGTCAGTCTAGGACCACAGAGCCTTGGATGACAGCTAGTCCACCTAGGAACAGTGCCTTCTGGGACACTGAAGGATGACAAATTGGTGCTTTCATCTCAGGTGAACAGCCAGAATTTAACTCCAGTGTGGTAGCTCAGAGACAATTCTGGCCCAAGCTGACATAACTTTAAGATGCCTAGAGATACTTAGCACGTATCAATAAACCTTAAAATGCAATCAATCAAGTTTTAAATGCTCTTAATCTGGTCTAATTGTAATGTGTAATCTCACCTTTTCCCACTGTATAATTTTGCACCAATTTAACTCTAGAGACATAAACCTTTATATTAATAATCCCCCATTTAGCACTGTATTAAACGCTTTACTGAAATCCAGGTAAATTAAGTCTTATGCCTTTCCCTTGTTTAGAAAAGTCATGTTATCAAAAAAAGATAGCAGGTTACTCCAACATGATCTACTTTTGTTAAATTCATGTTGCTTTTTCTTCCATTTTACATTCATGTCTAACCATTCATTGCTTCAGGATTTATTCTAAATCCTTGCATACTACTGAAGACAGACTACCTAGTCTTTCATTACCTAGATCATTTTTTACTCCTTCTTAAATATAGGAGCTATATTTGCCATTCACCAGACACCAACTTTAATCAAGTGTTGAAAATCTTTGCTACCATGTCTGTTATTTCACATACCCATCCTGTTCTATTAGGTTTCTAGGATGAAGATTATTTAGGACCATCAATCTGATTGCAATGAACTTCTTCAGTTTAGTTTTCATGTTAATCATGATAATTTCCATTTTCATAGAATAAAAAGTTCAGAATTTGCCTGAATACTGACTCTCATACTTATTGAAATCTGTCAATTTTTAACTTAATTTTACTTTATTCAGGCCATATGTATTATCTTACTAATGTTTAAGATTTAAATAATCATACTAAATCCAGGGTTGGGCAAACTGTAGTCTGTTGGCTGGATCTGGCCTGTGAGACACTTTCATCCACCCCACAGGCACCCACCAATGTACCCCACCCAGACCTTCTGCCCATGAGGGTGGGAGCAAGGCACCCAGGTATACACACACCCCACAACATATCCTATTGCACTTTGCTTCCACCCTTGTGGGTGAAAGGGCTAGGTCCAGCCAGCAGCAGCTTTCAGGCAGGGCTGCTGCTGTTGTTGCTACAACCACCCCAGGTTACCTAGTTGGCTTCTCCGGTGTCCGACTCATTCTGGGCAAAAGGTAGGGAAGTGGTGGGGGTGAGAGGGGAGGAGCTGAAGCTGGGTGAGGCAGGAAGCATGGTACTGGGGCTGGTGGCAGCACAGAGCCCGCACCCATGGGGATGATGGGAGTGTGGAGTTCATCTAGGCTGGGTGTGAGGGAAGGTGAGAGAGGGTGTGGGGACCCTCCACACATTCCTCCATATGACACGCAGACCCCACAACTGGTAGCAGCAGCAGATGGGAACACTCAGGGCACTTGTGCCCCATGCAGGCACTGGCACCCAGTGGCATGCCGCTCTGGCCAGTACTACACATGGGGGCAAGGCGTGCAGCCTGCCCAACCTACCTCTATCATGGGAGCTGCATGTGGGGCATGTGCAGCTCTCACATTCATGCAGCATTGGGGGAAGCCCCATGCTGGAACCAGCTGCCTTCCCTGCCCCCTGCCGTGCAGGTCCCAGGACTCCACCAGAAGTGGAGGGGATCCCCAGTTCCTGCTTCCCCATGGAGTCCAGGACCTGTGTGGCACGAGGAGGGGAAGGCAGCTGGTTCCAGGACAGGGCTTCTCTCAGTGCCATGCAAGCTGTGGGAGCTGCACGTGTGCTATGAGGAACCCTCATGATAAAGGGCTCCTCTATCATGCACTCTTTGCCTCCATGCACACTGAAGCGCCACTTTGATTCCCGCCCCCTCCCCCAAATTGTACCTGATAGAGTTAATACCTTGGTGTGCCAGAATGATAGTAGGGGGGCTAGAGTCACCAGACCTGCACATCAGGGCAGAGGTGGCATGATTCTACTGAGAGAACAGGTATAACCACCAAAAGATAGGTTAAAACCTTTCCCTGGCCCTGCAACCAGTTTTATAAGCTGAGTGAACTCTTAAATTGGCAGCAGCTGAAGGGCCAATGAAGTCTTAACTTGGCTTTGGCAGTGACACCTCCTCTTGCTGAAACATCCTGTCATCTCTCCAGTCCATGTGTCCTCCATTCCAGCAAATGCCTGGGGCTCACTGGCCACACACAGCAGCTGCCTCTGGTGTGGGGAAAACATTGCTGTGTATTAACCATTCACAGGGATCTTTAGCAAGGAGTCTTAGGGCTGGGGGGGGTCCAACTTCACCCAGCTTTGTTATTTTATGGCCACAACTGTAAGTCCACAGATGGCCCTGCCTTCCTGACAAGGTGCTGCCTTAATGTCATATGCTCTGTACCAGCTGATGCCTCCATGCCAAGAAGTGAAGCATGGAAATGCTAAGGGGAAGAGTATTTTTGCAGGATCTCTCTACTTATTTGTCTCCTGTCTGTCTTTGCTTCCAGCTTCCAGTGCACAGAAGTCTAGCAAGTCCTTATTTGGAGGTTCTAGCCCTACTATTGTATTTAAAATTGATGGACCTATTTTTCATTATGTAATCCACTTCTGAATCTAGTTAAACTGTCCACCTATACATCTTGTGGCAATGAGTCGCATAAGTTAATTGCACACTGTGTGAAAAAAAAGCTCCTTTTGTTAGTTTTAAACTTGCTTCTTAATAATATCCTTGTATGTCCCTGAGTTCTACTATTGTGAGAAATGATAAATAGTATGTCCCTACTTACTTCTTTCACACCATTTATTATTTTATAGACCTCTATCATATCTTAACCCTTAGCCATTTTTTTCTGTAAGATGAATGTTTCCTTCAGGAATTGAACATTTACAACTTTAAGGTTTACTTCAATCTTATGGCTTTTAAAATCCAAGAACACATTTGATTCAAATTAGAGTTGGAAGAGAAATATCTTTAATTTTTTTTCAAAAACTTTTTTACTAAATTAAGAAGTTTAATTTTTAGTCTTAGGGCCATGTTAGGGGCATTGTATCCTGGGATGCTGAAGGACTGTAACTTGGGTGGCTCATCTGTGGGGAGTGTCCACCCATTGGTGGAATACAAGCTAGGTAACACAGGTCAGAGAGAGACCTGTCCTGGTGTGGCATAACTTTAAGCTGCTTAAAGTGTTCTTAAAACTAATTTCAAATGTTAAGGTGTGGACAAGTCCAGGGGTTAAGAGCTCCAAGAACCACCTAAAATTAATGTGTAACAGGTCCCCTAAACAGAAACAGCTTGATTTGCAGTTAGAAATAATAAAGAAGTGGAGAAAGATGAGGAGGAAGAAAGTCCGAACACACTAGCTCACATGGAAGTTTGAACACAGGGTTTGACTAACAGGAACTGAAACAATAGATGAGGGATCTGATTCCCCATTGACATGCTGTCATTTACACTTATGCAAAGTCAGGGTAACACATATTGAAATCAGAATGGAAGAGAAAGCATTCAAAATTATTATTCAAAACATTAAAGTATAGTGAGACTGGCTTTCAGAAAAAATCCAAAATGGTTGCAGCCTTTGTAGACCTGTCATCAGCCTGCAACACAGTCTGGTTTAATGGTCTCATGCTGAAGAATGCACAGCTTATACTCTGCCACTAAACTCTATGCCTGATATAGATCTTGCTGAGGAATAGACAGCTACACATCCAGCTAGGTGACAATCAGCAAACCCCAGTTCTTCAGCAATGGACTGCTACAAGACTCAGTACTCACATCAACACTCTTTAATCTATACACAAGTGATATGCTGTCAACAGAGTCATGCATACGACCTTGTTTGGCAATGCAAGCAGCCACCTTCAGTGACATTGAGTCCACCTGAATGCTATGGAGGGATATCTTCCAAGCCAAAGCCCCACAAAACAACAGTCATTGCATTCCATCTTGATAACAGGAACACTAAGCATACCCTGAAGGTAACTTTCTGTGGCAACGTTGTGCAGCATGACCCATTCCATCTTATCTTGGAGTGGGCTGGACTGCATGTTAAACTTCCACAACCACCTGAAGAAGGTAGCTGCCAAGACAAAGAGAAGGGTCAATTTGATTCAGAAATTGGCAAGCACAAGCTGGGAAACATCAGTATTATAGACATCATTGCTGGTCCCTGAATGCTCCATAGCCGAGTACTGTGTATGCACCAGATGCAGTCACACTCGACTTGTTGACATTCAGATGGACTTTGTAATTCAGTGCATCACTGGAACCCTTAAGCCAGCCTCAACACCTTGGCTGCCCATGCTGTCACACATCACTTCTCCATCCATTCATTGTGAGGCAGCAGCTCTAGAGGAAGACCAGCAAATTAAGGAACAGAAACATTTCCCCATCCACCAGGACCTCATCAGTGCCCCTAACCATTGCCTAAAGTCACACAAGCCCTTTCTGGATCTACCCACTTAGCCTTTGATAATGTGACTTCAACCTAGATAAAGCTTGGAAAACCAAATGGAGTCCACAGGAAGTCCCAAATAAACATCTTATGATAGCTCCAATGCAGCAGGTCCCTGGCTTTGATCTCCTGCCAAGCTCATGGGCAACTTTGAACTGTATCCACACAAACCATGGGAGATGCAGAAACTTACTGCACAAAGGGAAAATTAAAAACTCTCCAGTGTGCAACTGTAGTGACCCAGAACAAACCAGGAAACATATAATGACTCAATGCCCAATTCACAAATATGAAGGAGGTATCACAGTGATACGCTCTGCTGCTCGTGATGTTATTGTTTGGCACAGCCTCCTAAATGTAAAATTATAGTTGCTGTTCTGTATCTACGTCAGCCATATGAAAGGAGAAGAATTTAAAACTCCTTGGTGAGTCCATCTCTAACCTCAGAGTGGCTGTTCTCAGACAGCAAAACGTTAAAAAAGAATTTGAATGGGAAATTGCAAAACAAGAAATCATCCACAGACTGTGTTGTATTAAGTATGAACTAAACCAAGACTAAAGATTCTTATCGCATTACCTGGATTAGCTTTATAAACCCTATGTCCCTCAAGGGTCAATTGTTTTTTCTTTCCTACCAACTTTGCCTCTCCCATCAGTGCGTCTCTCTGCTTCTTGCAGTCACTTCAGAGCATCAGATGAAGTAAGCCGTCTGTGCTTGTGAAAACTTATGCTATACATCTCTGACAGTCTATAGAGACACAAATCTAGCATGCCTCCTATTTAAACCAATGTCATTTAATTTTACTGAACTGTTAGTTTAGGACTGTATCAAATGTTTTAACTAAGACCCTACTAAGTCATTATGAGTTATTAGACCTCAACTATGCCTACCAGAAACATGGAAGGCATTACACGGAGTTTAGTATAATTAGTCACTAGCAAAAACTTAAATGTGTTTAAGTAACTTGTTGAACTGGAGTCCCACAAGGGGTCCAAGAACGCAGGTCTTTTAACTGCTAATTCTTTAAAAAGTGACAAGAGTGCATTTCACATTATGCCCGTCTACTGCAGCGCATTTTTTTTCATGCTCCAGCAGACTCAATTAATCAAGTCTGCTCTGATGTGCTGGATTCCCAGCACATCAGGAATTAACCCCCTGCATGTGTATAGGAGCCCTTTATGACTAGGCCACAGACTCATCAGGATACTGTTTACAACAAGTCTAAAACCAGCTTCCTTTCTTCCTTGCTTCCTCTTTTTATTTGATAATAGAGTGAAGAGTGATTTTCTTTTAATATCTCTTATTGTCAATTATCCAGTTAGAGAGTGGAAATGCCAAGGGCTTAGGGGACCAATGACACAATAAGTATAATGAAGAACCAAAACAAAGAGCTCATAAAAATATATAAGGTATTCATCCAAAATGTAAGGCAAGTACATATGTGCACCTAATATATTTGAAGGTAATTGGGAACAGTTTGTGAACAATTCCCTGAACAAAAGGGAATCAATGAACAATTCACTGATTTGAAAAAAAAATCACTGAATGAAGAGTCTTTACAAATATTAGTAATGCAAAAATGTGGGTCCAATCATTAACTAATATAAAACATCATGGTTCCTTTGCTCTGCTTTCTGACTGGACTGATTTCAATAAAGCTATGCCACATTACAATTATAGATCTATCCCCTAATTCACAACCAATTTTACACCTTCTTTTGGGCTAAATTAACAAACTCAATCAAAATAAATGGAGAAATAGGGGATAACTAGAGCCAAGGCTTTAGTAACTGACATTAACACACTAGTATAATGTCAGCACATTGGCCCTGTATTCAAGTTTTGTCTTTTATTTCCTCTTTAGTTGTACCATACACAAACTAGAAGACTAATCCCTTGATTTTTATAATTACATTGGATAAAAAATGAATAGCAGCTTGAAGGCATGTCTAACTATGTGAAAACAATAACACTGGGGCTCCAGATGCCCAGAATGTCAGCAAAGTAGAGGCATAAAATTAAGCATTCAAAGACAGAATGAGATTTAAAAAAAAAATCAAACATGCTTTGTTCCTTCTGTTTGTCAATAGAAAACTGCATCCAACTTTTAACAATACGCGGAAGGAAAATGGCTTGGGACCTGTGACTATATTGTATAGGGATCGATGCCATAGAGAACAGCCTTGTTTGCTTTTTCTAAGTTGTTTTCTTTGAGCTCTTGCAACCAATTGTCAGTACTTTTAGATCACCTTCAATTAATTTCTCTCTCTCCTGGGTTGAGTGGCCATGTATCAACATGTGGCCATCATCCTCAAATATACAGTATATCCTGAGGCTGAAAATCCCTAAAAAGAAAGACTTTACTTCTAATCCCAAACTGAAAGGCTAGTAAATTGCAAGGACGGAGGTGAGTGAAAATGAAAAGAACAGCTGTATTGCTCTGCAAGGACAGTGGGATTTCTCAGAAGTAGTGAAGTTTGACTAAGTCCCTGCCAGATCTCAGCCTTCTCTTCATTTATTTGATCACAGATTCAATAACAGATGACAACTAGTTTCAACACTTTAGAAAACATGCTTCTCTGCTGTGACTCCTACACAATTTTTCTATAAGACTTTGCAGTTACTGTCGAAAACAAAATCATTCAATAGTCATTATAGTAACAGCTTATTTAAAAGTCACTGGATGTGTCTACACATGCATTTACTGTGCAGTAAATTACTATGCAGTAAGCAGTTTGTAGGCTGGCATCTACATGTACAGCTGTAACACCTTCAGGCACAGTAACGCGGCTCACTGGGTGACCGTGTCAGCCTACTCTGGTCAGTTCCCTAGACTACCAGAGCCCCAGCTTTAACCTCCTTCCCATGCTCCTGCCTCCTGTCCAAGTGGGCCAAAGCCCTGTGTGTGGGGTGGCGCACTGTCTCTGGGTGTCACGGGGCATGCTGCTGCTGATGCTTGAGCCATGGTTCTGACAGCAGGGAAACTTTCCCCCGCCCCTGCAACTCCCAGCAGCACAGTGCGGGCAGGGCTGTGGTTACATCATCTGCTTGCAGCTCCAGCGCTGCTTTCCCTGCCCCATGGAGTGCACTGCTCTGCTCAGCTCAGCCCGGGCAGGCTTGGGGCTATGTCAGCTCCCAGTGCTGATTTCTCTGAAACACCTACCTCCATCCCAGGCACATGCTGGGCTTCTCTGCCACCAGGACACTGTGTATGAGAGAAGCCGGGCACAGTATGAGTAGGGGCTGAGCTGTGTGGAGCCCCCAGCAGTGCATGCTGCTTCTCTCACAGGCAGAGTCCTGGTAACAGGGAAGCCCAGCACATGCCTGTGATAGAGGTAGGTGTTTCAGGGAAACTGGTGCTGGGAGCTAGGAGACAATGCAGCCCCAACCCTGCCCATGCTAAGCCAAGCAGAGCAGCTCACTCCATGGGGCAGAGAAAGCAGCATTGGGTGCTACAGACAGATGACACAGCCCCAGCCCTGCCCACACTGCGCTGCCCCATTCCCCTACAGAGGAGTCACGGGGAGGCCTTTCCTTGCTGCTGGAACCATGGCTCCAGCATGTGCAGCAGCATGCCCTGCAGCACCCAGTGATAGTGTGTTGAGATATCCAATTTACTCCCAGCTCAGCATATATCACTATAGTTACTGCACAGCATGGGCATGCACCTTTAGATGCCACCCATACTGTGCAGTAATTTTAGGTTACTGCGCAGTAACTGTGCACGTGTAGATGATTCCACAAAAAAGCTGAATATGATTTGATTAATGATGGCAAATCTCAACCAGTTTCATTATGTTAAATAATCTGAAGTGAAATGCCAATTTTAAGACTTATTTGATGTGGGTAACTTCTAGTACAGAGTACCCATAAGGAGGACATCAGATACAGGCATCCATCATGGTAACTGTATCAGCTATTCAAGTCAGAGCTTCAGTTCCAGCCTATATGGCTCTGAAAAATCTCTTCCCAACCTGTGCCCAACCTGCACCACATGTGCCACAAGCAGTACAGGGAGCCTCTGTGTGTGGCACAGAGCAGCCTGGGGAGGGGGAAGATAACAAAGCAGCAGATAGGGCATGAGAAGAAGATCTGAGTGGCATTTGGGAAGGGAGCTGAGCTAATCTGTGGTATGTCTGTCAAAAAAGTTGGCCCCTACTTGTCTAACCTTATTCCTCACAGTCTAACAAAATGCTTCTATTTTGTCTCAGACATTAAGAACCGATGC
Source organism: Gavialis gangeticus (assembly GCF_001723915.1). Lineage (NCBI taxonomy): Eukaryota > Metazoa > Chordata > Crocodylia > Gavialidae > Gavialis > Gavialis gangeticus. The sequence continues at coordinate 52,083,912 of NW_017728993.1, forward strand.
TAAGGTTGGAGAAGTCAATCACGTTAACTTTAATGGTCTTTGGATCAGAATTGAAGTGCTTGTAAATGTTCAGCAAAATGAAATAATATGGGGTAGGTATACGTAATGCATAGGGCACTAGGAGAAGCAGAGGAGCAGAGTTATGTTTCTGATTTTTCCATTGACCTGCCATTTGGCTGTACCACTTCTCCTCTAGCTCTGTCCATCTTGTCCCTTTAGACCATAAGCTATTTGAGGAAGGGACCATCTCTTAATGAGTTTTGCCCAGGGCCTACCAGAGTGATCTGAGGCCTGAAACTCTGATCCCCATTAGGGCTGGCAGGCAGGCTGGAAGGACCAGAACACTTTCAGTAAATAATGAAGGAGTGAACGCAAGGCTAAGTAATGGCTGGTCTGATCCCCTTTTATGTCCCTGGCACGCCTTACCTTTGAAGTAAGAGAGAGGATCTATAACAGGGAATTTTCATGAGATAGTCACTATATAAATGTCCAAGGGTGAAAGTATAAGGAACTTACCTTTACAACAGTTACAAAATGTAAAGGTGTCAAAAACATGCCAGCAATAAACATATTTGGTTAATGACAATTGTTTTCCCAGGCAGCCAATATAGTTGCTTGTGATTTTTCCTGAAGAGTATCCATCAATTAGCACAAATTTGTTTTTTAATTGGCCTGCACTGCACCTGCCACATTCTGACTCTCTGTCTGCACTCAGGTTAGCAAAAGAGAATGAAGGTAGATATCTGGGGGGATTTAATCTTAATGCACTACAGGAAGGGCATGCACAGCAACAATTAATGTTTAAAAGACAAGAATAATGTGTACTGGCATGAAGTGAAGAGGAAAAGGAATGGAACCTAGGGAGTAACTAATGAACAGGATTAATTAGCCAAAGCAGAAAGATCACCACAGGCCTGCTCCAAAGTCTCTTGAACTCAGTGGAGAGGCTTCTTCCTGCTGACCTAACTGGGCTTTGGATAAAGCCCAAAGTTTTCAAGAAATGGAAAATCCAAGGCTGAGAATACCTTTAACAGGGTTTATTTTTAAATTATGTCAAAATGGTGAATGTTGGAGCTAAACTGTAAACAGGTGGACAGGGTGACTGGAGGGCAGCACCAGTCAGCAGGATGACAAGACAGCAGGACTGCAATTCCAGATAGCCAGCAGTTGTGCAAGGCCACTAGGAACCATGAATACTTGCTACAATATTTGACCTTAACTGAACCACTTGCTTTTCCCCCTTTTTTTCTTTCAGAAAAGAACTCAGTTAAGAAACATATTAAATCTCACTGCTATTTAATTATGAAAAGCTGTTATCATTATTTGCATTTCAATAGTGCACATGGGCTCCAGCCAAGATCAGAGCCCCATTGTGATAGGAACTGTGCAAACACATAGCAACAGGGAGTTCTTGTAGTAAAGGAGTTGAATCTGAATAGACTAAACAAAAACTGGAAGGTAAAACAGAAGCCCAGAGAAGTTGTAAAGAAGACAAGGTCATACAGCAGGATTAAGAACAGAAATCATGTCTTAAGGCTCCCAGTGTAGCATCCCAAATAAAACTGCAGAGGCATGACAAGGCAGCCAGATGCCTTGGGCAGCTGCAACACATGGGGATGGAAATGACTTCCAGTTTGTGCTGTACCCTCCTGTCCAATCATTTGGCTCTGGTGACAGCTGTTTCTTTCTACCTCTCCAACTCAGTGCCTAGGGTGCCCCCCATTGCCCTGTCCTAGTGATGCTATTGTAAAACTTTGTGCCTTTGTGTTTAGCATTATTCTGCATTCTTAATTGTTTCTGAAAATTGCATATAATTCTAGTGGCATATGTCAAAAGCACTTGATGTAAGTAGAGGGTGTTTCAGGAGACCTATAAGGCCACAATAATTAAGTTACAACTTTCTTCAGGTGGAACTTTAAAATACTAATAATGAAGTTTCACATCAAGCAATGACACCCAGTTGATGTAATCCAACACACATTTGATCTACCTGTCTTGTGAATGTACAAACTGAGGCATGCAGCATTCTCTGTAGCAGATCAGAGACTGGTCCATTTATCATCTGAACTGGGGTAAAATAAGGATGCATCGTTACCCTAACTATGCTCTCCATTTATTGGGCAGTCATCTTGGTTCTCATAAAGGACCATGTTCCTTCCAGAATTGACACTGAATACTGAACAGATGAAGAGCTCTTGAATCTGGGACATTTTTGCTCAAAGACCAAAGTATTGAAAATAACAATGCTTGACCTTCAGCACACTGAAGACTGTGCCATCCTTGTCTGCACTGGGGAAAATCTTCAGACTTTGCTGAATCTCTTCAAAGAAGCCTACCAAACATTGGGCCTCTCCCTCAACATCAAGAAGACACCAAGATCCAGGTCTACAATACAGTCATCATCAATACCCACCCCCCCTCTACAGATGTGAAATTTGGGTGAAAAAAGCCTGAAGAGGTATCAGCAATGATGCCTTCAGAAAATCCTCTACATCAAGTGAGAAAATTGCTGCAAAAACACCAGCAGCCTTGCTGAAGCCACCGTTACCAATACTGAGTCAGTGATCCTAGTGCCTTCTTTGGACTGGACATTGTGTACAGATGTCTGGCTTTCAGCTCCAAAAATAAGTGTTCTACTCCCATCTTAATGGTGGCCTGAGATCTTGTGTTGGCCAGAGGAAATGCTACAAGGACACATTGAAGTCATACTTCAAGAAAATGGATGCTGACATTAAGAGTTGGGAGGATCTGACTGCCAACCAACTCCAGTGGTGCTGCAACCTCAACAAAGTGGCATCCTGTTTTGAGGTAAAGTGTCTTGTCCTCAAAGCAGAGAAGAGAGAGTGGAGAAAGAAATAGGACAGGGATCCCAGCCTGCACCCTACTTTCCCCTGCAGAAAGATATGTAGTTTCTATAGACAGATCTGTGGCTCAAAGATTGGACCCTTAAGTTACCTCAAGGCCCATCAATGATCAATGATAGAGATCATGCTCAAGCTGAGGGATTGCTGACAACAATGAATGTATCTCATTTTGGGGCCCACATTTCAAGAAGGATGTGGACAGATTTGAAGGAGTTCAGTGCAGTGACAAAAATAAGTAGGGGTCTGGGAAATAAGGCTTATGAGGAAAGTCTGAAAGACTAGGGCTATTTAGTCTGAAGAGGAGAAGGCAGAGGGAGGATTTGATACCAATCTTCAAATATCTGAAGGGCAATTATAGAAAGGATGGAGATAAGCTTTTATCTGTGGTTGTAGGGAACAGGACTAGGAGCTTCTAGCCATAGGAGACGAAATTTAGATTAGAGATTAGGAAGAACTTTCTGACTATAAGGGTGATCAAACACTGGTATAGGCTACCTAGAGACATTGTGTAGCCTCCATTCTTGGAAATTTTTAAGAGCAGGTTGGATAGACACTTGGTTGGGATGGTTTATTTAGAAAGGATCCTGCCTTGAGTAGGGGCCTAGACTAGATGACCTCATGAGGTCCCTCCTGTCATGAATTCTGTTATTTTTTGGGCTTCATGGCATGTCATAAATGTTCTGTTGTGGTTTATTGTACTGATATGGCATGTCTGGTTTCATTCAAAAGTGCATGTTATTCTGTATCTATTGTTATCACTACATGAATTATGTTATGCAGGCTATGTATAACATTGTGGTTTGGGTTATGGTTTAGTCAGTGGGCTTAGGGAGTGCACAGCATTGCTAGTTATTCCTTCCCACTATGTTTTATGGCCAGGACAATTGCTACGCACAACAGCTGACCATGCAATAGTTGCAGCCACTGGTGGGATGGGCACCCCTGTGCATTGCCTGCCTATGATAGAGCAATCAACTCTAAAATAGCAAGACATCTGAAAGTAATGGCACAGGTATCCCAGGCACGTCAGAATTTTCCTGAGGATTCTGGTGACTCATGAGAATTAGAATAATGCTAATTGGGATCTGGCTTACAGGCTTTTTAGAGTCTAGCTAGACTAGAATATTCATGTTTGAATCTTAGTGGTTCACTGGTCTTGGTTACCAGGACTGGTAGAATCAGCAGGAGGGCTGATTTCTAACAACTCTAGCAAGAGCTCTCATAGAAAGCTAACTGTATCCAGATGAAAAAGTAAGAATCTGTACTTGTTTTACTTTTCTGACTCCAAATTTATGGTCTGTTTTGTGTGCATAACCTTTCATCTTAGGTAATAATTCATTCTTTAGTTTGTCTCTCTATTCATTGCCAGTGGAAAGAGTGATTTTCTGGGCTACCTTCTCCATGGAAAAAGGGAGCTATAATTTCTTCCATAACACAAAGTGGGGACCATGGGGCCACTTTGGGCCTGTGAAGATCCTGCACAACAGCTACAGAGTCGCTTGTAAAGGCAGAGGAACTGAGGCGCTGGGATAGGTAGCTATCTCAAGGCAATCTTGGTCTGTTCTCTGAGGTGAATGGCAGTGCAGTCAAGAAAAACTTGAGGATCTGAGGGTCCCCCAGGGGTGGGTTGCAGCCCTACTTTCCCTATGATCATCTCTTGTCTGCTTGTTATGATCTGGTTCCCCAGGAATCACTTCTCAGTAGAATATATATGAAATGTTCCAGCTGAAATCTTCATCCCTTCTGGGCCTGAACCCCATCTGAAACTTTTTCCGGAGTTTCTATACATAGGCTGGTGGGACCCGAGCCCAGGTGCCTCTGCCAATCAGGGTCCCCTAGGTGCCTGAGTCCCTGTAGGAAAAAAGCAGGTTTCCTCTTGCAGGCAGGCAGCAATCTAGTCTGCAAGGGATCCTGCCTGGAGCTGCTGGCCATGAGATGTAAAGGATGCTGTGTGCCTGTATGTGGCCACACACATTCACGTGTCCTGGAACACAGCTGGGCAGCATGGAAAGCAGCTCCCTGGAAGTAATGGTATGGGGAGAAGAGGTATGGGGAGGCAGACTGAGGCCCTCATGGTGATGGGGGGAGCGGGACAGGGGCTAGGGATGGGAGTGCTATCCAGCCACAGTGATGCATGGGACCTGGGGCTGGGGTGGGGAGAAGGACAGAGCACAGTAAGATGCCGTAACACAATAATGGTGCATAAAAATCAATAATGAGTTATATCAATTGTATAAAGACCCAAGCATGATGCAGGAAATCAGAGCACAACAACTATGGTGGATGCATCATGCTGAAAGAATGGAAGTGATCTCAGCACTGAAGAAATTGGTCCTACGGGTCCTGGGGAGGACAGGGATGCCTGGACAACCAAAATAAGAATGGCTAGATGGCAATTTCTGTCAGAGCAACAAAAAATAAATGTGGATGACTGGAGGATGAAAGCATACCAAAGTTGGGAATGGATGAAGATTGTGTAGGTAGCCAAGGGCCTCTGGTGCTAAATTATGATGATGATGATGATGATGATGATGATGATGATCCACTGACAGTTTAAAATCATGAAAATGTATGCTGGTTTAGACAATGTTCCAGTGTTCTTCAGGCAGGGTTTTAATACAAATCTATTTGCTTTCCTACCAGCTTCCCAGGAGCCCAACTTCCAGGAATCATGGGTCTTGGCAGCTCTTTCATTTGGACTGCCCTAAGGTTAGGGGACAACACTGGTGCAAAAGCCTGGGACTCCAAAGGAGGCTTGCTCTGGAAATTGCCCTTGAGCCAGGAACACAAGGATCTGAGGGTTTGAGGCACCAGAGGGAAGCTGTGGTTTAATCCAAGTGTTTTTTAAAAGGAATATTTCAACTATTTCTATTTTTAAGATTTATTATTTTGAGAGGAGATTTTAAATATTCTGGACTCTCTGTCCCTCAGTGGAACATTTCATTTAAAACTTTAGAATTTCCTGTGGAAAGAAATTTCCAACTAGCACTATTCCTTAAAAATAATTTCATTTCTGTAGCCTTTCAATACCATCCTCCTCTAAAAATAATTTTTTAACTAATTATTTTCTCTTACTTGAAGGCAGCAACATTTGAGGTATAGTAAAAGTGAGCTTTAGTAAAACTTGAGCTTTAGTAAAAGTGCCTCTGCTGCCATTTTTAAGCATGGGGACACTGATACACAAGATGCTGGAGTATGCTGGAGCACAGTAATTACCCCACTCCAGCAGACTTGATTAATCAAACCTGCTCTGACATGCTGTAATTACAGCACATCGGAGCAGCCTCACTGCTCCTGTACAGGTGCCTAATGGGGCTGGATGACAGCATAAGGACCTTGTTGCACACAACCACTGTGAGCTGTTCAAATGTTGATCAGTGTTAGTGCTAGCTCGAGTTTGGAGCAGTCACACTTCAGGCCAGCAAGGACCTGGAG
>NW_017728993.1:52095210-52095421 GCF_001723915.1 Gavialis gangeticus
GTATGCTGGAGCACAGTAATTACCCCACTCCAGCAGACTTGATTAATCAAACCTGCTCTGACATGCTGTAATTACAGCACATCGGAGCAGCCTCACTGCTCCTGTACAGGTGCCTAATGGGGCTGGATGACAGCATAAGGACCTTGTTGCACACAACCACTGTGAGCTGTTCAAATGTTGATCAGTGTTAGTGCTAGCTCGAGTTTGGAGC
>NW_017728993.1:52095432-52125307 GCF_001723915.1 Gavialis gangeticus
TTCCCCCTGCCCCTCCTAAGGCTCCCTCAGTGCCCACCCCCAACCCCCAGGGCTCCCTGCTTCCCTGCTGGGTTACCCCCATGCCCATTATTTGTAGCTGCCTGGCTGTCTGTCCCAGGGGAGCAGGCAGGGATGAGTAAATCTGCCAGGCCAGATGCCACTGCTGCTCTTCTTAGGACTGCAACAGCCCACAGAGTGGCACTGGTGGTGACTGGGCAGGCCCTTTCCTGCCTGCTCCAACAGCACAGGCAGCCAAAAGTAAAGGAGCGGGGAGGTGGGGGGGGGGGCATGAGCAGCAATCTGTCATTCAGGAGAGGGTAGGGGGGCAGTAGACCCAACCCAGGGCAGCAGGGGAGGGGGTGCAGGTGGGGTGTTTTACTCTAAGATGTGGCCTAGCACAGCCACCTCTGAGTGAAACACAAGATGGGTAGCACGGACCAAAGACAACTCTACTCTGGAGCAGCATAACTTTGAGCCTCATAAGGAGTGCTTAAAACTAGTTTCAGGTGTTAACGTACGGACAACCTAGGTGTTAGAAGCTCCAGGAGCTGCCCAAAATTACTGTATAATAAGTTCCATATTCGGGTCTGCATGTCAGTTGAACTGTGTGGATTTTTTTTCTCAGAAAATAATTTCAATCATCTGCTTGCTCAATTGTCTTTTTTAGGAAACAGTTACAAATTGATGGATATAAAATGTACTTGATTCATCTCAGATACTACACCCTGCCTGTCATGTATGTGCTTCTCTGTTCCCTGCATATTTCCGTTTTATAACCATTAAACATGTGTTCTTTGAATGAATGAAGATTCAATAAATATTATTTAAAACTGAGAGGCACAGTGGTCTAAATAAATAAATTATTCTTATTGTGTTTTTATTCATTTGATTATGTATTCTTATTCGTATTTTTGATACACAACAAGGCAACTATCAATATAGTTCCACTGAAGTCCAAGGCCATGTGTAAATGAAATGAGGGGCATGTGCACAACACTTTAAAGCAGGCTAAATGAGTTTGCACTGCTTTAATGGTGTCAGTGTTTGCATGCCCCAGTGGCATATTGTGCATTAATTGTAAAAGCTGTAGAAAATTTGGTGGCATAATGTGCCTTAAATGACTTGGGGCACAGCAAACTAAAACTCTTCTGAGGAGTTTTAATTTGCTGCCCCTACACCCGTGGAGCAAAGCACCGGGCTCTGTGCTGCAGGCAGCCTGGCAGCAGCCTGGGAAGACAGGCTCCACCAAAAAAAGCTGTAAGCCTGATTTTTATTTCCCCCACTGGAGCCTGCCTGCCTGCCTGAGCTGCATGGGGGCCCGATGCTTCTTTCCACGGCTGTGGTGTGCCGCGGGACCGCCCAAGCTGGATGCCTGCGAGCAGGTGCCGCCTGGGGCGGGGGGCACTGTCACTACCACAAAGGGAAGGACCAGCTCCACCCCTGCAGCCCAGGGACCACTCTGCCTGCTGGCAACTTGTCCTTCCCTCCCCACCACTGGAGAGGCAGGTAAGTGTGGGGTGTGTGCACGACACAGGGGTTTACTTCACCTTAAATTGAAGCAGTGGGTTTTCAGTTTAGGGCCCCCCTTTTGTCTACACATGCCCAAAGGAGCTCTGACACCAGATGGATATCTGGCTCTTCTCAATGTTGAAACAAACTCCTTGACAGACATCTGTAAGTACAGCTGAATATGTACAGAAGTGCAAAACTTGAAGAGTTAAGGGTAAAATCAAGGCACTGCTCATTGTGTAATTGCATTAATCCCTGACATGTTTAGTGGCTCTTGTGGCATTACACTTATGTTCACGGCTGTGTTAAATGTGCTCTTGCCAATTTATATTACCTCTTCATATGGGCCTTAAAACTGAACTTTTGAATGGAGTCCTCACATAGCAAACTCCATTGCTATGAACAGTGTGTGCACACCTATTCGCAGATGACAGGCAAATCAGATTTTCAGAAATACTTTAATAACATTCAGCTTGAATGCCCATGGCTCCTCATTTTGTACCAGGCAATAAAACAAAGCTGCAAAGCACTTTTTGTAATCCCTCCCTGAAGACTTCACATGAAATTTGAATGGGCATGTTTTGATTTTGCCAAACCATAGGACAGGACTGTTAATTCCTGAGGTATATGATCACAATAGAAGAGGAAATCTGCCTTGAAAATATGGATTAAAGAAATAGAGAGGATAAAGAAAAAAGGAAGTGGGGGGATTATATGTTTTTCTTGATAAAGTTATTTTGCTATAATAACCTTGTTATGTGTAATAGTTAAATTTGGAACTCCTTAAATACATTGATAATCTTGCTAATATTTAAAAGCTATGCATTCCCATCTGTAATCATCAGGGATTGTATTCTCTGTATTTTGTAATGCAAGCAACACTGTAAATATGGCATCGATAAATACTGAGAGAGCAGAAGTCAACGAGTGGAGAAATCATTATGGGGAGCATACAATTCTTTCTACCAAAGAAGATGGTAGAATTAAAGAGAGAGAAAGGAAAAAAAACCCCCAAGCTCCAGATCCTAACCTAGTGAAGGTCAACAGTATTCTACCACCTTTCTGCTGTCAGTCTGGCTCCAGAAGTGCAGCACAAAAAGTCTCAAAAACCCTTGATTTTCTCCAGCGGTGTTTATTTAATGAAACAAAAAACAGAACAAATGTGGATGTGAGAGGTAAACTAGGCTTTGTGAATAGTGAAGAGACAGACAGAGCAGTGGAAAAGAAGAGGATGAGATACTAGTGTTCAGAAAAGAGTGGAGATAAAGGCTGAGTTAAAGCACTAAGGCTGAGATGAGTGAAAGAAGGAAGTGGCTGAAAGCAGTATAGAAATTGGACATGTTTTTCACTAATTCAGCAGTTTTCCTCCAGCTACATCTTTTTTTTTTCTGAACTAAGCTTCAAGCCATTTAAGTTCCCCTTACAACAGCAATCTGTAAATGACAAACATTGATCTCAAGCTACTTTTCCACCAAGGAAATGCAGCTGCACTGAACCTCCAAAGGAGCACTATCCATTTCTGTTACAGTCAAAGTGCCATGTGCATTTGGGGAAAAAAAAAGCAACCTTTGTTATGTGGTGCAAAGATAGACCAATTCATAGCTAAACAAATCTTGTACAGGGAATAAACCAATAATTTACATCTTAAGACTCACTCTACTGCAACCGTTGAAAAGTCAAGCTATATTTTGTTACCTAGATTAACATAAAGAATTATATATATGTGTATCACTATTCACTTTAAATCTTTTGATGCACATAAGTGACAGACCTCTGTAAAATTATTTCCACTCTATATTGCATTTTGACCATTTTTCTCTAAACGTGCATGTGCACATTCCAGCAGTCTATAATAGCTCAACTAGCTACAACCCTTTCTACTTTCTACTTTCTACTTGTCAGCTTTAGATCTTGAGCAAAGTTTGACATTTTTCCCGCTTTGCGAACTTCTTTAAAAATACCTCCTTTGTTTTACTTCAGCAATTATCCACTCTAAATTCAGTTCACATAACACTGTAACTGTGAAGCTTGTGGAAATCTTAAGATCTTTTACTTTGTTCATTTCTAGTTTCTGACATAATACTGTACCTCCACAGTGCTTCTGGGACTCCAAATGATAAAGATCAGCTAGGGTCATTACTTCAAGTGTTTGCTTTCTTTTTTAGTGCCTTATAATGACAAGCAATTTTAGTGTTGCAACACACATCCAAGTACTTCCTTATAAAACTGACTGTAAAATGTCTTCCTATGTTCAAGAATATATGTACAAACACAATTAAAAATTTGACTAACATTGTGATGCCCCCATACTAAAGTTTCATGCCCCCATAATTATATACATACTTACAATTAATTTAACATATATCATTAATCTGATGTGACAAAAATGGGATTGTCTCCTTTTTCTGTCATTTGTCTATAAACTGAGAATTTGCTTGATGTAGTAAAAAAGTATGGGCTATGCCCTAAGGAACTTTTGGTACAGCCCAAGGTTTACAACTGAAAAAAGAACTGTAAACTTGCATTAGAGATCTTCAGAAATTCCCATCAGCTTGACACGGGCTTCCTACTTGAGTTCAGTTGCTTTTGGTATTGCAATGTTTGTTATTCTCAGAAAAAAAATAAAGGGTCTAGCATCTTCTATGTCCACATTTTTAATTCTTTTCTTTTTCTTGGTAAATAATGGTATGGGTCTAACAATATTTTAAATGTAGTTTTCAGATTTTGCATCCACGACAATCCTTTGAGTCTGGAACAGTCTAAAAAAGCAGTGTGTCGGCATGTCTTGGATCATCTATATGTTATCTTAATGTATTTAAGTTTTAGTTATATGACTATAAATAAAATGTGATGGTATAATTCAAACACAGTACATTTCTAAAACAGTAATAAAGGGAAATTAGGGATTTTTTAATTAAAGAAAAATCTGTGGATGATTTTTGTTAATCAACATTATGAATAGCTCATTTGTTTACTTCAGTTTATTAGCTTAGAGTAAAATGCCTTTGCAGAAAGGATCACTTTTGGATCCAGAACTGACAGTCCTAGTGCTCCCATGAAAGAAACCAACAGAAAGAACAACAGTAATAATGTGTGGCCTTTGCTATAAATATTAATAGTTCCAAATGTGGACCCACTTAGAAATAAACCAGTAAAAGTTAGTATTTCTTCAATTGTTTTTTCATTTGGTAACTATGCCTGTGATCCCTAGAGTGAAGGTACTGGTGAATAGGCACAGCTTAAGAGGACACAGTTGATTTCTTCCCCACTCATGCTTCTCCTACTCCTCAGTGGCTTAGCAAGTACCTACCAAATCTAGCCCTACAGCTACGTAAGGACAGAGGAATCTGCATAAAGGAGATATATCAGATTCTTATCTGCTACGCTCTTCTTTGTGTACCTCAATTAATTATAACTAAGGTATTCCAGTTTGATGCCATTGGGATTCTGATGGTAAATCTGGCCGATTTAAACTCTTAGCCATTTTAAGTACATTCAGGTCCCCAGAAGCTGCTCTCAGGCTTGCTGAATCCAAAGTTTTGGGAGTGATCCTGATGATAACTGTGAAGTGGGTTCAACACATTTCCAGATGTGGAGCACGGAAGCAGGAGTGTGGGGGCAAGGAATGCTTGGAAGTGGCCCTACTAGAACACACTGTGGATAAGGTACAGACATACACAGAATGTACTTAAAATGGCAAAGAGTTTAACTTGCTTATGACCAGGGGTCCGGGTTTTCCTTTTCCCACAGAAAAACGGAGAAAAACATGGATTTTCACCCTTTACCCAAGGAAAATGTGGATTTTTTTCATTTTAATGGATTTCACACTTTTGCAAAGAGCTCTCTGCAGGCTGGCAGAGTTCCAGCCTATAAGGGGCTGGGGGAGAGTTGGAGGAGGTTGGTCAGGCAGGGGATGCCACGTGCACTTAGGTGAACTAGAAATTTAGGACCTCTTCATATTTTCATGTATTTTGGAACAAGATAGTAATTTATTTTACATAAGCAGCCATGTCTTTCGGGGGTAGGAACCAAGAAGCATGAGGAGTTAAAGCAGAGGGGCCCCAGTGTCATGCCAACCCAAGATGACCCCTCTGTGACCAGAACTCCTTCATTTTCTCTACTTTGTTAAACAAAAACAAACAAAAAACAAACAAAAAGAGTTGGAAGATTTGCAATATGTTAATATTGACGAGCTCCAACCAACTCATTTCAATTTTCAGCTGAGGCTGGGCTCATTGGGTCGTTTTTTGAGATGACCATTAAGTTATGTAGCATTTTTTAATAGTATATAATTCTCAAATTTTCAGCACAGCTGTTGGGTTTGGAAGGCAGTTCTTAGAAAGAGCACTGTTTTACTCCATAGTTAAAAACTTTATAAAGCAAGCCATTAAAAACAGATTAATGGATAGTTGAATTCCATCAAAGATAAATTGCAAAGCCATGTGGTATATATTGCATGTATTTGTGGATATAATCACATTATAAAAATGATGAATACAGGAGTGGTATTTTATAGAAGTAGCGTGGGGCTGTCTGCATTGCTGCCATTGTCATTCTTGGGGAGGGCCTCTCGTGACCATATTCAAGCTACTCCACCCTGCACCAGTAAAGCCACTCTGAAGGTTTCCTCCTGGATGCCCCAGAGTTCTGAGTTTAAGGCATACAAGTGAGAGCTGGGTATACTAGTGGCTATCCTTCTATAAAAATACCATGGTTTCTGTCTGTGTTGAAATATGCAGTAAATCTGTGGAATGAAGACAAGGGTTTTAGCAATAATTGGATGATTAACATGTCTAACATAATCCAACCCTGTATTTGTCTCTGTACAAAAGGAATAGCATACGGCTACGGCTTATTCCAAGAATTTGTAGAAAGGGTTTATACAAAAGTTAAATTAAAAAATCCAATTTTCTAAAGCATTAGTCCAGCTCAGAGATTAACTAAATTGGTGCCCCAGAAGGCAGAGTGTGCTTTATATAGGCTACACCAAGATTATTGGCAACTGGGGGGAATGTACAGAGAGGTTACTAGCATATACAGATTAAAGAGTAAATCCAACCATAATGAAATATCAGCTATAAGAGTCTCTCTGGGGAATATGAATATGCCATAGAGATCATACAACCAACAGTTCAGTCAATTCTATTCAAATTTCATGCCAAGAATCTGAATGTTGCAAGTGAGAAAACTGACATTTGTTGTGCAGGTATGAAGTTCAGGAATATATCTAAGATGCAGAAGAACATTTTAGAAGCTCCCTTATTAGATGAAATAGCTGTAACCTTTCACAAACATGTTTATCTTGGGTTTATCCATATGGAATTTAACTTGAATTCTTCTCATATTGCATTCTTACAATGGGCCTTTTTAGTCACACACACAGGATTATATTACTACATTGGAAGAATAAGACATCTCCAAAGATCAAAATCTGGTACGATGAGATGGTAAACTAGCATCTATAGAGAGTGTCATGTTGAGCAGAATTAACACTATTGAAAAATCTAGTATAATTTGGAAAGAATTTTTAGATTATTTTGATAATTAAAATATTAGTACTTGCACACTTATCTGTTCATCTTCTATTGCCTCCTCTTCCTTTTTCCTTCTTCTCCCCGGAGTCCATAGTTCATTTGTAGTTATTATATATTTGTGACATATTTCTGATTTTTATTGCATTTAAAGATCCATTAAATTAATCAATTAATAATAGAGACTGGTACTCATCTAGAATAGGTACAATGCTTAAAATAACTGGGAGTTTTGCTATTTGGCTGGCATCTGAGTGGGGTAAGAGATTTCAAAGAAATCACGGGTCTTCCTGAAAAATTTACTTTCATGTTCTGTAACATAGAGAGTAGGGAGTTATAAATTCTAAAGTTATGCTTTGTTGAACTGAGAACCTAATATTAGGCACTTATTTAAATCACTCTAGGAACTTTATCCAATTCGGATTTGATAAGGAATGGAAAAGTACTGAAAGGAGTGTATACGTGTCAAGACAGGGTGGGAGATATTGGTGAAGGCTGAACGAGAACAACATGGCAGCCTTCAGGATAAGCTTATCAGGAGACAGCTTAAGAAAACACACCTGGTTCAGCAAGACACTAGGATGAGTCGCTGTCAGACTGCCAAAAGTATGTTACGGGGCGGGCTGATCTGTATGTGATTTATCAGTATATAAAGAAGTCTGTGCTTTGCTTTTGTTGAGAACAAGCTGCCCCTTGCTGTTTTCCCGTGGCCATGCAAAATAAAGTGCTTCTGACAGCCAAACAGTGGTCCTGTCTGAATTTCCACATCATCTTGGGGGCTCGTCTGGGAGGTGTCCTCACACAAACCGCCCCAAGTAGGACCCTTGTCTCAGCTTTTCAACTCCGTTGCTCCGAGAAGGCTATACTCAACTCGGTTCTTTGGCTTTGTGGCCTCGACACCCCAGACCCTGATCTACCATCCATCTGTTTGGCTCTGGAAAAATCCCTGGCCAGGGTGAGTACCTGCCTGTTTCGGTGTCAGTAAGTCCTAGGCGTGACAATGGGTAGCGGGACCTCTAACGTCCTGCTGTGGGATCCCGCCTGGTTTATGTATCTGAAATATGGGCCCCGGTCAACACAGTACTTTATAAAATGGAATTGGTATACCAATGGTGACCCCAAATTGTGCTGGCCCTTAGGTGGGTCATGGGATCATCATATCCTCAAACATCTCCGAGAAAATTTGGAAAGTAAACACCCTATTCAAATGGAAGCCTGGTACATATGGGACGACAAGTCTGAAAAGCGCCATAAGCGCTCCCTTGTGGCTTCCTATAAGGATAATGAAGAAAAATTTCAGAAGCAAATCAATCACCTTCAGAATCAGGTTAAAGATCTCCAGTGTCAAGGGCCAACCCCGTCTGCCCCTTGTTCACCGTATCCAGCTAGGGTTTATCCCGCTTTGCCTCCACCACCAGTTGACCCCCCTGAGACAATTTGTTGGATCATTGGGTCCCGCTTCTGCCACCGCCCACCGGTCCCATGGCCTCAGGCACTGCTGTGTCTGCTGCGCTGGCTTCCCCGGCAACTTCACCAACCCTTACCCCTGGTCCTTTGTCTCCCATTACCACCGTCACTTTTGATTCTCCCACGGGGGACTGGTTCGAAATTGATGTCCCCCTGAACCTCCAAGACAGGTGGACCATACATTCAGCTTCCCTAGACGAGCAGAATACCCCAGTCAAATTGACCCTCCAGAACCAAAATAATGCTACCACTGAGGTAGACTGCCAGAGGTCCCTTGTAAGGAAGACTCACCAGGGCAAAAAGCTTGTTGGGTCACAGTATCTCCTCCAAGAATACCCTGTGCCAGGGGGGGCAACCTGTGGTGGTCCATGTCCCCTTCTCACCATCAGAAATCATCTCTTGGTCAACCACCTTCCCTAAACTCTGTGATGACCCTACCAGGTTTGCTCAAAAACTCCAAACCCTCTTTGTGATTTATAAGCTGATCCATGGCGATATTCAGATGCTCTTCAGTGGTCTTCTTCCTGAAGAACAGAAAGACACCCTCCTTAAAGTGGCCAACTGGCCTCCTCAAGACTCCAGCAAAAAACATCTGCCAAACCTCTATAAACAGGTCCTTGAGGCTGTCCCCAGGGTCTCCCCACAAAAAACAGATTGTTCCAAAATTTCCACCTGCAAGCAAAAGCCAGAAGAACATCCTGCTGACTACTATTCTCACCTGATTCAAGCCTTTAAGGCACATTCTGGCAGTCATGACCCAGAAACTAGCCTCCCTGCCATGATTATTCAGATCTTTGTTTTAGGGCTGTTACCTAGGATCTCCGAGCCCCTGCAAAATGCCGTGATCGGGTGGGAAACTAAACCCCTCACCGAAGTTTTGGCTGCTGCCACTCACCTCTATACTAAAGCCCAACAACAAAAATCAAAGGCTCAGGAAAAATTGATGGCTTTGCAAATCAGAGATCTCCAGGGTGGCACCAGACCACGGCACCCTGCGGGACCATTTCACTCGGCCCGACCACCCTGTCCCTCTGACATTCCCAATGATGTCTGCCGCTATTGTAAGCAAAAAGGCCATTGGAAGAATGGGTGCCCAAATAAACCCTGGGGGCCCCTACTCTCAGCTAGTGCCCCTCCATTTCAGCCAGGTGCCCACTGAGCTCTACCACCCAGACCAGCTCCTCTCCAGTCCCTCGAAGTTGAAAATCATTGTTAGGACAGCCGAGAAGATCCAGAGACTCTAGCCCCTTTACTTTCTACCTTTTCCTATGCTACAATACCTGTTACTGTGGGAGGACAAACTGTTCCTTTTCTTGTTGACACTGGTGCTTCTTTGTCTATGCTTAGCTTTGGTTTTGTTTCTAAGGTTCCAATTTCTGGTAAACTAATAACTGCTGTAGGTATTGAGGATCAACCCATTGACCACTCCGTTACACAGCCACTCTCATTTGCCTTGGGTCCCCTTACTGAGCAACATGCCTTTTTGCTGAGTCCTTGCACCTCTGTAAATCTGTTGGGGTGAGACCTCCTTTGCAAATTGCAAGCAACAGTTCACTGTTCTCCAGATGGGGTCTTCCTCACATTACCTCAGACCCAAGTTCCTGCCTTGATGATGACACTAATGGAAAAGGAACCCGAGTCCAATTCTTCCTCATTGCAACAGGAACTATTGGATCACCTTCCTGAGTCCTTTGGTCCCACTTCACAACCGATGTGGGGCTTCTCAAGGGTGCCATCCCAGTTTCTACCAAGGTTAAGTCAGGAGTGTCTCCCTCATCGATCCTCCAATACCCGCTATCAGTTGCTGCCTCCAGGGCATTGCTCCTGTAATACAAGGTCTCCTAGAACAGGGTGTCCTTGTACCTACCTGTTCTTGTTGGAATACCCCAATCCTTCCAGTCCAAAAGAAGGAGAAGTGTACACCTGAGGGGTTGCCTGTTTATCGTTTTGTTCAAGATTTGCAGGCTATTAACAATTTTGAGATTCCCTTGACAGCTGTGGTACCCAACCCTGCCACTGTACTTTCTCAAATACCTGCTTCTGCTTTTTATTTTTCTGTGATAGATCTCTGTAGTGCCTTCTTTTCTATACCAGTTCACCCTGACTCTCAATATTTATTTGCTTTTACTTACCAGGGCCAGCAATACACCTTCACCCATCTGCCTCAAGGATTTTGTGACTCACCCACCATATATAGCCAGCTTCTCAAGTCTGACCTCAATACAGTCCAGCTGCCTCATGATTCTGTGCTAGTTCAATATGTAGATGATTTGATTCTCTGTTCTGGTACTCTCCGTCATTGCCAAGTTGACTCTGTTGCTCTTGTAGAACAATTTGCAGCATGGGGCCACAGAGCCTCCCGCTCTAAGCTCCAATTCTGTCAGACTTCTGTTACCTATCTGAGGTACACTATTTCTCACGGTATCCGTCACCTGTCTCCTGATTATCTTTCTACTGTTCTTTCCCTCCCATGCCCGCTGACCAAACACCAACTCCGTGGTTTTCTAAGTGCTGCCAACTACTGCCGACAGTGGATTCCTAATTATTCTAGACTTTCCAAGCCTCTCACCCTTCTCACCTGTGATTCTTCTCCTGACCCGCTGCCCTGGAAAGATGTCCATGAATCTGCATTCTGATAGCTCAGACTAGCCCTTTCTTCTTCCCCCACTCTCGGTCTGCCTGACCATTCTAAACCTTTCACTCTCTTCTGCCATGAACACCAGAGCACTGCCTCTGGTGTCTTGACTCAGCCTTTTGGACCCTCCCTGCACTGTCCTGTTGCTTACTATAGTGCCTCCCTTGACCCAGTTGCTTCTGGGTTTCCTCATCTCCATGCTGTTACTGCCGCCTCTCTGCTGGTTTCTAAAACCAACAACCTTGTCCTTGGGCACCCCCTTACTGTTGCTGTCCTGCACGCTGTCCTCACTCTCCTCCAGTGTGGCAGGACTCAGCACTTGTCCCCTGGCTGTCTAACCCGCTATGAGGTGGTCTCTTGGCTGCAGACCACGTGACCCTTGTCCACTGTGATCCCCTCAATCCTGCCTCTCTTCTTCCTTTACTCTCAGATGGCCAACCCCATGACTGCACTCAGCTTGTGGACTTTGTTTCTCTTCCCCGTCCTGATCTTTCTGATACCCCTCTGACTAATCCTGACCTCATTTTCTGCATTGATGGCTCCTGTTTTTAAGACAATCATGGTATTCTCTGAGCTGGCTATGCTGTTTGTTCCAATCATACTGTTACTGAATCCACTCCTCTTTTTGTTACTAGTGCTTAAGCTGCTGAACTCATTGCTCTCACTCGTGCCTGTCACCTTGCCACTGAACAATCTGCTAATATCTATACAGACTCTTGCTATGTCTTTGAGCTCCGCCCTGTCAGAACTCTCAGCTCCAGTCCTTCAGGCCTCTCTCTACCTCTCTTACCCTGTTTCCCCTGACCTCCCCTTTCTCCCAGATGCCGTCCCAGACATCAAAAAGGATGCCTGAATTTCTGTGGGCTGCTCTCTCCACTCTGACTCCTTGTGGCGGCACCTGTCTGGTCACCTTGTAGCTCCCAGGGCCCTGCTGTCCCTCTTGGCTCAGATGGCCCACTCAGTGGCCCATTTGGCCAAAGGGGGGATGGTAGCCAAAGCTGACCGTCATTGGTATGCCCCCTGGTTTTTCTGCCATGGCTGCCTATTTTTGTTGCCAGTGTCCGCAGTGTCAGCAACACAATCCTGGCTGGCCACCCCACCAGCCACTTGCATTCCACAGACATTTAGGTCTTTACCCCTTTTCCCATCTCCAGATGGACTTCATTAAGTTGCCCAGGTCGGGACCCTGGAAGTATGTGTTGGTCATTGTCTGTCTTTTTAGCAGTTGGCCTGAGGCATACCCTTGTTGATGAGCTGATGCCCTCATGGTGGCCAAAAAGCTTCTTTTTGACCTGCTGCCCTGCTTCAGTCTACCCCTTTCCCTGGACTCGAACCGTGGCTCCCATCTTGTTGGCCACGTGGTCCAACACGTTTGCAAGGTCCTTTCCATCTGATACCAGCTCCACACCCCAAATCATTCTCAGAGTGGGGGTAAAGTGGAACAGAAAAACTTTGATATTAAGCTTCGCTTGGCAAAGACTTTGAACAAACTGGTCTAAAGTGGCCCGAGGCCCTCCCATTGGTACTTTACCAAATCCAAAATTCTGTTCAAAGGTCCTCAGGTCTGACCACTTTTTAAATTGTTATGGGTCGACCCATGAGGGGACTTGCTCCACCTCCACCCCAACACGTGACTCACCTCCATGATTCTTTATTAACCTACTGCCAAGGGCTCACCAAGGCCCTCAAGGTTATCTTGTTGCAAGTTAAGACCACAGCGCAACATCAATCTCTAAATGGTGACTTTGTTGTCAATCTGGTCCAACAAGGAGATTGGGTCCTGGTTAAGGTCCACCAGAGGAAGAATTGCCTGCAGCCTCAGTGGAAGGGGCCTTTCCAGGTCCTGCTAACCACCCCAACTGCTGTGAAAGTTGCCAAGGTTTCTGCTTGGGTCCATACCTCCAATGCAAGAAGGTAACTGCCCCGATTGAGTGGAAGGCTTCTCTCACCAGTGATACCTCTATGAAGATCCAGAGGTTCCTTGTGAGTGAAGATTAGACAGTGAAATCTCGAAGAGGTTCCTTGTGAGTGAAGATCAGACAATGAAATCTTGAAAAATAACCTTCCGGCTAGCCAAGTTTTACTTGAGGCTATGAACTTTTGTTCTTGTGTTGAATTTCCTTTAGTAATTTAGTATGAATCACACTAACTCTTGGGAAATTGCAGATAATTACGTAGATTTAGAAACTCCCCAGGAGGTAAAGCTGTTCTGTATTCTTGTGGTCAGCATTTTATTGATAGTAGTGTGCTGGAGGCCGAAGTTTTAGTCAAGGGTAGCCCTCCAAACTTCCAAGGGATAGCAGCATTTGGGACTCTGCTTGAGTAGGCCCTGAAATTTTGCCTTTTCTTTTACTCTGCTTCATGCCAAGAGTTCTAGTCGGGAGGAGAACAGTATTATGTTCCTGGGGCAGAGCACTGCTAGTGCAGGCAACCTTATAAACTGCTGGGTGTGCATACATGGGCCTACATAGCTAGCAAGAGGAATCCCAATGCTTGGGGTACTGATTCCCCTTGAGGATTGGGGAAACAGTACAATACTAGCTTTGTAAGATTTTCCTCCCACTCAAATAAAATGCAGCAGTCGATCTCTAAATGGTGGAAAAAGACTCGAGACAGCTGAAGACCATCCTCTAGACTTGAGGCAGCCCTCTCTTATAGGTCCAATGGGAGTGGTAGGACGGGCAAAGCTGGTTACTCAGTAGGGCACTACCCCAAATGCTGAGTAACCTTTGATTATTGCTCCCATAATACATCTGGGATCCTGGTGGGAAACACGTGCTTTCAGTGTACCAACGGGTCTCTCACTATCCATAGAACCCTGGAGGGTACCCATAGTCTGATAATGAATGGGTCCAAATTCTACGTGCTGTTAAGTTCTACTTCTTGTAATCAATCAATATCTCAGCACAGGTTGGTAGGGAGCCAACGTGCCCCTTCCTATACCTTACAGGTCAATCAGAAGTGTCAAATTGGAAGCATGACCTATAGGGACCTCAGCACTATAGCCACTCGAGGCTTGTTCTGGCTATGCGGGAATGATGCCCACAAGATTTTGCCATGGCATTGGGTCGGCACCTGCACCCTAGGGAGAATCGTTCCAGAGTTTGGTTTACACCCAAGCCTCTCTTGGCATGAAGTGTCTAATTTCCCACCTGGTTTGCCCAGACATAAGCGAGCTGTTGAAAACCCACTAGTTCGCCAACCCACAGGATTCCATCAATTTACCAGGGCATTTCTTCCTTGTTTGGGGGTAGATGAATTAGAAAGAACCATTGCAATCATTTCAGGAGTTATGGGAGATTTTTTTAATGCTAGCCCCGATGCCCTAGGAGCTCTTGAAATCACCTAGATAGGGCAGGTGGCTACCAAAAACTGTATGGCTTTGAATTATCTCCTAGCCGCCCAAGGAGAGGTATGTGTGGTTGTGAAACATACTTGCTGTGCCTGGATCGATCAGCACCAATGAGTGGAAAAGGACCTCCGCACCATAAGAAGGCAGTTGCAGGTGATCCATGCGGTTGAGGAGGAGAAACCCTTCGATTGGTAGGGGTGGCTACCAAATGTAGGAAGATGGTTGAAATCCCTGCTAAAATGGTGTATTCTAAGTTTATTATGCATTTTTGCTGTTTTCATTATTATCCAAATGTTTCTGTGTTGTTTATGCTGTTGTTTATCAAAAACTGCCCAGAGTGTTTTTAGGCTAAGAATGAGCTGCAGATGATGGTGCTCAGGGAGGTGGCTATGAGTGCGAATGACAAGAAAATGTCAAAGGCTTTATGAATATAGAGGTGTAAGCACAAGTGCTTACAAGGGGGGAATGATGAGGAATGGAAAAGTATTGAAAGAAGTGTATACGTGTTGAGACAGGGTGGGAGATATTGGTGAAGGCCAAGCGAGAACAACATGGTGGCCTTCAGGATAAGCTTATCAGGAGACAGCTTGAGAAAATGCGCCTTGTTCAGCAAGACACCAGGATGAGTCACTGTCAGACTGCTAAAAGTATGTTACAGGGTGGGCTGATCTGTATGTGACTTATCAGTATATAAAGAAGTCTGTGCTTTGCTTTTGTTGAGAACGAGCTTCCCCTTGCTGGTCTCCCATGGCCATGCAAAATAAAGTGCTTCTGACAGCCAAACAGTGATCCTGTCTGAATTTCCACATCATATTCTAATTATTAGGGGATGGGGTCAGCAACATAGGGCCGAAAGGATGGATTCAGCCTGCAGAGCCATTTGATCAGGCCCATGAACATAGCAGCAACAGTTGTTTTCCCTGTGCTGCCATAAGAAGCAGTAGTCACAGGAGCTGTCCCTGTAGCCACAGAGAGAAGTGACAATAGTGCTGAGTCCTAGCACCAACTTATCTGCCTGCCTGCCTCTGACCCAACCGCAGGGTCCTTCTGGCCTGCAACATGGAAAGCCTGCTGCCCACTGATTTAGTGCTTATAAAATAATTTGAGGGCTACATTCTATTACAGTAGGTGCCTGTATAAACCTTTCATATTTATAGAACCATATAGCTTAGTTGCTTCTCATTTATGCTTGATCTAGGGTTTTGGCTTCTCAACCGTCCCCTGCCTACCCTCTAACTATATGCACTTTAATATAATAGGGGTTTTTTTCCTAATGTCCCAGGAATATTAACAGGTCAGAACAATAACCCTAGAGGAAAGTGACATTTGACATTATCAGCAGGGATCCTGGTTTTCTCCACATTTCCCCATGATTTAAATGAAACACCACTATATATAAATATTTCTATATATTAGTGGTGTTTCATTTAAATCACAGAAAAATGTGGATGTGGGTTTACTTTTTTTGTAAACCAAAAATTGGGGATTTTTTTTAAATCAGAGAAAACCAAGATTATGAGGGTCTTCTGATCAAACTCGAACAAACTCTGATTCTTTAGTGTCTGTATCAGAAATTTAAAGAAGATTCTAGTGTTAGTACTTGTCTTTCTTTGAAGGATCCTAAATTATTATTTCTGTTCATGAATATTAACTTGTTCTGCTTTTAAATTGTGAGAGGAGGATGTTGATCATGTATCCTATTATAATCCCAAATATTCTATAAATGCTGCCATTTAGTAGTAGCTTCTCTTATTAGCCTTAATGTTCTTTTAGTGTCACACTGTTCTTAGTGTATAATGACATTTAAGACCTGGAATAAAATGTTGATATTAAAAGAAAAATCAGATGTCTAAAATTCCAAACAAGCATTTACAAGGAGAATAAGGGAGCAAGGAATTTAAACCAAGATTTGCAAAGCAAGTTATACAGTATTTAAAAAAAAAACCTAGCTGAAAACTTCAATGATAGGTAATTATATTTCTAAATGAGGCAATCATTGTTATACTATGAAGAATATAATTAATTTTAACACATTCTGTAGTGTTGCAGTCAATACAGATAATAGACTTTTTTGAGATATTAGCTGTCCAAATACATTCAACTAATTTAAAGCACCTCATTGTGCATTCCTTTAACTGGAGTCAACAGTAATAAAGCTTCCTCTCTGTCACTCCAATAAACTGAGATATTCCAGCAGCTGAGTTTTGCTTAAATGAATTAGCACAGTTTGGAGAACCATTCTAGATGAGCTTCACTGAGAGGCATTCAACCAATTCCT
This sequence comes from Gavialis gangeticus, assembly GCF_001723915.1. Classification (NCBI taxonomy): domain Eukaryota; kingdom Metazoa; phylum Chordata; order Crocodylia; family Gavialidae; genus Gavialis; species Gavialis gangeticus. The sequence goes on from NW_017728993.1 coordinate 52,112,205, forward strand.
CATTTTCTTTCATGAGGCTCTTGATTCTGTGAGCACAGTGCTACACAAGATAATGGGCCAAATTTATGCCTAACATAATTCTACTGAGTGGAGCAGAATTACGCCAGACATCCATTTCTTTTGATGTATTATGGGCAAAAAATATCAAGAAGTGATAAACTACCTCAAACTGGATGGAGAACTAGTATAATACCTTATGTATATTGATGTAGTAGGGGACCTTCTGCAGTAGGGGACACTGTAGTGAGGGACCTTCTCAGGACCAGTTTGATGTTGGCCTGGCTACCTGTCTCTGGGCTAACCACCCACCTCTCACCTGCCATGCCTTGATGATACATGATTACAATGTTATCCAAGCAGGAGGCTGCCCATTTAAGACCCCAGTGACTAGAGGTGATAACCCCAGCTCTGAACCTTCCCCTACACTGGGGCCCATGCCTCGCAGATAGCATTCCAGGCAGCTAAGGTCATCTGTAACCCTTCACCCACTATGACTGTAGTCCCCTCTCTGGGACTTTTGGCCTCCTTAGGCCCTGGCCCTGCCTTTCAGGACAGCTGGAATCCTGAGCCTCTTGCTCCAGGTATCCCTCACTTGTGGGCCCCTGGCCCTTTTGACCCCCTCAGGTCCTGGCCCCAGTATAGGCTAGTTCGGTTGCCTTGAGTCAGGCTTGAGTGGCTTGCCTTCTTTTAACCCTCACAACTCCACTGGATCAAGTGAACCTCAGGCCTCTCAAAGATCTCCCAGTGCTGAGATTCCCCCAGCCAGGACTGTGCAGGGCTTGGGGGTTATCAGGCGCCCCCTACACGCCTTTCACCAAGGAGGTTCACAGGCATTTCCCGGGGCTGCTGTGCCACCAGCAGTCCCACCAGACCTCCCTACCCTAGCATGGTGCAGTTTTAGGTCATGCCCAGGACCTGGGGCCTCATCTGTTCCCATAGCCTCACCCCCAGCCCATTTACCTCCAAGATGTTGTGAGCCTCAGCTCTCTCATGGCAGCTAGCAGCAATCTGCTGCTTCACCCTATATATATATCTATCCTGGGTCTCAAAATGACTACTGCAATCATGCACCTGGCTGCTGCTTGCTTTAGCCCTTAAAGTGTCAGGCACCAGTACTGCCCTCCCATACGCACGCTGCAAAGAAAGTGCAAGTGCAAAGTGCATAGTCCTGAAATAAGCTGACTGCAGGTGGTATGTCATTGCAGTCTCATTGGGTAGCATTTGTCTTATGACCCCAGAAGGTAATGCACACTCATTTAGATTCTTAAAAATGGCTTAGACACCTAGGGTGTTTTTACATGTGATCCAGGGGTGGGTGGAGAGAGTGCTTTAATTACAGAAGCTCTGAGACACATTCTAATTAAAGTGCCCTGAGCATCCCATGCATCAGCACTCTCCACATCAAAATGGCAAAATTGAACTAAAGCCTGTTCAAATGATACACAAGATGTGGAGGCTGGCTGAAATGTACTAATTAGCATGATCCACCAGACTTAGTTTATTGAGTCTGCTCTGACACCTTGTAATTACAACACATTGGAACAGTTTCTTGGCATGTCTATAGGCACCGCTATGTTTCAGCATTCTGGCCCTGAAAAATGCCAGCTTTATTTCTAGTAAGGATCCTTACTGTATTATGAAAGGACTTTACGACGCCACCAAAAGTCTTTCTTGGTAAGTCAACTGTCTGTTTAAACTATAGTTCGAGTCTGATATAAATGGAATAATAGGTAGAAATGCACTTGGAAATAGAGCCAAACATTGGGAATTTCACACATCATCCACTTCCTGCTTCTTCTGGGAGTACAGAAGTCCAAGCTTTGGTTTAATGTTTGTACACATGTGACAGGCATGTGCCTGCCTAACTGAGGGGACACTAGCTCCTTAATAAAGTTTTGAGCAGCCAGTGCTGCCTGCCCAACAAGCACTCACATTGGTGAAGACACCAAAGTGGTTGGAGTGAAAGCCCTGCCAGCTGTAGTAGGTGTGCTTGCCATGGGGATAGGGATGTGGGTCCTGTTGAAGGCCATTACACAGTGAGGGAAGCACGAGACATAGAACCTCACTACCCCCTTCAGAGCACAGTGTGTCCCAGCATGTTCTGGAGGCTCCTGGCAGCACCTGCTGCAGATATACCAGCCACCCCACTCACCACCCCTTCCACCTCCCTGCATGCTGTGAGGGTGAACTCCAGGGGCCAGGGGGAGCTTGGCCAGGCCAAGCAGGGAGAGAGGACAGAAGCAGGTGTAGGGAGGGTCCTTCCCCAGTACAGGGCTTACTAGGTAGGCATAGAAGACATGCCCAGTGGCTCGAGTCTGTCCCTGCTGGTGGTGATGATGTGCGGTTTCCAGCAGTGTCCTGAAGTGCAGGGCACAGTGTTAGACCCTGACTCCATGTGGTGCTCAATGACTAGGGAGTCCCCAAAATGCATATGTTACCCTAACACAGCATCTGGCTGGTTGGGCAGGGTTCCCCTCCGGAGAGGAGCTGGAGCTCATGAGGGCAAGCAATGCCATCCCCAGGCTGACCTCCAGGGTAGTTTTGCACACCTAGAGCTGGCAAGGCAGGAGCTGCCACAGGTTGCTGGAGCTGCTGGACAATGCCAGGGTTGGGGACCATGGCAGGATGAGCTCCTAGAGCTCCAAGGGATTATCCCCTGCTGATGGCTTATTGCCACTGTCAGGCTACAGCAGAGGCTGTGGCAGGCCACCTGTGCTGGAGAACATGACGTAGCTCTGCCCAGGGTCTTATGGTACAAGAATGTGGTCCAGCTGCCACATAAATGGCATGGACTTGCAGGAAGTCACTGACTAGCGGTTTTGGCCTTGGTCTTTGGTCAAAGGCCTTGACCTTTATGTGGCACTGGCATGCCAGCCAGTGATGCCCACACTCCCGCAAGCAGCCTGCCAAACCCTCGTAGATGTGCACATTGGAGCACATGTTCTGGGCCAACTGGCTCTGGACTTCAGCCTTACCCCACAATGTAACAAGGTCTGTGTTCTCCTTCTGGGACCAGTTCTGGCCCCAGGAGTCAATGTGTGCGATCAAAGATAATGCTAGCATGGCTCCCTTGACAGCCCTCAAGGGCTGCAGGCAAGAGTCCTGGCCTAGGTAGGTGCCTGCAGTGCACAGCACAGGGGCATGGCATGAGACAGGCAGGCAGATGGTGATGCTAGGCTAGGGGCCAGTGCCTGGTCCAGGAAAGCTGCTGAAGCTGGCCTGGGGCCCCTGTAGTGGGACCCGGTGGCCATAGGCAGGTAGGAGATGCACCCTGGGACACCACAGAGTTTTAAAGGCCAGGCTAGAGCAGGCAAAGAGTCACCCCAGTCCCAGGGCTAGAGGAGTTCCAAGCCCCATGGCCTTGGGGTTAACTCAAGGGCGGCCCCCTGGTAGTGGGGCTGACCAAGAGAAAATTTGCTCTTGGTTGCTGTCTACATGTGTGCTACTGTGCAGTTACTATGGCGTGGTTAATTTACTACCTGCATTTACAGGTAGCAAATTAACCACGCAATAGACTAATTTACTGTGCATTTAATACCTGCATGTGTAGATGATGGCACTTTACCATACAGTCAGTTAGTCAAATGCCCAGTAAAGTATCTTGCATAGATATGCCCTTTGTGTGCGTCTACAAGAAGTGCTTTACTGCATTGTAGGATAGTTTACTGCACAGAAAGTGTGCATGTCTACATGTGTGCATGCTTACCGCATAGTAAATGATGCTACTCATGAGTAAATTTGCTACCTGTAAATGCAAGTAGCAAATTTACTAGCAATTAGTTCCTGCACAGTAATGCAAGTATAGACAGCAACTAGGAGCAAATCTGATCCCAGTCTGCCCTGCCACTAGGCAGCCAAACATAACATGCTTTATTAGGTTAGAAAAAGACAACTGTTGCATGTAGGGCACGTCATCTACCAGTACCAAATTATTAATCTGAGCATACATTGTGAACAACAGAAAACAACAGAAGTCAAACTATAGTAGCATGAGCTTTTTTAAAACATAGACCCAATTCTAGGAAGTATAATTATTTTATGCACACATTGTACTAAGTATGTGGGCATAGCACTGATAATATTAACTTCAAACACATGTATGTTTATTGGTTTATTGGTTTTTATAATAAAACATTTTGAAAGCAATAATTTCAGAATATATTAGTGTGTTTGATTTCCCAACAAAGTGAGGCTTCATATTTTCCCCTTATATAAATTAAAGATGTACTTTACATAAATACTGTAATTAATATTTATACATTCACTTGCCAGTGTCAACATTCAAATGCAAAGGTGTTTTTCCAGTTTCCAAGACATACTGTTCTCTTTTATATGCTGCTTATATGTTTTTTGTTCTCTAGATGTGCTGCTCTTTATTCCTGGGAATTCAGAGCTGTTATGCTATGTTGTCATGTTACTTTAGGCTTAATCATTGTAGAGTTAATTGGCTTCCTAAGCTATTATGGGAGCCAATGGGAAACTTTCCTTTAATTTGAAAAAATGCAAGATTAAGCCTATTTCTTTGAAAATGGCAGATATACTGGAATTAAAAGCTTTGCATGCCATATTACTTAGTGAAAGGCAAGAATTTTTGGGGGTGATATCTTTTATTGGGCCATATTATACAGTATAATTCTAAGCAACATTTGTGTTGAAAAACCTATAACTAATAGTTTTCAAAATCTTGCTATCTGGTACAAACCCAGCTTGATTACCCTATCAATAAAAATATCTTACAGGGCTGGAGAAGAATATTCAAAGCAATAATCAGGTAAAAAGGGGTATGGTATTTCGAAAGGTAGTGTGACATATGTAATGAAATGTTTTGTAACAGTAGGTGGCTTGAAGGCCATTTAGATGCACAAGAGCCAGCTCATACTTGGGAAAGGAGATGATAATGACAGCCATCTCTGAAGCATATATTGGAATTGAAGTACTGTAGTCTCTGTAAGTAAAGAGATAGCCGCAGGCTTTTTTTTTTTTTGGAGGCAGGCTGCTACCCACCAATATAACAGGCTATTCAGAACCACAGCACAAGAACTATATTTTTATTTCAGGTCACTTTTTCTTTCATCTATGTTTCCCTCATTTATGAAAATAAGAAAAAAATATAGACATTACATACAAATAAGAACTAGCAAATTGAACAAACCCAGGTAACTGAAGCTCAGGAATAAATCTCTATAATCTTCCATAGCCCTGGAGGATCGGTGAAGTATGCAGTGAGAATCATAAGTTTCAATAGAGGCATCTGAATCGGATGAAGAATAAAGGTTATGGAAGGTTATTCCATTTAGGCGACTATACCAGTATGCTTGTTAACGTCTGGCTTAGACTTTGAGGAACCTGCCAGGTTTCTGATGGGATCAGACAGAATCTTACAGAGCCGGGCAGTAGATGTTATATCACTGTAATAGCAACTTGACAGTTTGCTTCATCCAATTAAGTGTTGTTCAGCACTTGTTCAACTGTGTCCGCATTCACAGAGGTTATTTTCTGTTAGCACCCCCTTCTCCTCCACTCAACTTTGTAAATGCATCCTGATTTGAAGAGGTCCATTTTTAAGTTAGATTACCAACCAGTCAAGTGTTTTTTTTTCTTGTAGTTCCTTCTTCCAAGAGAATGACATGGGTCTTTTCAGAAGTATCAACCTGGCTAGGTAATTTGTACAATTTCAGTATTGAAATACTGAGGATAATTTGATAAAAAAGGGGATTTTATATTCTACAGCTTTCTGTCCATAATTACAAGAGGAATAATTGGGTGAATTGAATAATTTGAGGGCTTTATCCTTCTTCACTACAGAATTTTAAATAACTTAATATGCACATATTTATACATTTCATAAAGAGGTGTGCGTTTAACAAGAAAGACTAAAGGTAATCTTTATACTTTCAGTAAACAAGTATGCTTAAGCTGTGGTGAACCTATGATTCAGTGAGAATGCCTTTCATTTAAAAAACTGAGAGTAATGGATGAAACAGTCCTCACTGTTGGACAAGTATTTGGATCTAAAAAAAATTATAATTATTTTGCTTAAATCTCAGCTATGATTATGAAGTCTCTGTTATGTCTCTATTATTGCTTTATAAAATTCTGTGGAAACGATAAAGGCTAGATTAGCAATGGGTGGATACTTGATGTCATGTTAAGGGTCAGTGGCATTCAAAATCTGCTTTTTTCTTTCAATTTAACAATTTTGGAGGGTTAGGTTGGCAGAAAAATTAATATTGCAAGGCCTTTATGTTGCATTTCTCCCATTTCCCTGGAAGATTTTAACATTTTCACTGAATTTCTGTGGTTTTGGGAGAAGAGATCAAGATTTGTGAGATTCCTCCCTTTTTAGCATCTGACAGCTGAGGCCTTTTTATATCTACTGCCAGGAACTGAAATCACAACTTAAATATGCCAGAAACACAAATGTTTTCTGGCATTTTTCAGGTTGGAAAGGAACTAAAAAGTTTCGGGGAGAAAAATGTTTTGTTTTTGGAATGAACTAAATTGAAGATGTTTTGGCTTGTTTTGCTGAAATAAATCCCACTAGACATTGTATCCAACCTGAAACAAAACAATGTGTTTTCCCTTTTGCTTTGGTGTTGGCCTGCAAGAACAGCAAAGGAAATAAAGTAACAGAATCACAACACTGCTTTTGATGGTACCTGCCATCAAGACTTCAGAAACTTCTTGAACAAACTGTGTTGGGTCTTATCTCCTTCCCTTCAACTCCCAATTAGGTTGGAGTTTACTGGCAAACTTGTTTTTCATTTGTCAACCAAAATCTTATTTCAAATGAATTAGTTTGAGGAATGAGGCACTTATAAGTTAGGCAGAACTTGCTCTGTAGCTTTATGTAGCTTTTCCCTGAATGTGGAATGTCTATAACAGGGTTAATATTTTTTCAACTAATACATTTTATTTTAGCTATTTCCAGGAGCTCTTGAATGAAGGTGGGCATAAATGACACAAAGACAATATGCTTTGATGCATCTTAATACAAACACCACTTTCAGTTGCAAGGAAAACCACTCTGCCCCTCCCATTGACTAATTAAGAGTTTGAGATAGAAAGCACACCCTTGCTGTTTGCACAGCACTTAAAGATCTTTATAGAATTAGCACCGCTTGCATGCAGCACTTAGAAAAACTCACGTATGATCACTCCTTACAAGTACACACATAGGCTGAACATTAGGTTGAAAAGCAACACTGGCCCAAAATCAAGTAACTGTTAACCAGCTCCAGGATACTTTTAGATAGTAAATTAGAAGGTTTTTAACTATTAAAAGAACAAAGTTTTAGAATGGGCTTCTAGGAAAACTGCCAGGGGGAAGAATTTCCATTTCCTTAAGCTAAAATTGAATAGGTTTCTGGCAGTGCTGGTAAAACAGGGAGTTGCGGTCCACCAGTTGGTGTTTGGTGTCAAGTCACAAATTTCTGGCCCTCATGTTGGATAACTCTTATAAAATGGAAGGTGTCTGGTACTTCCATAGCTCAGGACTTTTTGCTGGTCACCAGTGGTGCTGGGAAGAAAGCTACTTGTTTCTATAGCTTTTTTCACCTTCCATTGGGATGTTGGGTACAACTAAGTTTGGTTTGTTTTGATTTGTTTTTGTTTTTGATTGAAGTGTGCTTTTGGTTTCCAATACTTAAAAATCGCTAGAGGTTCATGACTTAAGATTTTTGTTCTTACACTAAGGTTCATACCAATCACCAAATTTGAAGTATATTTTCTGCAGGTCAGATTAGCATAGGCTATAGGAGGTCTGGGAGGAATCCTTTTCTTCGAATCTTCTGAACATAAATTAATTAACTACTTCCCTGTCATGGAAGAGACAAGACAGCAGTGTCCACACCTCTCCTGCTTTAACTATGGCATGTGCATTCTTGGTGTATTGGACCCTTTTGTGTGTGTGTCAAGGCTTAAAGTGGTGATGTGGGAGATTCCCTTAGTTATTGTCTGTGAATGCAGGGAACTGAACATGATGATCCAAGAGGCTCCTTCCAGTTTTGTGTCCCTATGATTTTCAAAAGCTGATTAATGCCCATGCACCAAGAACCTAAAAAAATATTTGTACCACAGACACTTGGTGCTTCCTGCCATAACACTAATTAATTTAATATTATTAAGGCTTGAATCTCAGTTCATTCAATTATATCATTCTGATTTTTGGGCCTTTGGCCAGTATTTTGGCTTGCCAGCTCATTCACTTGAATTTTCATGGAAATACACTTGCAAAAGATAGATCTAAAGTAAACTCATTTTTAAAAAACAATATTGCAAGAAATTTAACTTATTTTACTCAAACTCCTTGATACACAAAGAATAAAAATGTTAAAAAGGGCAACGTTCAGAATTATACTCAAGTAAGCATAATAGTCATGATATCAAAGACTTACCATAAGGGAGAAACAGCTATTTTTCTCCCCATTGCATTCAATGTCACAAAACCTTTTTGTCTCTGTATTACACTTCCAGATAAATAGATGGTGCATAGGTTAGCTTGAATATAATGATGCATTATTATTTGTTCTTGAAAATCCAGTAATCATATGCTCTCAACCTTTCTAATCAGATAAGATTGTCTTCACCTTACACTGAGCCATTGATAAGATGAGCAGCTTAAATTTATGCCCTGTTAATACCCTGCAACCTGCAGAGCCCCCAGAAATAAGTGAAAGACGTGGTTAGCAAGCAGAGTGTATTTATAACACCATGCATTCTAATGTTAATTCCACATACTGACAAATTCTGTGTATGTGCATGTGCATGCACATATAATCATGCATGCATTCCCATAGATAAGGATTGTCAATTCCTTATGAAATAAGTTCCAAAGCATTAGTGACAGTGTGTATTGTTAGAAACTTAATTCATAAATCACTATGATTGAAAGGTGGGAGAATGAAGATTGCATATGAAGCAAACAGGTCATTTCTGTTTTTCAGTACATTCTAATGTTCTGAACATCCACAAAGTTCATGGGAAAAAAACACCTAGTATATCTGCTTTGGGGAACTCAAGAATAATTGTATAATTTCTGTATCTGTTTATATGTATAAAGATCTTTGCTGGACTGAACCTAGAAAATTATTTAGGCAAAACACAGAAAAACCTACATTCTTTATCATATAGTGGGGCTGGTACCAGCGTGCATACAAATAACTGCACTCCTTCAAACATAATACCTTTTTGGAAGCTACACCACTGTTTCCACACACTGAAGCTATCTGCAAACCACACTTCATAACTGCCAAGCAAATTCTAATTTATATGAGGGTAAGGCAAATAAAAGCTCAAAATCTATAAACTTTCCTCTTCATGTCCTCAGGATCAGTATAATGGATGATTGAGCAAAAAAACAGCATATAGGCACATGTCAGATTTAGATTAGAGTATGGATATGAGTCTACTTTAGGTTTAATTTCAAGGACCCAAAACTATAACGTTCAAATACTTTTCACCTTATTAAATCGTAGAAAAAAATACAAGGATTTTTGTTCCTGTAAGATTCCAGATATTCCTAAACTACAATAAGATAGCAGTCTTCTTTAAGAAGACAATGTACATAAGACCTGCTCTCAAACCATACTGAAATGCTTGGATTCATCAGCAAACACTGCTAATCAAACTGAAAATTGTGAATATTTTTCTAAAAAGACCTAATTCCTATTTTCAGTTGATTAGGCATTTTGGAACCTATATTTCATTGAAGGGTTTTGTGACTTTGGAACCTAATCGATATGTCCACTAAAAACATGCATGTTTGGTGTAACATTGAATAGCAATTAGGGACCAAAGTCCATAATTCAGATCCTTGAAACTGCCTGCTGCCTGGAGACTTGCCTAGGTACCTAAGTTTCTGTCACATAAATGTCTGATGCTGTATGACCCCAACACTACTAAAGTCTTGCGAGTGCTGTAAAACTAGGTATTTAGTTTATGGGCAAACCCTCTCACGGTTAATAAATAAGGCCTTCCTCAACCCGTCATTCCTTCAGGGTCCAAGCTGGTAGGCATACTCAGAAAGCCTGGCAGATTGGTCTGGGCACAAAACACAGGAGGCACACACTACCTCCTACCCAACATGTCAGTAGTTGAAATATTCATCCAGGGTATGGGAGAGCTTAGTCCAAGCCCTCTTGTGACTACAAGAATTTTAATTTATTTCTCTCACTTTCCAGGAGACTACCCTAATGACCAAACTGTAAAGTATCCTGGATTGGGATGGTCACAGTCTCTTCTGTTGAACCTATTCTGTTTTGCGTGGGATAATTAAAAAGTTCAGCTTATGTAGGGAAGGGAAGGAATGAGCATGAATATAGACTTGTAGCTAGAGTAGCCACTTGGCAAGGGAGAGACTTGGGAGTTCTAGCTCTTGCTTCAGAAGCATTTAAATTAAAAAAAAATAAAGTTTTCAGTAGAGCAGCAGCTATGTTCTCCCCAGCTAACTTTTTTACAGGTAACTGCACCAGGTCAGAGTTGCAATGTCTCTCTAGCCTAATGAATAGTTAACTAATCTAAACAAAATGGAACCACTTCTAGAGGAGGCAATGAGATATCCTCACCCCAGAACATCAGATATTCAGGTGGGAAGGACATTCCTGTGGGAGATGTGTGTTCAAATCTCCACAGGAAGACAAGTATTCAGGTCGTAGCCATATCGGTCTAGAGGAGAAAGCAATCAGGTCTCATGGTAGAGGTGATATCTTTTATTAAACCAACAAGATTTTTGCAAAATTCTTTAATTGTAAGCTTTCAGACACAAACACCATTCATCAGGCATCAGAGAAAAGATTGTATAAGTTCTTTCATTTCTACCCAGGAGAACTTTTACAATTTTTTGTCCAATGCCTGATGAGTGGTATTTGTGCCTGACAGCTTGCAATTAAAGAATTATTTTTTGGTAAAAATCTTGTTGGTCTAATAAAAGATATCACCTCTACCATAAGCCCTGTTTGTACAGGAAGACAAGGAATTTGAACATAGTTCTTCCATGTCTGGGTGACAATCTAATCAGTGGGGTATTGAATAGAAAGGAGAGAACTGATACTGACAGGGGTGACTGGTGCCTCCTGCGTCTAGCGGGGCACAATTTGTGAGCTAGCCCAGGGGCAGACCAAAAGCCTTATATCCACTCCTATACTTCTGTGCTGTGGCTTAGTGTCCCTCCCTCCCCTCCCCTCCCCTCCACATGCCACCAGCCTGTGCGGCAAAAAACCTGCCCCATCCTGAGCAGTGCCAAGTCAGGGGTCAATCTCGGTGGGGGTACATGCCCCCCCCACCCCCGCTACCAGTCACTTGTGGATACTGAGAACTGATCACCTTGGTACTGAGCTTTGCAGTGAAATCTAAGTTTTTTCTTTGCAAATAGCACTTAAGTAGTTCTGAACAATTTAGTTTATATTGCTTCCATCTGATCACAAAAATATTTAAAGGAACATGGGGGGAACAAACAAACAGAAAAATATTTTCTGTTTTTTTACTAGCATATTTATGACTGAATCAGTTATGACATGTATCTATGCTTTGTCCATCCTTTATGTTCCCTATACATAAAAAGCAGTGATATCAATACATTAAAACTATATTTTAATTATATTTTATTCTTCTTCTCTCCTTTTCCTAACCTGTTGTGAAATGGTATTGTACACTACTAAACACCACCAGCTGATTACATTTCATTGACAGGTAAATTGAAACTCTTGGCAGCTACTGCTCAATACCATGTAAAGGTTTTACAGTCCAACTACATGCTCTCAAAGCCATTGGTAGCTTGGTGATCTGCTAAATATCTTCTGACTTGCATGGCCCAAAACAATAAAGGAGGATCACTGAAAGCAAATAAAACTGAATTTAGAGCACCATGCACTTTCATGCCAATTTTACTTACTGATAGTTTTTTGGTGCCTGCACGCCCACACGTATATGCACACAATGTCTTGAATGAGGTAGACCAATATTAAGGGTCTAATAAAAGCATGCCTTGGCTCTTTAAAGAAGCACAGAGGCTTTCTTTTGCATTCATGAAGTTGCAGCTAGATAATTGTGCTGCACTCAATCTGTACCTTTCTGAATTACCCAAAGAAGAAAAATAAAATGTTTTTATTTAAAAGCATTTTTGTTATTTCACTCATCCAAATGTGTATGGAGAATTTGATTTTAAAAGCAATTTAATGATAGAGTTCAGGACAGATGTATTTGTGTTTTATTATTCTACAGTAAATGTAGATGGATACACCAGACAGATTGGCTTTTGAATGTATTAAATCAAACAACAGACATTTGTACCCACAAGGTTAGCAATATACCCTTGTGCTAATTTACAGTGACCAATAATAATTTTATCTGAGGGGGGGGAAACCAAATCTTATTTTTCCCCCAAACAACACATTTTTCTTCCTCTGTTTTCCATGTTGTGTAAATTCATGGAAAAATCCCTGTTCTCTCTATTACCCTAATCTGAAGCAATCATTTAGCTCTGCTCAGGAACTGAGCCATAAATATGAAGTGGCACAAGAAGAGCCAAATACTTACTACTCTATTTACTTTATGGTTAAGGAAGGGCAAAGTCAGATCTCAGTTGTGCTCATCTTCTGCTTAGTTTCTCAGTGTATTACAAACATTTCCATACTGTGGACAGAGAGTCTCTTTTGGGAGAATTTGATCACATGAAAAAAAAAAGTTACATGAGGAAGCAACAAGATGGAAAAAAACTTAGAGTTCTATGTGAGTGCTGATTTTTCTATACAGGTATTTGATCATTATAAGAGAAAAAAAGCCTTACATTTTAAAATGATCCTTTTATAAGGGGTTACCATATTTCCAATTCCAAAAAAGAGGACACTGATACATGGGGAGGGGAGGAGGTATATGACTGTGGAGGGGGGCAGTGATACGCTACTGCCCTGCCCCTGCCCATTCTATTGCTCCTCCCTCTCAAGCCACACCCTGCATCCTTGCTGATGCCCCTTACTCCCTACCCACAGATCACAGCCCTGCCAGTGCCCCTCACTCCCAAACCATAGTACCCTATCCCCCTGGCTGGTGTCCCTCACTCCCAACCCACAACCCCCTGCTGCTGCCAGTTTCCTGCCCTCCTAATG
>NW_017728993.1:52130307-52150920 GCF_001723915.1 Gavialis gangeticus
ACTCTCAAGCCACACCCTGCATCCTTGCTGATGCCCCTTACTCCCTACCCACAGATCACAGCCCTGCCAGTGCCCCTCACTCCCAAACCATAGTACCCTATCCCCCTGGCTGGTGTCCCTCACTCCCAACCCACAACCCCCTGCTGCTGCCAGTTTCCTGCCCTCCTAATGCACAGTCCCTGCACCCCCGCCCCAGTGCCCCTCACTCCTAAGCCACAGCCTCCTCAGCCCTGCCAGTGCCCCTTACTCCCAATCCACACCCTCCTGCTCCCCTCCATCTTGGCCCCTGAGAATACAGGCACCAGCCCCAGTGCTTCCAGGCCGGCCACACAGCTCCCTGCTGCCCCTGAAGGGGCCTCTGCCCCCTTTCCCCACTGGAGTAGCAGGTTCTTCCTCCACCCTGCTGCAGCCTCAGACCTGCCCCCCCCAACACACATACACAAACGCACCCCCTGCAGCCCCAAAGCCTTGGCCATCCAGCTGTCAACCCCCCAACAGACCTGCCCGTATTCAGCTGCTGGGCTGCTCCCACCCCTTATCTGGCTACATGCCAACCACGTGTGTGCACCCTGTCTCTAATCACCCTGCCCCACCCCCACGCAGTGCCTTGCTAGGGCAAGCCAGGAAGTGCCAGGAAAAACTTTGAAGCTGAGCAGAGCAAAATCCCGGACATTTGATCATATTTTTAAAAACCTCCTGGATGGATATTGGAGGATGTAAATAGAGGACATGTCTGGGAAAACCCTGTATGGTAACCCTATTTAAAAAATAAAAATTATTTAAAATATTATGCATGTAATTTTCACATTAAGCATCTGGCTTTTAGGTCAAATAAATCTTTTTTTAATAAAAAAAAGTCAGAAAAATAAATAGGAAACATCTCAATTATGAAATCAGAGGAAAAAAACTATTTGAAATTTAATTTTATGTTATTTTAGACATTTGGTAAGTTCTATTTATGTTCTCTCCCATCTTTTAAAAAACCAAAACTACACACAAACACTCATATGGTGTGTGTGGGATATCATTCATACTAGCATAGAAAAAAAAGAAAAAAATCCTTTTTACCTTTTTTTCTTATCACCCACCAGCTTAAACTGTACTGTACTTTACTGTCAACTCTTTTAATGTTATTCTTATGTTGGATTATGTGATGAGCTATTGCTAAATGTTCTAGTCATCAAAGGATAAAGAAATCAATTTAAAGATGCTAAGCAATGCTTTGTCTGTGACACTGTGTCCTGCAGGGAAGATAGAAATGGAAGTGGAAGCATTTCTCAATGTCATAATACTTTTAGAGAGTGAAGTTGTTGAGTGTTTAAGCAAAGCTACAACTCTAATTTAAAGAAGGGTTATACACTTGCAAGCCTACTGCACACCCACACAGGCATTTACATGTGAAAGCCTTTAGCAATCATTCAAAGGAGAAAAAAAAATGTTCAATAGATAAATCTAGAGCTGGTGACTGACACCTGGAATTTAGGACTTAAATGTTTTCAACTAGAGACCCAGCACAATTTAACACTGCTAATGCTTACACAAGTCTTTTCTTGCAGGCAAAAAAACAAGTCTAAGCTAAAGCATTTGTGGGGTGGGGGAAAGTACTGTAAGGAACATTTCTGAATTCATGTGACAAATACTGTCATGAATTATTTGATCTTTTGTATCATTAATTATTAATCATTAATTCCTGTGATCCTCATCATACTGTGACACTAGTGAAAGATATATAAGATGGTGCTTTCCATATGACCCGATTCATTTTCATTTTTTTCATGTATGTCTCAAGCTATGATTGGTGAATCACAGAATCATAGAAAATTAGGGTTGGAAAGGACCTCAGGTGATCATCTAATCCAACCTCCTACACAAAGCAGCACCATCCCCAACTCTATCACCCCAGCCAAGGCTTTGTCTAGCTGGGTTTTAAAAACCTCCAAGGATAGACTTGGATGTTTTGACTTAAACTGTGATCCATATGATAATATTCATAGTAAAAACCCAGCCCATCATCTCAGATTTGGCTTTCCCATGGAATTGTGTCCTTAATTGCATTAGGTTCATATGAAAATTTCAAATATCTTTCTTTATGACACAAATAGGTAAACACATGAACACAACAATGAATATGAAACTGAATAGGCTTTAAGATTTGGTTATATTTAACAAAAGAAACCCAGCTGTATTCACCTATGATATCTTTGAGGAAGGAGGAGGTTGCTCTTCATTTTGCATTATGAAATATGCAATTGGTAGGCATTTTATAAGAAGTCATATTGTCCCATAAATGTGAGTTTTCCATTATAGTAATTTATCTTGGAATTAAATGTTCCCGTATCCTCTTCTGGTCACCAGTTACTGACAGTGGGCAGTAATTGTGCTGTGCATACTACACCCAAGAATGGATCTTAACTCTAAGGCTCAATTAATATAATAGTTAATCTGGCAAGAAAATGCTGAGGAAATATTTACATTTTCTGATACTCTGCTTTTTCAAAGAACTAATTGTGTTTTTCATGCCAAATATAACTGCATAATTAGCCTATCTCTGCCAATTTATCCTACTAAGAAAACACAAACCGGTATTAATCCTTGCCAATTGCATAGCTGGATGAGCAATACTTGGATTAATTTTATCAAGATAATAAAGGAATTATGTTAATGTACTTTTTTTAACTCTGTGGCATGACTAAACTCTGGCTGATATATAGGGCAGTCAAAGAAGGTTTCTTTTATCCTTCAAGTATTAGAAAACAGGTTTCCAGCAAAGTCTTTATTAGCTGTTTCTTAGACATCTGTTTTTGAGAACAAGGCACAGTGCCATCCTTTGGACACTACTTATATATTTCAGGAAGTAAAGCCAAGGAATTGAAAATTTACATGGTAACCTCCTCACCTGTACAGTGTGCTCCAGCTGATTTGGGTCACATAAAAGGGTTAAAGCACTAACAGCTTAAGGCCCATATACAGCTAGAAAAACATGTCCTTGGTGCAGACACCTTGACAATAGCCATAAAGCTGCTTCCTGAGGGTAAGCACGTGCTACAGATGGGGACAGGACATGACTAAACTGTGGTGGGAATAGTGGTATCTAGGGAAGTTTAAGGAGGGTTCTGTAACTTTGATGAGTGCTGTAATTTTCTAGACTACACCAGCAACCTCTCCAGCCCACCAAACAGCCCAATATTATGAGAGTAGAAAGATGGCATAAGGCCTCTTTAAGTCACTACCTACTGAATATCCTGTGTCTCAAAGTGTGGTAAAAATCTCACTCACAGAATTTAGAGATTTCATAAAGACAACACTGAACTAGGTTATATCATCACATTGCTGATAGAAAGTAAAATAATTTCACTGAAACCTGATATAACATGTTGAGGCTTGAGGATAAAAAATAGAATCATAGAATTAGGGTTGGAAGGGACCTCAGAAGTTCATCTAGTCCAACCCCCAACATGTTATAATTACAAAAAAAAAATCTTGGCTAACAAAAAAGATAATTAGCTATTGGATGGGTCCAGATTCCATTGTTAAAACAATTTTAATAACTCTTATAATTTAGATCATCTGCCACGTTACCTGATTCCTTCTCACCAATACACATTTTCCCATTAGAAAAGGATTCCAAGCTGTCATTTTAAGCTGATCAATTCTGTTGAAAGTTCCTCATTAAAAATGCTAGATATGTAGTTTTAATATGCTCTAGAGTTCAACTTTAATCCAAACATAGTAACTGCTTCCAAGATGTTTGTGCAGATCAAGGCAGAAGTGCTTTGAATTTAACGTTTTCCCTTTTGTACTGCTAACAGGGTTAACATCTGCTTTCCAAGGACAGCTAGTATGGTGCCAGTACAGAAGAACAAAAGACAGATTGAAGTTGGCGGGACATTAAATGGAGTTAAATGCTTTCAGGTTTATTACCATGCCGATAGAAAGTTTTTAAAGTACATTTATATACCTACCCTGCCTTTGAAAATCTACCTCAGATATAAACCTGCTTATTGAATCTTTCTCCTCTGTTTCAAATTCCCTGCCCAGTTTTATCAAGATATTGCTTTACTCTAACAGTTATGGAAAAGTTGCACTTGGTTTTTGAGGCATGTAAAAAGTAGGAGTAACAGAATTATACCTTGACTGTATTAAAGAAAAGCTTTGACAAGATACTCTATAAGCATGTTACCAAGAATTGTTGCCATGGCACCCTGGAGTTCTGTGACATCCTTTTAAGGATGTCATGGAATGACTCACAATATTAAAACTGTTAGTTATGCAAACACTGACATAATTCAAAAGTTAAACCCAGAGATTTCAAATAGAAATCTAATTTGAAAAACGCTTTTACCTCCTGAAGTCTTTCTGAGCTCTTTGCAACAAAACTTTATTTTTTGTCTGTAGTGAAAAACCAGTAAAAGCAAAGACCTTGCATTTTTCTGAGGAATGCCTTGGAATAGCTAACAAGGTGTACCTTGAGCTTCAAAAAGTCGAGAACCACTGCTTCTAGGAGGTCAGTAAGAAAGCTAAAGAGTGGAAGAGGACAGTTCTAGGAGACACTCTACCATTCACCTTCACCAACTAGCTCATTAAAAATATGACCCATGAGGCGTAAAATATGAATTGCTAATTAGCAGCAGGCAAAGTCTTCATAAAACGTATTTTAATAAGAAGCTATATGGACTTAATAAAACAACATTGAGGGTGGTTTTACAGTTTACCTTTAGATGGCCATAAAGGTACTTAAAACAGGAGCATTCACACAATAATGAGTGTTAACCTGTGCTAAGTACCCTCTAAATGTATTAAATTCATGCCACTTCAGGTAGATTTATATTTGATCTGTTTTACCCAGGTTATTCCACAGTATTGTTAATCTGCTCTGAGAAACCAAAGTTCTCTTTTTTCATTCCTTCACCATTCCCAGCCCTTCCCATTCCTTTGTCCTGGGGCAAGGTTTCAACCCTCCTGAACTCCACTTCAGAGTGAGTAGTGCTGGCCTGAAAGCAACAACCCTTAGAGGATGCAATCCCAGCACGCCCTGACCACTCTGAGTACCCAGGTGTAGCTCATCAGTTTTTTGCTTGCTCTAGCATCCCCATGCAAACAACAATAGCAATCCTACATCCTACTGGTGTGATGAGAATGACCTCTGCCCAGTGTGGCATGCATGCAGTGAGCCCACTGAGTCTTGGCTTTGCTCAGCGTGGCATGCAGAAAGCTCACTGGTTCTCAGATCTTCCCTGTATGAGCATCAGCCCAACTCCTCCCCTCCCCCGCCGCACCCAATCTCATTTCAGTGAAAAACATAAGATTTTGGTCCTTTTTTTTTTATTGTTCCTTTTTAAATTCCTTTCTCTTTACTTATCTTTACTGTTTCCCACAGCCCACTGATTTCAACATTTTTTTCCAGGACTCTTCCCTTTCCACCTGCAGCTCTGACTGGCTCCTGATGGCTGAGTAGCGAGGGAAGCAACAATCCCTGTGCTGGTTTCTCCATTTGAGCTCCATGGCTAGGGACAGAAGTTACACTTAAACTGGTTTAAGTAAGCAGAAACTGGTTTAAATTTCTAACAGAACAGAAGTTCAGTGCACATAAACCAGTTTCAAAATGGCTGAAATTGTTTTAAGATAAAGCATGGTTGAATGTAGTACCAGACTTAATTGATATGGGTCAAACCAGTTTATGAACCTTCTGTCTCAGATCCCTTCCTAGTTTAAGTTAAAGCAGAATCCCCCAGCATTCCACCATACTTTCCAGCCCTGGGCTTGGCTGGACTGTGCTGTCTGCTCCATCAGATGCTGTCTCCTCCAGGAGAGAAGGGCTGGGGAGGAGGGGGTAGGGATGCAGGGACTGCTTCCCCCAGGCAAACCCCAGCTGGGGTCTAGAGCCAGGGATGGAGGCTAACCACCCCCCTTCACCCAAGTAAAAGAACTGTCCGGCCCCACTAAACTTACAGAAAATTACTACTGGCTGTAACTATGGACTACAAATCCCAGAGACACCTGGAAGCAGAAAGAAGTGATGAGCAAACCTGCAGAGTCCTGCTGCTGTGATTCTGGACTGCAAATCCAAGAGACCTCCAGGGCAGCAGGAAGAGGAAGTGAATATATACCCCATGCTGGCTACAAGATAGAGATCCACACTGTAGTGTCCCCTGGCTTCTGGCCTGAGCCACTGCAGGCCAGAGGCTGCATTTCCTGAATTAAATGTGAATGTATGTCCAGTTGTTTTTCAATTTAATCTCTAGTTTAGATTAACCTGAAAAGACTGAACTGATTCAGCCTCAAGCTTTCTGACTGCCTGTAATTAGCACACATTATGCCCACCCCCTCTCCTTTCCCACCTCAGAGTTCTGACTCCCGTCTGTCCATACTCTTGCTCCCCAGGCCCCAGACAAGTCAGAGTTATACAGGTCTGAGAGGGCATCAAACCTTAACATGTGAGTGGTCTGATATAGTTCTAACTTTATGATACCTTAACATTCCACAGGTTTAAAAAGTTTTAAAGGCAACCTATGACAGAATCCTATTTTTTGCACTCTCTTTGGAAAAGTTAAGTAATACGTCATACAGTAAAGAAGCAGTATATATTTCTATAATTTAGCAGGCTTTCAATATTGACTACCCTGTCAACACCTTTATGAAGCAAACCAGTTTAACACATCACTATATTTCTCCAGTATATTTATACAAAGAGTTGGGAACGTGGACTTATTTTACATTAGGGACTGAGGCAAACAGGACTTTATTTCTCCTTGGTGAAACAGGTGATACAACACCCCTGGAAATCTGAATCAGGCATCAGATGTTATTTCCTCCAACTACTATTTCCTCAGAGAAAGGAAATATTACTAATATTCAGGGATAAGAAAAGCAGAGGTGGAGGAAATCTGTTGATTCACTAACAAACTTCCTTGTTTAAGAGCTGAAGTTCTTTAGAAAGTAATTTTTAATATTGTATAACATTGGAGGACTTGAGGATAGAAGCACAATTGAGAAAGAGCTTGATGGATTGGAAAGCTGGTCTAGTGCCAACAGCATAATTTCAGTGCTGATAAATGCAAGGTGCTACACTTTGGAAATAATAATCAAAAACATTAGTACAAAATAGATGGCAACTAGCTGGATGGGACTACTACAGAGAAGGATCTGTGAATCTCGGTGACTTGCAGACTCAGTATGAGTCTGCACTGTGTTGCAGCTGCACAAAATGTGCAAGGCACATAAGGTGATAGTTTTTCTTTAGTTGGCACTGATTAGGCCTCATCTAAAGTACTGTGTGAAGTTTTGGATTCCAAGTTTTAAAAGGGATTTAGAGAACTTAGAAAGTATCCAGAGGAAAGTAACAAAAGTGATCAACGGCTTGGAAGGCAATGCAGAGGAGAAGAGTTTGAAAGAAATAGGCATGTTTAGCTTGCAAAAAAGGTGCTTAAGAGGGGGAAAGCATAGTAGCATCAAATATTTGAAGAGGTTACATAAAGAAAACGGGAAACGCTTTTTCCATTCTGCAGAGAGCAGAATGCATACCAGTGGCTTGAAGTTGTTTAGACTGGATATCAGGAAAGAAACTTCTTCACTGTTGGAACAGAAAGGCAGTGGCACAGGCTGCCTTAGGAAGTTGTGGAATCTTTACCACTGGGAGTGTTCAGGAAGAGGTTGGATAAGCCTTGGTCTGGGATGATGTAGGGGTAGATGTGTCTGGAAAAAAGCCCTGAAGTTTAAAGCAGGTTGATACTGGAGAGGACCATGCTCAGCATCAGGAAAAATATTGAAGCAGAGCTCCACAACAACCTTAGTGATGAAAGAAAATTAAAGCAGCAGGGACAAGTTTATGGAAGAGATACTGAGGAGTTCTGGCTGTTTAATCAGAATGCATGATGTGTGGAGTCATGCTTGCAGCCCCTAGGTTGCAGAACAGAATGGAGGGGAGGGCATTTCATTTTCCCTTTACCTTCTGGGATTTGATGATTGCCAAAACAGGAGCCAGGAAGGAGATTTCCCTGTCCCTGTCCTGTTGCTACAGGGGTTATATTTGTTTGTTTTCTTTTTTCTACCTTCCTTAGAAGCATTGGGCGTTGGCTGCAGCCACGGCTGGAGATTGTGACTATGGTGTGTGTGCCATTGCTTCTGTTAGAAATAAAACAGAAAGGTGCTGAAGGGCTGCTCTGACACCTGTTAAGTAGCATGTGTCAGAGCAGACTTGATTAATCGAGCACTATTTTGAAGTGCAGGATGCTCAATACGAGAGCTGTACAAAGCTTCAGGCCCTGATTTGATTTGGTGGAGATTCAGCCTGACTTGGTGGCCAAATCTCTGAATCTGAATAGATTCAGAGGACCCTTTAATCTCTCTGAATTGAATCAGAACTCTCCAACTTGATTTGGAAAGATTCAGAGATTCGGACATAGACACAGCTTTAAATGTTTTTTCTACATACCTCTAGGTAGCAGGCGGCTCATGAATGTTGTGATACTGGGCACATGGTGTGTCCCACAGAAGTGTGGAGGGCTCCCCTGTGAACTTGGCAGCAGAACCAGAAGTGGACCAGAAACACTTATGGTCCACTTCCAGGTCCACTGTGGAATGCACTGGGGGGCTTGGTGACTTGTGCCTCTGGGTCTGGAAAGGCACCCAGGGTCCCCCCATGGCCAATTGCCAAGTCAGGAGGGTGCATAGGGGGCCCCTTGCATGCTCTGCATTGGACCCAGAAGCGGACTGGAAGTACTTCCTGTTCACTTCTGGGTTTGCTGCTGGGAATGTGAGGCCCCCCCACCCCACTCCTGTGGGATGCTCCATGCACCCCAGCACTGCAGCATTCACAAGCCATGCTGGTACCTTGAGGTATGTAGAAAAAACATTTAAAGCTGTGTCTATGTCCAAATCACTGATTCTCCAAATCAGCATCAAACCTTCAGATTCATATTCAGCAGAATTGAATCAGGAACTGTGAGTCGAATAAACAAATTGAATCACTGTCCCTGATTTGGGCCAAATTTGAATCAGATAGGGCCCGCTTTGCACACCCCTACTGAATACACATGATACTGTGAATGCTTCAATTAGAGCAGCTCTGAGAGTCCCCCCCTTTGCCCCCTGAACGTGTGTAAAGATGCTAAAGGTTTCTGGTTGGAGGGTATTGCCCACTGCTCAGGATCAGCCTGAATGTCACATTTGGATTCAAGAAAGAATTTTACCCTTGGTCAGCATGTAGGATTCTTTTCCTACAGGTAGGTGTTCCTCTGTAGCAGGGACAAAGCCTTGTTCCTTGGATTTCTCAAGTGCATTTTAACAGCTTTTGCAGCAGTGGAACACTGACAATCCTCATCCCCATGCATCACCTGTGTCATTAAGGTGTTTTTAGGCAGTGTGCCTTATAGTTGGGCAGCTGGGTAGATTGTGTAGTTTTAGGAATAAGTCAGGCAAGGAGCTTGATGGTTTGGATAGGTTTGGATTAGATGACTTCAGAAGTCATCTAATCTAACACATCTTCCTGCCTTGAAGATGTGTTAGATTAGATGATTTCTGAAGGTCCCTTCCAGCCCTGCTTTTCTATGTTTCTGTGAATCTATGACTGATTTAATAAAATCTGAAATATATACAATAAATTGGAAAATAGGCTTCTAATTTATATGGTCATTTTCTTCGCATATAGGCCCCTTGAGGGCAAGTGCATTTTTACAGTTTACAGTCAGACATGCAGAGCTGAGCATCATTACCTGCTTAACTAAGACAAAAAAAATGTTTGTTTTGAAAAATAGCTTTGGATCCACACAGATCTCTGAGATTCCAAGTTTATTGTCTTATCTGAAGAGAGGCATCTGGCTACAATACGTAATACTGTGTAGTAGTAGCAGCATCTTAAGCCCCACCCCCCCCATCAACAAGGAACAAGAAGGTTACAAAATGAGAAAATCCATTAACTCTATAACAATATGTTTTAAAGTTTTGAAGTTGAACCCGAAGGAAAGGGCACATTACAACTTATGTAATAGCATTTTTGTTGTTTCTATTTACATTCAATCATTCAGGAAATATATGAAGAAATACTTGAATACATATAAGGGAGAAGCATATTTACCTACATGTCACAGTTCACACGGTTGTAAATATGCTGTAACTGAACACACAGAAATGAAACCACTAAAACATTTTATCTGAGCAATTTTCTCCTAAGTACATAACAGAGACTTTGGAGCAACTTAATAGGTTGTTACAAATTAGCACAGTGTGTGAGAGAAGGTCTCATGGCTTTCATAACTGAGTGGTCTTTAGCTTTACCAGGCCGATCGACTGGAACTTCAAGACAAACACTGTATTCCACTCTTCTCAATGTTTTCATTGCATGTTAAGTATTATCCAAAGAGTGATACAAAAGGTTTCTATCATGTCTCATTGTTTGTGTACTGTGCACAACAAAATTGTTTGAATACATCTACTCTAGGTCTCATTATTTTGTTGTTTTGTTCTAAAAGCAAGTCTCATCCTGGGACATATATACGGTATCTTTGCTTATATGACAGGCAGAGGTGTTATGAGCCTTGGGCAAACACTGAGGGAGGCGGAGGGAGGGGGTGTGGAGGGGATGCTGAGTGCTTCAGGTGTGTGGGTTCCAAAAAATGGGAAAGCGGGAAGAGCAAGAAGGAGTCTTACCTATGCTAGAGATTAAAACTAGTCCCCAGCTGGTGCTGTATCTGCCACTATAACTGCAACAACATCTGCCTGCCCCAGTTGTTGCTGCTACAGCAGCAGCATGATGTCTGTACAGCCAACTGCTGCTGCAAGAGCAGCTCTAGGAGCAACTTGCCTGCCAAGATATGGACTTCATAGAGATGGGGGCATGATTCTGGCACTCCTACTAAATTGGCACGTGTGACCGGTGCCTTGCTTTCCCACCCCAAGTTATGCAACTGAAGACACGTATGGAATTACCCTACTCTACTCTATGACAGTGAAGGATCTGATGGATTATGGCATCTCTTTTGAGTACTGCAACTTAAATGAAGACAAATTAGAGAGAGAATCATGAGAAGAACAACAAAAATGAAACAAAAAAAAGTTTTATAAAACATTATCTAAGAGGGAAAGTTCAGAGAATTGCGGTGTGCAAGAAAAGACTAAACAGTGGATATTTTTCAAATGAGTAAGAAGATGCTCTAAATTGAAGGGCAATCAGTAGTTATTTGTGCCCACCACGGATAAGAGAAAAAAACCATTCAGTTTAATTTGAATCAAAATTTGAGAATTTCTACATGGGAAGGCGCTAAAGAATTGGAACTGGCTACCTAGAAGGTTACAGATATCTGTCATCAGAGCTTTTCAAGAAGTTAGACAAACGGTTGGCACAGGTGGTCTTGATCCTGCCCTACTCAAGGGATGGACTAAATAAGATCTTAAAGTCCCTTCTAGATTTACATTTCTATGAGGTTTATGTATATGTGTTGTAATCACTCACCATAGCTTGAAGGCTTCACAACTCAGTGAGGGCAGACCCTTTTTGCCATGCTCCTAGACTAAGAGTGACAGAATAGAGGATCCAAAAATAGTTTTTCCCTCCATCACTTTTTCTTGGATATTTTGGGATTCTCTTCTCTGTATATCTGTGTAGCTTCTGGGAAAGCAATAATGTGAATCAAGAAAAAGACCTAAAATGAAGCAAAAATGTATTTAAAAAAATGTTTGCTTCTTATCTGTAGAGTTACATCCTCATTAACTAAAACTGATAACACAATTGAGTTACACTGGCAGAGAAAGATGGGGGAAGAAAAGTGACTAATCATCTTTCTTGAAAGCACTCTCTTTGACCCTCTGGTCAGACAGATAGTCTGTCTTGCTGGTGAGATCTGAATTTTTCTTTCGACTAGAACTTTCCCTTAGCTTTCAAAAAAAATTCTGAAAATTGAAAACTGCACACAATAGGGATCAGTGAGCAGTTTCATCCTCCACTCCTCACAAGCTGGTTCTTTGGGCAAAAAACCCAAACCTCACTAATGGCTACCCTCACAGGCTTGATGACCTACTTCATTTCACAGACCAAACTTTAGATGTGGTATAGTTCCATTAGACTGATTATTAAGCCCCTCCAAGGCAAGTGGGCTCAAACACTTGTTATTGATCCAGACTAAAACCTCTCTGAAGTTTAGGATCATTTTGCATCTTTTTTTTTTTCCAAATCAAAGCCATTCCTGATCACTGTAAGAGAACCTTTTTCTACATCAAAAAAATGCTTTTTATCAGGCTCTGAGAAAATATATTATAAAGGCAGAGGTATAAGAGAGCATTGCAGATAACAATGCTCAACCAACTCAACCATTAAATAAATGTATATAAGCATAGTAATAATAGCATCTGTATAGTAGCCATTTTGAGTAATTTAGTTCTGACTACCAACTGGATAGATTTCCTCTGGATAGAAACATTATTCCTCATTTTCTTCTTCTAAACCATACTTCTGAAATAATAATAGATGTCACATTTGTTCCCATAGATAGCTGCATTGGAGTATACTGTGAAGTGATCTCAACAGACATATAACTGCTAATTCTGCCACTTTGATATTTGCAAAGGGTAATGTAGAAGCCATTAAAATAATACAAAAATATCATGAGCAAAAGGTTACCGTGATAACTGAAGAGAAAGAAGAGAAAAATAAAATAGCTTTGAATATATTTTATTAGTTTTGGGAAGACTTATTCTATAAATTCAAGGAAAGGGATATCTGAAAGGCTATAGAAATGCTATTGTTCTAAGGAATCCTGAGTACTATATACACTCTAGGGAGTTGTGATAGACAGGTAAATAAAACATTTCTATCACCATCATCTGCTCTGATTTCTTCTCTTCTATAGCAGATAAGAATATATCAGCAAGGAGATATTTTTGTTATTCCCCAAATGCACTTTTCACTATGTTTCTATGATGCCAAAACTATGTTTTTCTCACTTTCTCCCTCTTTTCATCTCTCTGTGTATATTTGTGATTATGTCTTCGAAAAGAAAGAAACTGAAAAATGAGATGGACAAAAAGATATTTTCTCACTTTCATTTTTTACAGCCCTAGTGTCTAGATGGCTCCATCTGCCTTCCAAAATGTATATGAGATGTACACTGTGTTTACTAACATATCATATATATATTTATATCTTTTCCCAAAAACTCAGCACTCCAAAATTGTGATGCATATCTTTGGCAGGGAAGCTGATTTTTCTTCACCAGAACAAAAGCACGAAAATGTTGTGCACTAATAGTTGACAGAATGGCTCCTGGTTGTCTCTGGCCCAGCAAGAGAGGGGGCAGTGTCTAGTGTTAGCCTTCTCTTAGCCACTAAGGGCACATCCAGATGAGCACACATTTGCCTCTTGCCCTGCCTCAAACACTTTTGAGGTGGGGCATGTGGCCTTTGTAGGGGGGGTGGTAGCCCCTGCAGGGCCATTTAGCCCCCATTGAGGGGCCGAACCCCTTGTGTGGGGTACATTGCCCTATGGGAAGGCAGCAAAATATGTATTCATGAAACATGTATTTGCAGTTCACTTTATTATTATGATAAGAGACTTCCTTTAACGCTGTAAGATATATCAATAAAACATTGTCCAACTGATGGCTGTCTGTCTCACTCTCTCTCTCTCTCTCTCTCTCTCTCTTTTTATAGTTGTCTTTTGTTTTACTTGTGGAGGAACATGGATTTGGGGGTATTTTACAGGGTGACTTTGGGAATTTTTTATCAGGCATTTTTCAGTTTTCCAATAGAGAACACCAGAATTCCTGCTAGGGAAGCTAGTGGCAGGACCCTGCTTGCTCAGAGCTGACATCTTGGACACATCTGGCTGTGGCTGCCCTCCTGGCCAAATGGGGCCAGGAGGACATGCTTTGACAGTTCAAAGCAGGCCACCACACCCAGAACATCTTCCAGGCAATAGCTGCCCAGATGGCCAGGCAGGGGGCACACGTAGCAGTAGTGCCACACAGAAGCTAAGCCTGCAACTGCAGTCCACTGGCAGCTGGCCCAGAGGGGCAGATGCCTCTACTGGCTGTGCAGTCCCCATCTGGGTCTGGCAGGTGCACAGCAGGTCACAGCCAGGCAGCAGCCCCCACTGCCAAACTGCTGCAGTGGGTAGAGGGTGCAGGGAACTCTCAGGGCTGCTTCAGCAGTCCAGCTAGCACAAGGGGTAGTGTCCCCAGGTACCAGTTGACTGGGCCCCAGAAGCTCCTGAAAGCTAGTAGCCCTGAGCTACTTGCTAGGGCAGCATTTTACACTGCTTGGGCCAGGGCA
This sequence comes from Gavialis gangeticus, assembly GCF_001723915.1. Taxonomy (NCBI): domain Eukaryota; kingdom Metazoa; phylum Chordata; order Crocodylia; family Gavialidae; genus Gavialis; species Gavialis gangeticus. The sequence goes on from NW_017728993.1 coordinate 52,144,567, forward strand.
GGAAAGCTTTTTATACTGATGGGGACAGCACAGGTGCTGACCCCAGGCTCTAGCTCCCCCTGGCTGAAGATATGGGGGGAGTCAGGCAGAGTTATTTTGCCCCATGAGGCACAATTTGTTCCACACCATAGTGCATGTTCGAGCATGTGCGCTGAAACAAAAAGCCCCAGCTCAAATTTTCACTGCTTCTATTTGAGCTGCTGCAAGAACATGTTCTTGCATGTGTGAACATGCCCTAGGGAATTTCTAGTAACTACTGGTTGAGCACCATAGCTTGAGCCTGAAGTAGCAATTGAGTGGGCTCTGGGCAAGTGAACTGTTGCGTAGTCTGTAGTATCATGATGAAGCTTGAGATACGGAAACAACAGTTAGTTATTTACAGGAACATATACATAGAACTAGAATAGCCTTGTTGCCCTCCTATTACACTAGGAATTTCTTGTTTCACCCAGATTATCTCCTGTTGTGCCATACTTCCTAGACAGTATGGATAGGTACAGACGTTACACTCATCACATTTTAAGGGTGCAGAAAACACTTTAAAGCCATAACTGAACAGATGTTCACAGCTCTTAGAGCACTTAAAAAAAGGTGGATCATGCTCTAAGTTAACCCTCAATGGATGTGGTACCAGACTAAAGTGCAGTCTATTACAGTCCTTTTTTAAATGTTTGTGCCACATCCATCATGAGTTAAGCTTCTGCCACCATCCCAGGTGGCAAAGCTCTAGCCTAGGGCAGAGCTTGTTTGCTCTGCCTGAGTGCTGGGAAGGCTTCGCTCCTTTGGCTGCCACAGACTGAAGTCAGTGACAGCCTCTGATCCCAGCCCCACCTCTTTCCTCAAGCCAGCTGTAGGCCACAGCCTAGCTGGGGAGGAGGAAGCAGGGGTGTCTTTCTTCCCGCATCCATCCTGGGGTGGGTGCTGCAGGGGAAGGGGTCCAGTGTCCCTCTCCCCACAGCAGTGCTAGCCCCATGGATGTCTTGCTGGGGGGACTGTGGGAACACAGAGCCCAGACCCATTTCCTTCACAGTCCCCCCCCTGGACAGGCAGACTCCCTAGTCCAACCAAGATGAGGGGGGGCTGTGGGCAAATGAGGTTTGGGCTCTTTGCACCTGCAGCAGCCCAAGCCCTGTGGTGCACTGTTGTCTGGCTGGGGGAGCTCTGGAGGAAGTTCGCTGATGACACCAAAATTTGGGGCAAAGCATCCACACCAGAAGACAGGCGGGTGATCCAGGCTGACCTGGACAGGTTCAGCAAATGGGCGGATGAGAACCTGATGGTGTTTAACACAAAAAATGCAAGGTTCTCCACCTTGGGAAGAAAAACCTGCAGTATCCTTATAGGCTCGGCAGTGCTGCTCTGGCTAGCACTACAGAAGAAAGAGACTTGGGGGCCATCATTGACCACAAAATGAACATGAGCCTGCAAGGTGATGCTGAGGCTAGTAAAGCAACCAAAACACTGGCTTGCATCCATAGATGCATCTCAAGCAAATCCCAGGACATCATTCTCCCCTTGTACTCGGCCTTGGTGAGGCTGCAGCTGGAGTACTGCATCCAATTTTGGGCCCCACAATTCAAAAAGGATGTGGAGAAGCTTGAGAGATGATCATTTGGATGACATAATGGGGGTAATAAAATGACTTTATCTCTTCCAAAAACATGATAAAATACATTTTCCTTTATGAGGAGCTTGAGCAATGAGAAGGGGAGAGGGAAGAGTGAAACACACCGCTGATTGGGCCAGGTGAAGGAGACTCATGAATCTCTTCACTGATTGGCTTCTGACAATGTAAACAAACACCACTTGGTTGCCTTTACAGGGTAAGTGCATCTTTCAAAATTTTACTGTTTTGAATCACTTCTCATGATTTCTGAAGATATTTTTTCATTAAAAAAAATTTTTTTGGTGCAAAAATACAGCCTACTTTGTTATAAAGCAGCTTCATTCCCAGAGAATTCATTAACCAAGGTATTACTGTTTTTCTTCTTTTTAAAATCAGATGGGTGAATCATGGAACAAATCTGTTACAGCTATTAAGTCCCATTTGAATAGGGTTACACAGGTGAAAATGAAAGCAGAATTTGACTTCCTAATTTGTACTGCTCTGTTGGTAAATTAGGTATTAGTGATTTGTATATTCCTCTATATGGCTAAATACAGACAATCAAAATGCCCAAGGCTGAATTGATTCAATTGTGGCAGATTAGTCTAAGCAGTGCAAACTGAACCAATAAGCTCATGAACAGACATTCACTTTTGATTCCAAAAATGCAGCCATGTGCCTTCAGTGGCTCAGGCCAGAATCCAGGAGATGCTAAAGCATGCCTCCTTGCTCAGCTGGAGCAAATTGTTTGGGCCAAAGCTATCCCACCCACTCTGTGAGGGGGGGCTTTGTGGAGGAGGTGCAAAGCATCCTAAGATGCTGGGGGGACTGTGAATTAACTTCAATCTGCAGGGGATCTAGGACAGAAATTCAATAAACTGATTTAACCTAAATCAGTTAAGTCTGATACTACATTTATCCAGGTTGATCTTAAATCAGTTTTGGCCATTTTGAAAGTACTTTATATTTACTGAACTTCTGTTGCATTACAGATTTGAACTGGTTTCTGATCACTTTTACCTGTTTACGTGTAAGTTCTTTCCCTAGATGATAAGTACATGTGCACTGTGAAGAGAAGGAGGGAAAACTAGCCATTACTACACACACGCACACTTCAATCTTTTCAGTAGTTATTGATATTTTTAACAGATTTTGACATTTGTATTTTTAACATTTACCAGCTGAGTGCTATTTTGTTTTCCCATAGCACAAAATAGAGGTATTAGGTTGAATGCAATAGACATTTAATGTATACTATTTCTCACCTATAAAGCAAACTTTTCACAAAACTGTTTAGCATCATGTGTAACTTGTTCATAGATGGCTGTTCCAAATTTTCTTGATAAATTATCCTTTGCCTTTCCAGATCTATGTGGCATCCTTATTTGACAAGCTTGAAGTCTTATTAACATTTACATAATGAAGTATCACATCATTAAATGATAACAGTTCTTGGGATAAATTAATGTAAGATTTCAGTTAAAAAAAATTGTTGAGGTATCCATGGAAAAGCCTCTTTCCTTCTCTCCCTGCCCAAAATAAAGCTCAGTACAGGATTCTTGATATGGCTAGGATGACCTTTTGGATTTCCAATAACTTCTTAAATTCCATTTCCTTGCCACTGCTGGAATTTCCAAAACTTTAAAAATATTTTAAAACATTATTTCTTCCTTACTACTAAGGGTTGAATTGAAAAAGAAAAAAATGGAGTGGGTAGAAACCATGTTTTTTATACAATAACTTAATGGTAACCTGTTCTGAATTAGAAGCAAATGGTAAATATACTTCCTGAAATGCATTCCTTACCTGACTTATTTGAGTATTAGAAACAGTAAGTAAATAATAAGTATTAATATTTAATAAAAAAGCATTCCAGAACTCATATTATGACAGAGTCAAATGGAATTTAAACTTGGGGAAAAGCAAATGCTTCCATAATATACCCATAAAGGTTTTTAATTTTGTCAAAAGAAGCTCTTTTATTTCTAGTTTTCCACTTTGCCATAATGCAGTTACTGGACACTTACATATTTTGATCAGACATTCATGTTCTGTTTCTCATTTTTAAAAAAATATTAAGGCTTTATGATTTGAAGTATTTTTTAGTATAGCTAGTCTCTATATAACATTTCAAACAATGTCCACTTACCAGCAAGGATAGCCGTAGGCAGAAGGACTTTTACAATGGCATATTAATACACAGTGAGAAATGTTTCTATCTTGTCAAGTTTGAGAAAGCTGCCCGGATATGTAATTCCACCTTCAAACAATTTCTTTAACTCTCTGTTCATTTCAGTATTCATTTCAAAATACTTTATTTATCTTTAAATCCTTGTTCCCCCCCCCCCCAGCTTTATTTCCAAGGGGTCTGTCTCCCTACATCTGTTCTCACACCCCGGTCTCATTTGTTATTATCACTTAACATATTTTCACTACTGATGTCACAAGCTTTTTCATAGCTTTTAGCATCTGGAGCAGTCTTCCTTCTACTTACTGCATCAATAAATCTCCATTTTCTTGAAAATAAAACCTTGAATTCTGATATGCTGAACAATTGGGTGTCACTTTTTTATCTATTTTAGTCCATCATACAATGGGAGACATGGAACATTCAAGGAACAGATCTTACCTCCCTGTAACTTTAAATTCTATAATAAAACATTAAGGGATAAATTCCTAAAAGTCTTTTTACTGGAATTCTTGTCAGCACCTAAACTCCTGGTGGCCCCAGGCAAACTTTTAGTATCGGGCCTCCCTTTGCCTGAGATAATGATAATAATAATTTTAAAAACACCATGTTTGGGCCCCCTTTCTGTTTGGAGCCACAGCACCTGCCTGGTTCACCCTGCCTCCTGTGAAGTATGCACAAAATACTGCATGTGTCCATTCACATGCTCTCAAGTAGACACTAGTGAGTGTGAGCACCTTCCCATTTATTTTTTACCTATGGTGCTGGATTTAGCTGATTTTTCAAGTGAAAGTTTTCTCTCAAAGATTACACTTAATATAACAGTGTATCCAAATATGTCTGGGTATACATGGTGTATGCAAGGATCTAGTAAAAGTGAACATATACAACTGGTGCCAAAAATAAATAGGGAAGGACTGGCCTTTGAAGATGTCCCCTAAAATGTGCAGAATCCATCCAGAAAACTCCTGATATATCAAGGATTCATTTAAAGCATTGTTTATCTCCTTACATGGCAAGCCTTAATCCTACATAATTGGACAGAGCATTTATAATACAACCAAGAAAATATGATCCCTGTGGGAGTCGGAAGAAAATGGTGAACAGTGGAATGAACAGTAATAAATAGAGTTTGTCAGCCTACAGTAATTCTTCTATCCCTTGCTTCTACTAAAGTGCCCTTTTTGGGCAGTCTGTCTCTATTCCAGGTGCAACATAACATAGCTGACACCCCTTTTAGTAAATTATGTCAGAAGCCAAATGGCCATATGGTTAAGTTATTCACTACAGGTCCTTGCTCTTTAAATTCTCTCTCTCTCTGTTGCATTCCCCAGCCAATCTGGCTGCATTAAGAATGTCTCTAACAGATTAGCATATTTTATAATTGAGCTGAGGAATGACATATTTATTAATTTATTTGTTAAATATTAACTTGCTTTTAAAGAAACTGCAATGAATAAATGTCAGTAATATTTATGGCACACATGCTGGAACTTTTTGATGTGTCCTTGAATTTGAGTTACACGCAAATCACACCTAGGCTAAGGGTTGTACTGAAATTCTTCATTCCCCCACTGTCTATGCCTTTGTCTATGAACCAAATGAATTTACAAAGGGAAGGATAATTTTAAATCCAAAAGTTATAATTATGAATGAGATATACTTTCTTATATTTGTGCGCTCCCCCTTCCCCCAAAAAGAAACAAGTAGAACTAATTTCTCAGATACAATGCTAGCTATATCAAAGCATTCAAATATTTTTTTTTCTTTAAAGGCGGAACAAACAGTTAAATAATTAATCACATTAAAAAAAAACAACCTTCAATTTTAATATTAAGTCTGGGTTGCAAAGTACAGAACTCAAAGTCAGGAAGGCCAGAATTAAAATTGTCCTTATAATTTTATCCAAGGTTCCCTGATATATTACAAGATAGTCTGTAGCTGTATAATCACATATATTCTCAGCACATGATGCTGGAAACTGCATGGCATGAACCCTGAATATTTTGACTTAGCTTTGCTAATTGATTATTGCTTTTTGCTTTGTTGAGATTTATCAGCATATCATTACATTTTTGTTACTTTTCTTTTCAGCATTTTGAATTGTCCAAGTGTCTTAAAGGAAATCATCCCTGGAGATGGAATAATTTAATTGATTTCCATTTCTCTTTAGGAATCAATTGGACTACCTTAAATTATTGGCTACAAAAGAATTCACAAATGAGCTAACTTACTACTACAACACAAGAACAAAAACAACTGTGTATTATAACTATTTTAGACCAAGGTTCAGATATTGTGAGAGTATCTGAACAAGCTAGACAAATGATGATACACCATTGGTATGATATTTTCAAGGGATGGTCAGTATCATGGATGGCGGTCCTAAATGTCATGTTACATTCTATTATCGTCTTTTCTATACTAACTGGAATAATGCTCATTGTAATGTGTTGTATGTGTTGTTGGATGAAACAAATGTACATTAAATTGAAATTGCATGCCTTAATTGCTTTACAATATATAGCTTTGCAATAATAATAGTGATCCATTGAAAAAA
>NW_017728993.1:52155920-52160907 GCF_001723915.1 Gavialis gangeticus
TTTCAAGGGATGGTCACTATCATGGATGGCGGTCCTAAATGTCATGTTACATTCTATTATCGTCTTTTCTATACTAACTGGAATAATGCTCATTGTAATGTGTTGTATGTGTTGTTGGATGAAACAAATGTACATTAAATTGAAATTGCATGCCTTAATTGCTTTACAATATATAGCTTTGCAATAATAATAGTGATCCATTGAAAAAATAATGTTTTGAAGGATCAAGGAAGGGAATGTTATACAAACAGACTTTTTGCTTATTGCTTTTACTCTTATGTATTTTCTTGAGTTTTGCATTGCCTTAAGAAACTGAATTTTGTATTGCTCTGTAGCTTGAAATAAATGCTTGATCTTTGTATGCTGTATGTGTGATAGAATGAGTGAAAGTGTGTCTGTGGAAAAGCAAAACATCAGCTGGTGACTGGGTGAAGAATGAAGACAGATAAAAGACCAAAACAAGAAGAATCCACCCCAGAACAGCAAGGGAACAATGGCAATTGACCTTCAAGGAAGAACACAGTGGTAACACAGCAAAAGCCCAGAGGACTGGGTGAATTAACAAGGCTGTAAAAGATGGGGCAAGACATGTTGATTTTAGTTCTTGTTCTGTATGTCACCCTGGAACATTGGTTCATCTGATGAGATGGACCAGCAGGAGCCTGGCTCCTACTCGTGATCAACTTGGCTGGCCACTAAGTTGATCTGAGCACTGATAAGACTAGTAACATATACCAGCGCAGAACAGAAATTGGGGTATGAATGTGGGGTGGGGGGAAGGGTGTGTGTGTATCTATTAAGCGCTTAATCAATAAATGCAGCATCTTGCCTTATTCTCCCTCATAAGGTCTCACTCATGATTTGAGAATTGGCAATTTGTGTAACACTTTCTCTCTGCAGCAGCCCCAACCCCCCACAGTGCACTGCTGCCTGGTTTGGAGGGCAGGGGGCTGAAGGGGAAGAAGTCTGGGCTCTTGTTCCCTGCAGCAGCTCTAACCCCTAAACACTGATGCCTGCCTTGGGGTCTGTAGAAGAGGTCTGGGGTCTCTCCCCACTAGCCTCAGCTGACAGTCTCCAGCTGGCCATGGTTGGGGGCAGTGTTGAAGATAAGGGACACTTCAGCAGCCTCCTCAAAAGCATGTGGGAGATCCCCCAGTGGACAGTGTGGGCAGATTCTGACCCCCTGCCCCAAAGTGAACATCTGTTCGGTTCACTCATGCTCTAACTTTTAGCACTTTAAGTAAAGCAGAATAGAATGCATCCAACAGAGGCTTTTTGAATGTCTGTACTTAATCATGTATTTTTCCAGTTTGCCTGCACACTTATTGCTGTTCACTGTGTATCTATCACTGATTTTTCATTGCTGAGTGTCTTGGGAAATGCTTGGAGGTCAGATACAATAAATCTATGTTGAAAAATAGCTAGAGCCCTTATAAGGAGGACATGGCTATGTTTGAATGCCTAATAACTCTTGATATAAAGTATTGCATGTTTAAGCACAGTGGGATTGTGAATATAATTGATACTTTTTGCTTAAGTCCTGGAGTGAACAGGATTGAGGAAAAAATACCTGATTGATATCAAAGTTGTACTTTAAAAAAATTGGCTAATTAAATTTGAAAATGATTTTTTACCTAATCTAAGAGCTCCAAGCAGATTGGGGTGGTAATGTGATAAACTTATGCCATTAAGTAATTGAATAATAGAAACTAAATATAAACAAAGATAAAACCTCCCTCAGAAATAAAACAGTGAAATATTTAAAAAGTATGTACATTACTCTGTATTGCATTCTATTTTAGAGGTCTTCACATGCAGCTTTGCTATATTTGTGTATTTTGCATTTTTATTTTATTCCTATTTGTAATGAGTGGGCACAGGTCATAATCCTCACTATTTGGGCTATAGTTTCAGATTCTGCTGAGGACCTGTCTGCTTTATCCATGCCATAACAGTAATAAGAGCTGTAGCTAGTTATTTCTGTGCTCTGGGCAGAGCAATAAGTGTGGGGTGGGAGATGGGCAGAATCCTGCCTGCCACAGCACAGGCTCACCCAAGAGAACAGGAGGCAAGCCTTCTCATCACTATCACTTCATCTCTCCCAGGGGAAATGTTGATGCTGCAACTGCTGCAAGGTTAACTTCTCATAACTTCTCACAGCTGCTGCCAATTTGTAAGTAGAACTGCACTGCTAAAGCTTTAATTTTGCAGTGGCTGTGAGAGGTTATCACATTACCTGTTGGTAACACAGCAAACGGAAAGGAAATGAGGCTGACAATGAAACTGCTGCCTCTGGTTTGTGCAGCTGGAGCAAACAACCAAGCCCAGCCCTTGGCCAGTACATGATGGTCCAACTACCTCCATTCTGGAGCCCCCTTCTCCCTCAAAACACTTATGCTAAATACACACAGTCAAAAAGGCCAAGCTTGAATCAATTCAATCTTTGCAGGTTAATCTAAGCTGCTCAAATTGAACCAATAAGCAAGTGAACAGACATTCACTTTTGATTCTGGAATTGCAGCCACATTACTGAAGTGGCTTAGGCCAGAAGCTGGGGGTACCAGAGCAGACTGCTTGTGCCATGGCTAACCTGCCCACTTTGTGAGGGGACTTTGCAGGGGAGGTGCAAAGCACATCCTGGGACACTGGGGGACTGTGAGTGAATTTGAATCTCTAGGGGTTTTGGGACCAATGTTCAATGAAATGATTTAGCCTAAATCATTTAAAACCATCCAGGTTTATCTTAAACTAGTTTTGGCTATTTTGAAAGCAGTTTATGTGCACTGAACTTCTGTCATAGTATAGAAGTGAACCAATTTCTGATCACTTATAATAATTTATGTACAATTTATGTCCCTAGCTTTAGTGCTTAGAGCTTGTGCCCCACTCACTCACTCACACCTTCTTACTCTACTGGCCATAATCACTTTACAGTTAATGACAAAGTAAGATGAGGGCATACAGCAAAGATGACAGTGGAGAACATAAATGGTAACACTCTAGTAGAAAACAGAAATGCATGTGGTGGTGGAATACTGCAGTAACTGTCACCACACTTCTCTGTTGATAGATGAAGTCACAGGGTGCCCATACACGAGCAGTGAGGCTGCTCCAACATATTGCAATTACAGCACATTGAACAGACTTGATTAATTGCATCTGCTGGAGCATGCTAATTACTGTACTCCAGCAGACTGTAGTGTCTCATGTCTCAGTGTCCCATTGCTTAAAAATAGCAACAGGGATGCTTTAACTAAAGCTCATCATACAAGCTTTAGTTAAAGCACCACTACCACCATTTTTAAGTGTGGGAATGCTGATACACAAGACACTCTGGGCCCTTTAATTAGAATGAGTCTTAGAACTGCTCTAATTAAAGCCTCCCCTCCCCCTCACACACACACTCCTGGAACATGTATATAAACACCCACAGTTGTCAAAGCCTGCCATATTCAAATAGCTAATGAGCAGGGTGTAATAGGAAGGAAGGTTGAGCCACCACTTAATGTTGCACTGCATGCTCTTCTTAATAGGTCCATCTGATGTCCTGCTAGGATCATTAGAACTCAGTCAATGGAATAGTTAAAATCCTGAATGACCTTACCATAATCTCATGTCAGGTTAGGCCTAGGAACTGTGCCTCTACCCTCGTGATAGTTGCATTGTAGGGAACTACATTACCACATACAAAGATAACTGATTTTCTATTCAACTAAAAAGAGCAAGAGCAGGTAGGTTTTGTGCTTGGATTATTCTTTAGTGACTTATGGCCCATGAAACTTATAACTAAACAAATACCTTAGAGTGAGCTATTCCAGCCATCTCTGACAGCTACTCATAATTTATCAACACATATGCTACAGCTTCTGGTCTGCATTTTCTGTAACTGAGCCATCATTAGAGAGTTAATGCAAAATAATGCAGCAAGATGGAGCAAACTATTCATGGCAACAACAAAGAATAGAAAAGTATATATAAATATACTGAAAATATAGGGTGCCTATAAAAGTGCAGAGGCTGCTCCAATGCACTATAATTACAGTGCAGCAAAGCAGACTTGATTAATTGAGTCTGCTGTAGTGTGATAATTACTGAGCTCCAGAGGACTCCAGTGTCACGTGTATCAGTGTCCCTGTGCTGAAAAATGGTGATGGGGCTGCTTTAACTAAAGCTGGTTCTGTAAGCTTTAGTTAAAGTGCTCCTGCCACCACTTTTCAGCTTGGGGATGCTGATATATGTGTGACACTCCAGGTGCCTTAATTAGAGCAGCTCCTGGAGCTGCATTAATTAAAGCACCCGCTTAAGAATGTCTATAAATTCCCCAAAAGTCTAGAAAAAAACACTTAATTGGGTATTAAAACATACGCGATTCTAGCATTTGAAGCACAATTACTTTTTCATATGTTTCTGTTTTCGTACATGCATGCTGTACAATTAATATTAGTTTTATTATCTAAAACTCCTGCTCATGTAACTGACCCCATGGCCTGTCAAAGTAGAGTATGTACTTTGGATTCAGATTCAGCTGATCTGGGGGACAATGATTTGATTCGGTGATTTGAATCACTGTCCTGAATCAATTCAGCTGAATCTAATTCAGAGATTCAGCTGCCACCAAATCAGCTGAATCTCTGAATCAAACACACCCCACCCCCCACCCACTCTCCCAGCTCTGTCATTGGCTGCCCCACCTGGCACCAGTATCCCGGTTCTTTAAAAAAAAAAAAAAAAGAGCCCTACACTCACTGGCTCCTGCCAGGGGGAGGGGTGATTCCTACTGCCCCGTGCTGCATGGGGGTTTCGGCCCCGAGAAGCCCTGACAGCCACTGAAGCAGCCGGTGAGTGAGGGGCTTTTATATATATATATAAATTTAAGTGCCAGGATGCTGAGCCTGGATGGGGCAGTGATTGATAGGGCTGGGAGAGTGGACAGGGGTCGGAGGGTGTTTAGGGAGCTGGGAGAGCAGGCAGGGAATAGGTCCTGGCA
>NW_017728993.1:52161074-52162941 GCF_001723915.1 Gavialis gangeticus
TCCTTCCCTCCTCCCCCACCCCTCCCCCCACTCCATACTTACCAGCATGCAGTCTGGGTCCAGCTCCCTGTGGCAGCAAGTAGGGACTACCTGAATCTCTGAATCTCTCCAAAGCTCTCCAAATATTCTCTGAATCAATTCAGAGAGTTTTAAATCAATTCACACCCTTGTATTGGTCTTCTGATTCAATTTGGATTTGGAGATTTGGCCACTGAATCAGGCCGAATCTTCTCTGAATTGAATCAACACCTGAAGCTTTGCACAGCCCTACTGACCCCCATTGTACGGAGCACTATTTAGTTCATTTGAGGACTGTTCAGATTTAAATTCAGTTTTAAGACATGAAAGACAGTTTCTGTGATGAAAAGTGGGCCAGATTCAGATTGTGTCTTACAAAGGTGCAGAGCAAAAACATTGCCTAGGCCCAAATCCATTTGCTAATTCAATTACTAAATTACCTTTATAAGATCATTATCATATTAAAATAAAAAGAAAGGGTGGGCACATTGGATTTAAGATCCTCCTCTTATCCTTGATTAGGGAAGGCATTTTGCTACCAAGACTTCATGCACTATTTATCACCCATGGCACAAATAATTGAGCTTAGGGCCTATTTAACACTTGGCCATATTACCTGAAATAGGATGGAATAATGGAACAATTAGGAAAATATTACCCTTTTGAGAAAGAGAAAAAGGTGAAATGAAGAAATGTTTGTCCCCTTAGATAGCATGTTGAGGTGTATATTGTTCCTTTGTTGTATTTAGTTAAGCTCATCCAAAATTGGCAAGATTTCAGACTTGAATAACAAAGAAAATGAATTTATAAGCTCCTACAGCTTATCTTGGCACCATAATCAGCTTTTTATGTTTCATACCCACATGTTATCTGTCCAAGAGCCATGTAAATATTTACAAAAGAAAGCCAAAAGGTAATAAAAACTAATAGACTGTGCTCATTTCTTGACTTGAGTTGCAATTTGTTTATATACATTTCATTTCTGCTCTTAGGCTTCCTGGTTCATATAAGCAAATCAAGAGCTGTAAATGTTACTATACAATGCAAAATATATAAGTATATGAATGAATTTATACATGAGAACATTAACAGCAAATTATTTTTGTTACATCATTATTTCTTTTAAAAGACATTTAGGACTTCCAGCTCTGCACTGTCATAAGCAAACTAGTCAAAATTTTGTACATAGACATATCTAGCAGTGTTGGCTTGCTCACTAGCATATGGGAAGAGACACTTTTAAAAGAAGTATTGCAACTCTGCTGCCAGGTGTTAAAGACAATTCAAGGGGTGAGTTCAATATGAAGACTATGGCTTCTCCTAGTGTTTCTTCTCAAAATTAAGCTATGGCAGGCACTTTCATGCACTGCATTTTGGATGGAATAATTAGGTGTATAAATACAACCTAGGGAAAGAGCGGCTAGGCTGTAGTACTGCAGAAAAAGACTTACGGGCTAGAATGGACCACAAGCTGAATGAGTCGGCAATGTGCTATTCATAGAATCATAGAATCAATGAGTTGGAAGGGACCTAGACAGATCATCTAGTCCGACCCCCTGCCATGGGCAGGAAGGAGCACTGGGAGTGGCAGGGGTCATAAGACCCCAGCCAGGTGCCTATCCGGTCTCCTCTTGAAGATTTCCAGGGAAAGTGAGAGCACCACCTCTCTGGGAAACCTATTCCAGGCTCTGGCCATCCTTATAGTGAAGTAGTTCTTCCTAACATCTAACTTAACCTATCCTCCCTCAGCTTGTGGCCATTGTTCCTGGTGACTCCAAGGGGGGCCCTGGTGAACAGACTTTCCCGGAGTCCCTGCTGGTGGCCCTTGATAAAGTTGTAGGCAGCCACA
>NW_017728993.1:52167941-52175346 GCF_001723915.1 Gavialis gangeticus
TCATCCTGGAGTCAATCCTGACTCCAAGATCCCTCTCTGCCTCTGTGTTGCTGAGAAGGTCAGCCCCTAACCTATAAACATAATGCTGGTTCCCTCTCCCCAGTTGCAGCACCCTGCACTTGTCCTTGTTGAACTGCATCCTGTTCAGACCCGCCCTCCTCTCTAACCTATCCAGGTCTGCCTGGATGCGGTCCCTGCCTGCCGGTGTATTCACTTTACCCCACAGCTTGGTGTCGTCAGTGAACTTGAATAGGGTACTCTCCATACCCTTGTCCAGCTCGCTAATGAAGATGTTGAATAGCACCGGCCCAAGGACCAAGCCCTGGGGGACTCCGCTGCCCACACCCTCCCAGGTCAACATCGACCCGTCCACCACCAACATCGACCCATCCACCACCAAATTATTTGATACCTACTATTTGATAACGGTCTTAAAACACCTGAAGGATGGTTCAAAATGGTATAATAATCATGATAGACTATTTTTTGTAGCCATAGAGGACAAGACAACAAAACAATGATTTTAAATGACAACAAAGTGAGGACATCTACATGTTCAATTAGTGTGGAGTGATAAACTAGCACAGTTCATATGGGAGTTAACATCTTCCAGGCACAACGTCTACACATAAGCCTGGGACCACAGCAGTGGAACAGCCCTGGGCTGGCAGCAGGCTCAAGAGGTCAGCCCCGAGCTCTGGGTTGCAGCATTAGGCAATGAAGGGGCTGGTTGGGGCTAGGCAACTGGCAGGAATCTGTCCCCCTGCTGCCTGGTGGGGGATGACCTTGAATAGATGACCTTGTGAGGTTTGTTTCAGCCTGATTTTGCTAAGATTATGATGGTATGCATTCCTTTATGAATAACAACCACAATGTACAAACATCACATTTATTATAATACACTCCACAGGAATTACTGGTTCTATTGACTGTGGTACCAAAACTCATATTGATTTTATTCAGGCCAAAATCCACCCATTTTCTAGTAGTATTATCTATTTATTCCAGGGGATGGGAGGGTTTTCTTTAAAACACTTTCTTTATTCTTTCCATCCTACCATATATTTTTGATTAGCTACCAACTTCTATAGGGACTTTTTGGAAAAAATAAAAATTATTATTTTATTGCAAGACCTCTGCAGGTCATTAATGTTAATATTTTATTGTAAAAGAATATCATTTAAAGCATGAAGTGGCAGTAACGGTAATGAGAAACTAGCAACACATATCTGAGGCCTAAATTTAAGAGTGTGATGGAATAGTTCACTAGCATGAAGTACTTATCAGCAGAAACTGGAGCAATTTTTTTTAGGCCAGTTAGTCCTTATCTACAACAGTGTAAGAATATTTGCATGAATTTATATTTTATATGTCTAGAAGAAAGCAAGAGAGTGTTCGCTTTCAAATAAGCAGTAAAATGCTAATGTTTCATTCCTATGACAAAGGTTCCAATCAGAACAGAAGATGGCAATGGTTTTAATTAGAATAATAAATGGTGATATAATATTTCCTATTCAGGCTTTCATTTATGGGTCTCCCTTATTTTTGGTGTAAGTTGTTTCCAATATATTTAATTTCCACACTGAGTTCCTATCTTCTTTGCTAGATTTAAAAGATATTTTCACTAAATATAGCACTATAGTTGGTGCAGAAACACTTAAGGATCTTTAATCTTTCCTTTGAAAATCATTTAAACTATTTTTAAAATGAGATTTTTAGTACCAGTTAAAAGGTACTTATTGTTTCTCTTTTTTTTTCTCACTTGAATACCAACATTAGAGGTACAGTTCTGGAGTTTATTGTTACTGTGTGCCACATTTGAATGTGCACCTGGAACCACAGCACATTGACCTGAAGCAGAGCAGCTCTGGCTGCCAGGGGGCCCCAGAGGTCCAACCTGGCTCAACATGCTGTGGAGGGGCTGGCTGGGACATGAGGGTGGTTCACTGTGGGGCCAGCCAGCAGGCAAGCACCCTAGGCAAGCACCCTACTGCTCCAGCCTGCTCTGTCAGGATCTACACATGCATTGCAGCTGAGTAAATAACTCCACTATAGGGTAGTATTGGTAGTACTATTTTACATCCATCCTGGAGGTCATCAGTCCAGAGTGGAGTTCTGGCCTTCAAGAAGCGATGCATGACAGATGCAGTGAGGAAGCGCGTGGCCAGGAAAATGAAGACCTCCTGTGGCCAGTCCTCATTGCTCTCCTGCCCCTGCTGATTGTTCAGGGAAAAGATTGGATTTACAAGTCACCATGCGACCTAGCCTCCACCTCCCTCCTCTCTCTTCTCCTTTTTCCTCTCTTTTTCTTTTCTCCCTCCCTTTTTCTTTCCTGCTTCCTTTCTCTTTTCTCCCTCCCAAACCCACTGGATGTGGTCATCTTCATTTTGCAAAGGATGAACAACATCTTACACTGAGGTGAATTAGTTTACTCTGTCCTAGTAGCACCGCACACATAGACAGTGATGTTTTACTGTGAAGCTAATTAGACAACTCCACAGTAAACGTCTCTTGTAGATGCACCCAGTAAGAATTAACCTGGATTTCATTAGGCTTTTCTAAGAAAACAACACTGTTCTTCTTAATCTTATGCTTAATATCTTAGCTACCTTAGTAGCGTATACTTCTGAAACTTTTTTTTGTATGCAAGGCAGCAGGCTTTTTTAGGTTTGTACTAACCAAGTTTCTGTTCCAAACAAGGTTGGTAGTAACTTCTTATTTCATCTGTCTCCAAATAAACTTCTCTATCAAGTAGCTTTGACTTACTGTCCACTTATTTGGCATAACTGTAAAACAAAAAAGTTCCACTGGGAAGGGTACTTGCAGGCATGATTTATAAATGTATTGACACAGTGTGACAAATAATATGCTACTGACTAACTTGGTTTTATTTCCCTAGAGATCATTTTGATGTCATATGCAGATCTGTCGCCTAGTACCCTGGGCATACAGTAGCTCTTTTATCTCATGGTTTCATTTTCCATTCTCTTTTGTCACTCTGTCATACACTGTTCAAAGATTGTACCATTCAGACTAAAGCGACAAAGCAGTGACATAGCAAAACCAATAAATGAAAAGAGAGATGCCTAGAAACAACTAGAAGGATAGGAGAATTTGAATTTCAATGGAAGTTTTGGTTTTGTTTTTTTTTTAAGAAGGAACCATTATACTCTACACATTTTGATATACTGTGATCCATCCAAAGTTCTTTACAAAACTAATAAATTAAGCCTTATACCACTCCATTTAGGAATTTCTAAGTGGAGTGGTATAAGGCTTAATTCCTAAATTACTGATTCACTAACGATGGATGATTTGACATATTTATCAGAATTGCTCATAAATGGATTACTGAATTCTAGGATGTATCAGTTATTTAAAGGCTGTAGGTAATAAAATTACTAATTCCTGGCCTCCCATTCCCAATATTTCTCAGCATTGTCTGGCAATGTAGTTTACATAGTCTTATTGTTAAACTACCTATCATGTTGCACCTGATTTTCTAGGTATTTGCAATTCATCTGCTTCTTCTATGTCACATTAGATTTCATTGAAAATACAGTGGAGTCAATGGGTTTTGGATTAAGCTGATTGTGTTTGTTCTCTTCCTAGACAATTTGAAGGTTTATCCCATATATGTCTGAACCAATCACTTATTGCACAAAGACCATACTTTAAACAGTATTAGTATCACATTTATTCTCTTAGGCCCAGGTCCACAGTGGTATTTGGGTGCTTATTTTAAAGGAAAGAGAATTACTTACGAATTAGAAGCAAGACCCCTTAATAACTAGCTTTTATGATCTAACCCTTAAACTTCCTTTTTGCTACTAAATACCAGCTGTAAATTGACTTTATGTTAATACTTCTTAGTAGTAGTTGTGTAATACTTGATAATCTTTTTCATTTTGTCCAGAATTCACAAACAATTCATGGCTCCCTCAAAGACATACAATTACCATATTTGCTTTCTGATAGACATGAGGCTTCCCCCCTATTTAAGATAGGGGGAAAAGCCCCTCAACTTAGAAACACATACATGAGTGTTGGGTGGGGCAGGCATCTCCTGTGCCTCAGGCTCCAGCCCCTACCCAAGACTGGAGCTGTTACCACAGCTGCTGCCTTCCCCCTCCCCTCACCTCCCAGCAGCCTTTGCAACCCCCCATCTCCCTCGTGCAGCCTCTCCCCTACCCAGTACCCCCCAACATAGCATCTGTTCCACAGCTTGCCCCTCTCCTTCCCCACCATACATTTCCTCAGTACCAGCAGGCTCCATCCACGGTGCAAGCTGGGACACTAGACACAGCTCCAACCCAGCCCTATTGCAGCAGCATGCATCCTGCATGGCTATTACAGGGGCCAAGCCTGGGCCATGCTCCATGCCTCAGGCTAGAAGATGCAGTCTGCTGGCATGGAGCAAGGGTAAGATGCAGTCTGCTGGCATGGAGCAAGGGTAAGTAGGGGGAGGGAGGAGGAGAAGCTAAGGAGGAGGGGCAGGAGGGGCCTGACACTGTGTAGGGTGGGGGCAGGCAGGGGGCAGAGGTGGCAGGAGGGCAGGCCCAAGCAGGGGCAAGCTGCTTGATTTCTCTACACCACCTGCCTGCCCCCACTGAAGCACTGAGGTGGGGGTGGGGAGATTTAAGACAACCACCCAATAATTAGATTCTATACATAGGAAATAACAACTTTATACATTTTCCATGTATAGAATCTAATTCTGGGGGTAGACTTAAATTCAAGTAAATGAAGTGAAGTGTTTGCATTTTATAGTGCAATTCCACAGGCAGGGATGAATAGAATTCAAACTGTCATTATATATATTTTTCTTTTCCATTGCTGTCCAAGTGTTGTTAGACCCCAAAACTGGTGGTTCAGAACGGTTCCTACTGCCCATTTGTTCACACTTAAAAAGCCATAGCTTTGGTTGCCACATTTTAGTCCTCTGTATTGATAGTTTCAGCAGAGGAGAGAAGTGGAGTAAAAAGAATGTTCTTTTCATTTACATAAATGGTCATAACAGATAAAAATTGATCTTTATTGTGAGGCAATATGGGGGATATTTTACTGCCACTCTACATGCTTAACTAGTTCTGTAAACTTCAGATGACTTCATTTTCTACAGCTCTCATGTTAGAACTACTCATACATAAAAGACAACAAAAGAAGAAAAATAATTAAATACATTTTAGCATTTGAAAAGAAAACCTTGGTGCAAGGAAAAATGACGTTAACTTTCTTTTTATGGCGTACAGCAAGTTGTCTCCCGCTACTATAAAATCCTCACATTGAATCATTGAAGATTGGTAGTTAAAGGAGAATTTAGAAATCCTCTTTGTGAAGTGTGTACTTTATAGAAGCTGTTGTTAGAAGAAAAAAGAAAGTTTGTGTATATGAATCCCTTGGTACCACCTCCACAATAACTGCTTTTTGAGTGTATTGGATCCAAATTTGCACAACTCAGAAACACGTTCTGTTTTGCAACAAGGAAAACTGAAATACAGGTAACTTCTGGAATAATACCTAAAGCAACAGATACCATGCATTGAAAGCCATATCATAGGTTTTCTTTTCAACTAACCAAAAACACACTCCTGATATGCAAGTATTATAACATGAAGATATGTTGAAAGACTAGGATAATACAGAGTGAAGACAAGATTCATCCGTAAGATTCAATGAACTGTGTCATTGAAAAGTTAACAAGAATTAGGAACAGACAGTCAGTGCAATTTTTAAGTATCATTTTTATATTGTTAACTTAAAGCTAGGAAGCTTTAGAAACTGAAGACCTTGTTTAAAAGCTACAAGATTTGTACCTACTGACCCTGAGATAAAGAACATACTTTGCTACTTAGGTAACAAAAAATCCATAGACAGAAGTAAATGGCATGCTTTTATTACATTGGAATATGTTGTCCAGGCTTCTACATGTAAGAAAAGGTTATGTTCACACAAGCAACATGATAGTATAGCAAATCAGTGAGTAGGTGAATCAAGAATAAAGAAAGGAACCAGTAGGGAGTTATAGTATTTGCACAAAATAGCTTATTTTTGTCTATTCCTTCAGCTAATGACACTTTCAATTCCCTCCCCATTTTTTAAACCAGATCACTGGAAGCATATGGAAACTCTACAATATCATATGAGGCACTTAGGTTTGACTTCTGATTTTTTTTTGTTTTTTGTTTTTTGTTTTGTTTTTTTTAGGGGCTAAAAAAAAAAAAAGCCCTTTACTCCTCAGAGTGGTTAACAAACAACATGTCTGTGAGATGAATCAGCAGTAGATAAACCTGAGATTTATTTAAACATACAAACATTTCTCAACATTGTGTATGCCCCTTGGTCTTATATTTCTTTTACTCATTCCAAGCCATAAATGTGGTAATATTATATAGGAACCAATACCAATACCATTAGGGCAGCTAGGAGCTGGAACCAACTTCCAAGGGAAGTGGTGCTGGCTCCTACCCTGGGGGTCTTTAAGAAGAGGCTTGATGCCTACCTGGCTGGACTCATTTGAGTCCAGTTTTTGGGTTTTTTTTGTTTTTTTTTCTCCCGCCCAGGTGGGGGGGGTCAGACTTGAAGATCTACAAGGTCTCTTCTGACCCTACTTCTATGATTCTATGACCTCAAATGCCTTTTCTAGCATTGCAGCATGTCCTGGTTTTCTAGACTTGCAGAGGACATTTATGTGAAAAAAAAACCCATTATGGACAGTGATGTATATTCATGCTTAATGTTGGGTGCATACAAGTATTCAAAAGGTCTGAGACAATTATACTAGGCTTGTTCCCCCAGTTGAAAAACTTTCTGGGATAGCACTGTACAAATGTTACAGGGGCCAGATAGGCGCTTCATTGACAGCCTGTGCTGCTAATCCAACAAGCCAGGTGACCCTGTGCACCCATCAAGCATGCTTTGCAAGTTCCCTTGGATGCTGGAGATAGTTGACAGCAGCCAAGGGCACAGGTCAGCACTGACTGCCCCAAGGAATCATGCTCCCACTCTCCACAACACCCCTTCCTTTCCTCCCTCCAGAGGTTAGACTGTGAGACAGGAGGCTCAGACCACATCTGCTGTCTTTAAAAACCTGGCAATTTCCCCTCCAGCAGCACACAGTGGATCCCTATCCATCTGGCAGCAATCAACAGACCCAGTTCCAGGGCAGGGTGGGTGAATCTAATCAGTAGCGATTCCTGGTTTTCCCTTATTTAAAAAAAAAAAATAAAAAAATCACATATTCTCTGATAAAACACCCCAAATCTGTGATTAAAATGAAAGCCCCCCCCACCAAGTCTCCCCAGCCCTGCTGGTGCCTCTCACTCCACCCCCCACAGCCCACCCCGGCCCATGGGCACAGATCTCCCCTAGCTCCGCTCCCCCGACTCCCTGGTGTCCCTCGGGG
>NW_017728993.1:52175627-52179592 GCF_001723915.1 Gavialis gangeticus
CTCCAGAGGTTAGACTGTGAGACAGGAGGCTCAGACCACATCTGCTGTCTTTAAAAACCTGGCAATTTCCCCTCCAGCAGCACACAGTGGATCCCTATCCATCTGGCAGCAATCAACAGACCCAGTTCCAGGGCAGGGTGGGTGAATCTAATCAGTAGCGATTCCTGGTTTTCCCTTATTTAAAAAAAAAAAATAAAAAAATCACATATTCTCTGATAAAACACCCCAAATCTGTGATTAAAATGAAAGCCCCCCCCACCAAGTCTCCCCAGCCCTGCTGGTGCCTCTCACTCCACCCCCCACAGCCCACCCTGGCCCTGCTCATGCCCCTCACTAATCCCCTCCCCCACAGCCCCCTGGCCCTGGTGGTGCCTCTCACCCCCTCACAGCTGCCCCAGCCCTGTAGTGACCCCTCCCCACCTGCAGCTCCAGCCCCCTGAAACCTGCTAGAGGGGGCCCCAGCTGCCATAGCTATGGGGCCAGGGGCCCCAGGTCTGCATCCCCTGCCCCCAACAGAAGGCAGTGGTTGCCGCAGTGCAGCATAGCCCGTATCTCCCTTCTGCCCCTCCCCCCCACTGCCTGCTGTGGGCTCAGGCAGGGTAGGACCAGCTCCCCATCACTGCGCACACTCCTGTGGGGCGGGGGGGGGGACCACGGCCCCCAGATCTGCACACAGAGTGAGTGCCCACTAAGGACTCAGCCTTCTGTCCTGCTGCCCTCCCCTGGGGCCTTCACAGCCTGGCAGGTGTGACTGGGTATTGCAGGGTACAGGACAGCCATGCAGGAAAGTTGCTGCCACTGTGAGCTCTGTGCTGCCTTGGTGATGCACCCTGTATGCATGGAGGTAGCAAGGAAAGAAGCGTGGGATTGTGCTCATCACTGCATCCCTGTGCATGCACAGAATGCACCACCGGGGCAGTATGAAGCTTGCAGCAGCAAGCAACTTTCCTGCATGGCTCTGCTGTTTCCTGCAGCACTGGGTCACACCTGCTGGGCTGTGGAGGCCTTGGGGAGGGGCAGCAGGGTGGGAGCCCAAGCCTACAGTATGTATCCACCCTGTCCACACACAGATCTGGGAGGCATGGTTCCCCCCTGCCCTCTGGGAGTGCATGTAGTGGGAAGGAGCTGGCCCCACCCCACCCCCAGATAAGCTGCCCACAGCCCCATCCCACTCCCTGCTAGGGCCCTGCAGCTGTGCATTGCAGCCTTGGGCCCCAAATCCCAGGCATTTACCAGCTGGGCAGCACCCCCAGCCCTAGCCCCAGCCCCTGCCCTTCTCTGCTCTGCCTAACTCCCTCTCTATGGGGACCTCAAATCTGCTTCCCCCCTTACCTTTGTGATCTGCTTCCCAGGCTGCCGGAGTCATGTCATGGTGCCTCTTGATTGACCGCTGTCCTCCTGCTGTCTCCCAGCCCCCTGCAGGATGAAGCTCTGCCAGCCTGCAGAGGGCTCATTGCAAAACTGCAAAATCCATAGGTTTCTCTTCTAAAATGAGAAATCTTTTACTCAGTTTTTCCATGGGAAATGGAAAACCCAGCTCCCCGCTGATCAGTGTCAGATATTGCTAAGCTGGGTCCTATCAGGTTGAGTGGTGATGGGTCAGCATGCAGTGCATGAAGGGAGTCGGTTCCACCCACTGCCTCAGCAAGGCAGCATGCAGGGAGCCAGCCCCAGCAGCAGCTACTGTTAGCTAAACCAAGGTTGGGGATGAGTGCTGGTGGATTGAATTGGCTCTAGCTGGGTTAGGTTCCTACACCTGTGGAAAGGGACTGGACTTCCCTGGCCCCAAAAATGACAGGGGAGTGTTCTGTAGTGTGCTGAGCTGCAGCAGTAGAGTGCAGCCCAGGGCACAAACTGTCTTCCAGGATTGGAAAGGGGGTGGGAGGCACAGAGCAATGCATGCTAGACTGCTGAAGGATAGTGGGGTTTTTTTTGTTTTTTGGTAGAGTAAATGTACCCATTCATTCACCTACTAGAAACATCATGGGCCATTTCTATCCTGTTAGAGCCACTAGATTTTTGTGCTGGACCCACCATTTTTTACCCTGCAGCTGTTCTTAGAGGTGCATATTTGTACACCTAGGCTAGGGACAGACATTACGCATAAACCAGTATAAGTGATCAGAAACTGGCTTAAACTTGTAACAGAACAGATGTTCAGTGCACATAAGCCAGTTTGAGAAAAACCTGGCTGAATGTAGTATCAGACTTAACTGATTTGGCTCAAACCAGTTTATTCAATGTCTTTCCCAGACTCCTTGCTGGTTTAAGATAAACCAGACACCCCAGTATCCCAGAATATTCTCTGGGCTGGATGGGGCTTTTTGCTCTACAGCAGGGCTGGCACCTCCACTCTGCTCCCTGGCTGGAGCTCCAGAGACTGTGGGCTGCTTCCCCCACCTCCTCACCACTGCCTGCTAAGCAAGAACTCCCCCCACCCCTTTGTCTTGCTGAGGAGGTGTCTGTGTATTAGCTAGCAGATCACATGCTGGCTATACTCCATGCTGAATCAACAGGTAGAATAAACAAGTAGATGGTAATGTCCCTCTGTTGTTTTCTTAATGGGGTGACAATTCCCTACTGGGAATTCCCTGTTATCAATTCCCTACTGGGCTAATCAGAACTCCTGTTGGAGCCTGGTCACTCCCCCCTTAGCTCTATGCTGTGGAAGGAAGCTCCCTTCCACAGCATGGAGCTAAGCTATAGCACCCCCCAGCTTCTATCCTGAGCCACTGTAGGCATGTGCCTGCATTTCTGAGATGTCTGGTTACAAAACTAATTTAGCCTAGCCAGGTTAGACTAATCTGCAAAGATTGAATCAATTCAGGCTCAGGTTTTTTGAATGTCTGTCCCTAGCCCTAGGGTTTCTCCCAGGAAAACTGCAGTTCCACTGGTAAAAACATAACTCTTGTATGCACCCTTTGAGTGCAAGGAGCCCGTGAAGTCATCATGTTTTATATAAAAGCGTGTGCACAAATATTTTTAGAATTGAGGACCATAGGATATGCTAGCAACTATCTAAATGTACTGCATTTTTTACTAAATGTACTGCAATTTTTACTTCAAAGGATAAACAGAAATTTAATATAAAGAGTTGTAAGTTAACTAAATGATAAAACAGGTGATATCTTAATTTAATTCCCTTGGAGAATATGAAGGTCAGCAGTTGGATAAACTATATCTTTTCCATATGCTACACTGTTCATACAGTATGTTAAAACTACAGATAGCTTTTTGCCAACCACTAAAATGTACAAGTTATCACTTAGTCTAAAATTGTACTTTCAAAATTGCAAATGATAATTGCCAAAGTTATGCAAAAATTATTTACCAGTAGGATCAATTATGTTAACAGAAAGTTTAACACAGGGTTTATCTACATGTGAAATTAATGCAATGTAATAAACTTCAGAGTAGTTCACATTGGGGTCAACTGCTCCTGGGCACAGCATCTACATGTACACCTGGGACTGAAGCAATTTGAGCTGGGGTAGAGAAGACCCCCAGCTGGCTGGGCTGACTGGGCACAATTTATGCCCTTAATCAGCATCTAAACATGCATTTCAATACAGTGAAGTACTCAACCATAAGACAGTATTGTCCTTGACAGTACTCTTACGGCAGAGTTAGTTAGTTTACTGAACACTAATACTAGCACATGTGTAGACTGTGACACTTTACTGAAGAGCTAATTAGTCTATGCTGCAGTAAAGTGCATGTATAGATACCCATAGGCATGTTCTACATAGGATACAGTAGTTTGTGAAATATTAGCTGTTCTCAGGGTAATTTTCCTTCTTCCACCCCCAAAACCCTTTGCATTTCAACACAAAAATCCTTTGAACTGTGCTAATTTTTTTTATTACTTGCCTCTTACTGACTCATCCAAAGGTAATACTGGAGGAGAAACTAGTTAAATGCCACGAATACAGCAGATGGCAGTATTAGGCCATTTTAATCATTTC
>NW_017728993.1:52184592-52193701 GCF_001723915.1 Gavialis gangeticus
CACCCCCGTACTCTTTTCAAGGCATCTAAAATACAAGGTAAAATTTTACCCTTAATGCAAATCACATAGGTGTTTAAGTCCCATTAACTTAAATGAGACTTAAGCTCCTGGAACTCTTCTGTGCTCTTGAAAAGTTTACCCAAAGGCCTTGATTATGTAGTAAATCTACTGTCTAATGCCACCAGTGAGAAATCTGGATTGATTTCATGAATAAAATCAGGGTCTGTAATTCAGAAGAGATGAACATACCAGAATATCTATGTTGAAGAAAAGTTATTCATGGATATATAGTTATTCTACCAAGTAACTTTTGACAGGATTTAGGCACAAATTTTGTATCCTAACACATGAAAGAATGTAATGTGGGAAAATGTCAAGAAAGAAGGTATTTTTATGTCTTTTTCAGATGGTTTTAATGAAAAAAAATTGTTCACAATATTTTTTTTGTCAGTTATTGCTACCTTTTGTCACACCACTGATTTACTTTTGATGTGGTACAATGGAGACATCAATTTTAATTTGTACCACCATAAAAAAAAAAATCAGCAGATTGGGCAGCGGACAGCTGCATGGTGCAGTGGTACAGGTGGGATACAGCTGCCCTGGAGGCAGGACCATACAGGAGCAGAGAAGGCCATGAGTAGCCCTGCCCTGAACTGCTCCTGCTGGAGCCAATTTGTTCTTAATGAGTGCATGTGTACATGCACTCTCAAGGAAAGCTTATTGCACAGTATTTTACTATGCAGAAAGCTTTTGATGCATTAACTACATATGTAGATGTCCCACTGTTTCCATAGCAGGCATCAAATAATTTTTTTCTCCTTCTAAATCTGACCTTTAAGTTAATTTATTATAATTCATCTGTCCTTACTAGATTAGGAAATGAATGTTTGAGTGTAATTAATGTACTATTTAAATTGATCTAAGAGCTCAGATAATAAAAAAAAAAAAATTACAATCGATCAGGCAGGGTTCAATCAGGAGTAGAGCCTCACTGCCCTAAGTCTGTGTGACAAAATAAGTTTTTGTTGTGGTATTTCTGATTTAACATGTTCATATTCTAATAATGTTAGAATGCCTCATTTTGTCTGAGGCAAGAGTTTTTGTGAATGATGACTTATTTGACTGGCTGCATGGTTGGGGAAAAGTTAGACAAGGTATTGAATGCAAGGCATTCTTCACTAGTTCACCAAGTGAACAATGCCTTTCATTCAATAGCTTGAATAAATTTATTCCAGCCATGCAGTTGGTCCTATAAAGTATAATCACCCACAAAAACCCTTATGTGTTACATAATTTCTGGACCATCATGGCTACACATAAATTGTCCTTAATTTATGCATGGATGAATGAAGAGGTTAAAAGATACTGAAGCCACCTCTCTTGCCTACATGAGAAGACACATCAAGCAAGAAAAAACTGAAAAGCCTCATTGACACTTTAGGTGGGCCTGGTAAACATCGTCAGGAGGTGGCACCCAGGAGGTATCAAAGGTTCTAACAGAAGTGTTGTTTTATAATGTGATTGGCCCACTGAAGCAGTCCACAGCTGTGCCCTCACTGAAGTGCATGGCTGCAGAGTGCTTTAAACATGCCTGATCATATGACAATCTGAACCCTCATTATATGAGGGTTCAGATGAAGGTGCTCGAAAGCAGAGTACCTTCATTAACTTCTATGAGTCCCTGCTGGGAGCAGGGCTGGGCTGATGCAGCCAAGCCCTACCCCCAGTGCTGTCTTCAGAATGGGAGGTGGGGAAAGAAAGGGAAGGAGCTCAGCCTGGGGTTTGCCCAACCTGTGCTGGAGGGCAGGCTAGTGGATTTGAGCTCCCATTATCTTGGGGAAGGCTCCCATGCACCAGCCCCACACTCCAGTGCAAGCTGGGCAAACCCCAGCCCGAGCTTCCTCTCCTCCCTTCACCCCCCCTCCCATCCTGAAGACAGCACAAGAGCTAGGAGGAAGGTGGGGAAGGATAGGGAAGAGAGGCGCAGATGTTCAGCTGCTTCAAACTGGAGCTCAGTCCCCCAGCCTCCCAGACCCAATGTCCATTAGGACAGGGGGGTCACTAACTCATGGCACTTCCTGTGAAGTGCTGTGAGTTACAGTGGGGAGCTGCACATCTGTCAGCACCCCAACAGAAGCAGAGATAAACATCAAACAAAGAACAGAGAAGTTTAAAAAGCTGTTGGTCCCTGAGGATAGAGACAGATGTTATCTGACTGCTGATTTTTTTACAGTGGCACAAATCAAAATAGATGTCCCTACTCTCCATTGCACCACATCAGAAGTAAATCAGTGATGAGACAAAATGTAGTAATAAATTGTGTCACTTTATTAGGGAAGTTGTTTATTAGCTATGTGGCGGAAAAGTGTGGGCAGCCTGAGCTGTCTGAACTGTCCAGGGTCCTGGGGAAGGTGCTCTGGGGCTTGAGGGGCCTGACCCTGTGCAGACTGAAAACTCCTGTGCAGAATCAGACCCCTCACAATTCCAGAAAACCTACCTGGCTTTCTCTGCTTACAAAAATGCATCCCAGGGAATCTTGGGCATTTTTTTTATAAACATAGAAAGTTGGGGTTCCCTGGTTATGGAGACCTCCCTAGGATCTGCAGGGGCACATCTCCATAAGCAGGGAAAGGCTGCATGAATCCTGGAATGGAGGGATGAGACCTAGAGAATCCCTAACATGCCATGACTCCATACTAGGACCTGCTTCCCCAGACCCTCCCCCAGGGTCTCTGAGGACCATTCTAAGTAAGTGAGGAAAGACAGGGTTTCCCCAAATTACCCAGACACTCCAGAGATTACTGGAACCCATTCTGATAAGTGCGGAAAATTGGAATTTCTATGCTTTACCAAATCTGCCCTTGGAATCTCCAGGGACCCATCTGAGCAAGCAGGGAAATTTTCTGGAGTGCTTAATCTTTGAGGAGGCAAGGTCATCTGCTGTGTGGCCTTTGCCCAATAAATGCCTTTATTGAAGAGAAGAAGCCTGCTTTGTTCTTGAGGCTGAGTCTCTCTGTCAGAGTAGCCAGGGGGACTCAAGAGTCAAAAGACTGGGTACTCAGAGTCAGATAGAACATGCGATAGGACACAAGATAGTTCGAGTTGTTTTCAGGGCAGATTTCATTCAGCAATATCCCATTTCTTACTAAAACATTCTTATCCACTGCTTTCCCTTAATCTATTACTTTCCTAATTCTATCAAAAGACAACCAGGCTTACCTAATATAATTTGTTCCTATAAGCCCACACTGCTCACTATGCATTGTTTCATTATTTCTCCTTTCATATATACATTTCTCTTACTAGGTTAAGAATTTAACTAAGGATTGAATAGCATTCTAAAGGGAAAAATAAATGTTTTCCATGTCTAACTTACAATGGCCCTAACTCACATAGTCCTTTCTACTGATGCCTCAAGTGACACAAGACAGTTTTAAGAAGATTACCTACTTAGGCCCTGATATGAAAATAAACTTAAGCACATGAGTAAAGGTAAGCATAGACTTGAGTACTTTCCTGGAGCCTTAAAGAATTTATCCATGTCTTTTAAAGGTTTATATTGACAGAGAACCATAGAGAACAATGACTAAGTATTTCTAGTTAAATCATCTTTTATAGTTGTGTATGTATGGAGGGGGAATTATTATTGCTGTGCTTCCTTTAACCTTTACATAATTGGCCAACAGCTGTCAAGCTTCATTAGTATCTTAGAAAGATTTAGATCTGATCTTGAAGAAACAGAAACAGTTCTTTTTTTCAGGCAAAAAAGCATTGTGCTGCTGTCTACAGAAAAATGAAAATACCTTGTTTATTATGTGAAGAATCCCAAGAACCAAATGGTGGTTCTGACTTCAGGTGGCGGCCAATGAGTGCTCTCAGGAGACAAACTGCTTTGAAATTTTTAACCTCATTTTCTAGCATTTTTTCTTCACTTATTTAAAGCTTATCACCTCACTCACAATCTGCCTATTTTAATAGACTCTAAGTTAGGTGCTAAAGAACCTATTTTATTTTGCCTTGAGTTATTTTGAGAAGGTTAATCTTAGAACTATAATAAATTAAAACTACTGGACTGGGCTTTTTCAACCTAGCTTTTTGAGAACTCATAGGAAAATGTTTAATATTAACTAGACTGGGAACAGCTGAGTCAACAGTGAGTGCTTTTAAAAATACTACTTTGGGTCTTCCCTTGTTCCTCATCCAGGAAAACACAAGAATAGTTTTCAGACCATTAGTCAAAAAGATATATAAAAGGTAAAGACCTCCCATTTACAGACTATTGATGCAGGGCTTCCAGGTTTTTTTTTTTTAACCTCAGTACAAGAAGGTGATGTGGTCCGCATCATTCTCCAGCAGCCTTTAGCTTCAGGTAGCTCCTGGTACACATTGGATGGGAGGCTGAGTGGGTCACAGTGGAAGTAGTAAAAGAGTGGAAATGCACCACCCCCACTTATGAACAAACCCACATCTTTCCAGTCTCTAGCTAGCTGCCCTACCAGTTTAGCTATGAAGCTCCCCAAGAAGCTATGTAGAAGACTGAAAAATCCAAAACTGCATGTAAAACAACACCTGCAATCATTTCTGCATTTGTGTAGTTTCATTCAGGAGAGTAGTCTTATTATTAAAAGTTAGTCAGTCACAATCAGGCCAATCAGGTTAGCATCTGATGAAGTGAGCTCTCTCTCATGTAAGTTATGCCTCTCTGATTCAGTTAGTCTATAAGGCGCATCTCTACCCTGCATTTAGCAAATCACATCAATTATGCTTGTGCATAATGGTTTGCAAGATTAGGACCTAGAATGGTCAGATAAATGTGATGTTAGGACTCTATTAAATCAAGCCCCGATTTGATTTGTGTGTGCATGAGGATACCTCAGGAAACCACAACCGTAGAAGTATAAAAAATAGGTGCCAAAAATAAAGACACAATTCTTAAAATTTAGCATTAGTATTAGGGACATGCAAATAATTTCTCACTGCCAGGATATACAAACAAACAAACACATACACACACAATTCTGTTTGCCTGAAAAGAAATCTCTTCCATTTTTGAAACCTCACATAAACAGAAATATTGCATTAAAAAAATTAAATTTCAAGTTGAAAAATTTAAATTAAATTTCATTTTTCTCCAATTACTCAGTCTGTCCATCCTTCCCACTTTCTCCATTAACCCAATTGATCAAGTTTGACACAAATAGTAGACATTTTTCTGTTACTAAATGTTGGTGGGTTTTTTGGGTTTTTTTGCTTTGTTTTGTTCTGTTCCGTGTTGGTAAAATAAAGTTTTGTCCACTAAATCTCTTCAGCCCTGACTATGCAGAACAAACTCAAAATGCCAGTACCTGATTGAAGAATATACTACATCTGACTAAGAACATGAATTGGTATACTGCAAGTGTGTTTGATTTCAAACATGCTTGCAGTATACATACTTAAGAATATGCCAAAATCAAGACCTGATTGCTTATTGCACTTTTGCTAGAGTGCATAACTGTAATTTTACATTCAATTAGAAATGCTCCCTGTTTTAAGAAGTAATTTTAAGCAATCTATGTAGCCATTCGTATTCCAGTAGGAGTCTGCAAAGGAGAAATATACAACTGCGTGATATAGGGCAATCACAGCATAAGGCTGAGGAACACTTTACAGAAACCTAAGGCAAAAATGAATATATCTCATGAGGAGGTCTGGTACAGAGCCTAGATTCCCCAAAGATAATGACTCTGCATCCTTTATTTAATCTACTTCTAAGATCCTTCCTTCGGTGGCCAGCAGCAGTCTGGAAGTTGGCATATAGATATATGCACTGACACCACAACTTATAGCAGCCAGTTTTTTTGTCATCTAGGTGGGGTATGCCCCCATCCTGCACCTTTCTTTGAATCCTTTCCTTGCAAGTGCTCCCTCCTGCTTACTAAGTGCTACTCTGTCCACATCTTATGCCATCTGAACAGGGTAAACAAAGGAAAATCCTTTTTGTGCATCTACATAAAAGTGCCACAGACTGGGTTAGGGGGTATTTTTTTGTTGTTTGTTTTTTGGTAATATTTTTAGTTTAAACATATTTGTGTTATAATATTGTACACCCCAGTTTCCCTGGCAAGCTTGTGCTTAATAGGTTAACTATGCTTGAGGCAGAGCTGTGGGAACCTGTCAGAGTGCTCTATCAATGGGAAATGAGCCATAAAGAAAATAGCATGCCTGTGTACGTATGAAGATGCAGCATACACCAAGTAGACTCCAATCTCAGCACCTGATCTTTCTGGTGCTGATGAGGGACAAAAGAGCAATACAAAGAGATGCCTAGAGACAATGGTCAGGGAACAGCAGAGTGCTAAGGGGCTAGAGGGAGAAGTTTTGGGCTATTTTTTTCCTGACAGAATTACTTAGGCTTTGAAGTCCAAGGACTCTGGTTGTGATACTGCTGTTGACAAAAACAAAAGTTGTTTTCATTTTAACAAGAGCTGTCTTTCTGCATGTCACTGCCCCTTGAAGACATAAAATACCTTACCAGGAGCTGAGCCAGAATGTAACTTTGTCAGGGGGGCAAGGGTAAACCGGGAGGTATCAGGGGCCAAAAGGCCAGGTCTCAGAGTCCCTGTCTGGAAGCTGTGACTCTCCAGCAAATTCCTCTCTGGCAGAGATCCATGACAAAATGCTAGTGAGAGTCTGGTCTTAAGTGAGCTGATATATGTGTGTAGCATCCTCTACAGCACTCCATCATTGCAGTGAGGTAAAACATAGAAGAGACTTACTATTATGGAGTAGATCTGTGCCCACTGAGCCAGCTAGCCATCACATGGCTTTGGGCAATCACTGTCCTAGGCCAGACTCTAATAACTGCACTTTTCACAATAAGAACAGTGAGCAACAAATCTGAAATGTCATTTTATTAAGGGTGAATTTTCAGAGCACCACGGTGGATTTTAACTTTACAGTTCATGTAAGTTACATGTAATGCTCAAAGATGATAAGTCTGCTCACTTTTCCATGGTAAAATTTATTAAAATGCTGTTTTGTGAGAGAAAAAACAGACGGAAAAACTCAAAAACCCCCAAACACACACTTTGTTTTGGAGTAGAGGGATTAACAATTTAATTACTTCCACAATGGTATTTGTATAATGTTACGCTGGACTAGATTCTGAGCTAATTTAAATTTCTGTAACTGCATTGAAGTTAATGTGGTAATGATATTTACATTTCATGAGGATCTGATCCTTTGATGTTAATGAAGAACCTTAATCCAGGGATTATCAAACACGATCAGAACATTGGGTAGGTATTAGCAGAAGTGTAGCAAAGCAACCGTATGCACAAGGCAGTACTGTTTTTTGTGCTGCTGGCAGTGGTGGCACTGCAGGGGTAGATATTTTTGCTCTCCCTTCCCCTCAAAGGCATTGCACAGGGTTGCTCTCAGTCCTACCCCCCAGTTACACTACTGAGATGCCAAATAGTTATGAGGGCCAATTGAAGCAGCACTTAATACTGAGGAATCTAAATCTTATTTATTTTCTTTGAAACTCAGGCATCTACATTCTTTCTGAAAACAGGGAAATAAAAGTCTAAACCACCTGAACCCTTACCAAAAATTAACCTAGCATGTTTATGTGACATATGGCAAGTCAAAGGCAGAGCCAATAATTGAATCTACAAATTCTGATATTTGACTTCTTGGTCTAACTGGTAGGCATGACATTAGTTGACTATATCATGCTTCTCATCATATGTCATAACATACTTGGCTAGAACATCTATAAATAATTGATATTATTCAAGGTAAATGTAACAGTCTGAAAATGAAATGAAAAGTGCTCTCACTTGTCCATTCAAGAAACTGCAAAAGTGATACAATACGTTATATAAGCATGGGGACAAGTACTCACTGAGGCATTCAATTCCTCTTGAAATCTATTGAAAAAGGCTGATAAAGGACATGTTTTACAGAGTTACAAAGAACCAGTTATCTGTTACTAGGGAGAAGATGGTGCCATTATTTTATTTGCACTCCTCACCCCATTTTTTATTCTTCCCTGTAAGAGGCAGGCTAAAACTTTTAAATAAACCATGATCAATATTATAAAAAAATATTGTTTGCCACTTTGATTCCTGGAAATATATTTACATTAGAGATGTGTCACTGGATAAACACAATAAATTTCTTTTCCTCATAGAAAGATTTTATTGTTCTTCTTTACCCACAGCATTCATAACAAACATTCTTTCTAGTGATCAACATCATAAGTAGCAAAGTTGAGAAATAATTCCAAAAGGATTTGGACCTTATCAATTAGGAAAGTCAGGGGTATGTAAATAGGGAGTTTGGGATATATTTTGATTATAGAGGGTGGCCATAAATGGATTAATACAAAAACCATGATTTTGTGACAAGTTATAAATTATAACATGCACGTGTAGTGGCTTTCTGATACTTGCCACATGACATCAGTAATTCTTAGTCGTAAAATTCCTTGTAGTCTTAAAAATAATTTTGAGACATACTTGCACAGTATATATGTGTCTTGCTGTTGCTAGACAGGAATATGGGGAAAATAGAACCTTGGCTGGATGCTTTTCTAATCCATGCTCCTATGTAGTCTGAAGACTTGAGCATGTGCCTACTGACTCCCAGCAGACGTCTGCAACTTAAATGTTGGTGAGCATGCCATTTGCCATTGGCCACCTGCACATTTTCTCCAGGCCATCTCTGGAGACAAAAAAGAAGAGAGAGGTAACTACTAGGGCTGTGCAAAGCTTCAGTTCCTGATTTGATTCAGCAGAGATTTGTCCCAATTTGGTGGCGGAATCTCTGAATCAAATCAGAGGACCTTTTAATCTCTCTGAATGGAATTGGAACCCTCTGAAACGATTCAGAGAGATTTGGAAAGATTTGGAGATTCAGCCATAGACACAGCTTTAAATGTTTTTTCTACATACCTCTAGGTAGCAGGGGCTCATGAATAATGTGATGCTGGGGTGCATGCTGTGTCCCACAGAAGCACAGGGGACTCAGCAGCAGACCCATAAGGGGACCAGAAGCACTTTTGGTCAACTTCTGGGTCTGCTGAGGAGCGCACAGCGGTGCCCCCACCCCCCTGCCCCCT
>NW_017728993.1:52203834-52222422 GCF_001723915.1 Gavialis gangeticus
CCTTTGGGATGCTCCATGCACCCCAGGATTGCAGTGATCGTGAGCCATGCTGGCTACCTCAAGGTATGTAGAAAAAACGTTTAAAGCTATGTCTGTGTCCAAATCGCTGATTCTCTGAATCAGCATCAAATCTTCAGATTTGGATTTGGCTGAATCTAATCAAGGACAATTATCTGAATCAATGAACTGAATCACTGTCCCTAATTTGAGCTGAAACTGAATCCAAATTGAATAGGGCCCACTTTTGCACACCCCTAGTAACTACCAAGAATGGACATAGGTTGTCAAATATGAACTAAGTTGGAGGTGGTTTGAATTCCACATTTATAAAAAACAGTTTTTATTTTGGGGATTTAGAAAATCATTCCTGGACCAGAACTGAAAAGAGTGATGTAAAAGAGGATGAATGGATAGCTGTAGTTTTGCTTCACTTTTGTTTCTACACAGCTAAAATCTGACATTTATCCAGATTGCTAATTTAGTCAACACCTAAGAGTCAAAAGGCAAGATACAAGAGTAACTGAGGGTCTGAAAATAACTTAGCAATAATTTCCATGAAGTTTTACATTATAAATTTTTCCCAGTTCACTGAGTCTTATCGCCTCTTATTCAAAGATCAATTATTTCATAATAATGTTGTGCATAATTTTCTGAGCACAGCAGCTGAAAAAAGCAGAATGTAGGTATTTAAGGCAGGGAGGAGTTTGTGGGAGTTTAAACATCATCCATTACTTCTCAATATGAAGCACAGCAGGAGAGAGAAATTAAAGGAACAAAGGAATAAACAGCACCTCTTAAAGCAACAACTGTCTTTATGAAGAAACCAGCTAAACACCTGGGGAAGACAGTTTATGTCTCTCTCACATCTCACGTTATTATGTTGTTATAAAGAAGCTTTCTGCCTAACTGAGTTTCTGTCTATTCACTATCTAGTATTTCACATTACTAGTATAGGGGAAAACATCCAACTAAACTAAATAAGAAGAGATTAAAGGAGAGAAGTAAGTACAACAGACACTGTTTCAGGCCCAGTTCAGGCTTAAGGCTGGTCTTTTTAAGTGAACATCTATTCTACTGGCATACAGGTAATATTTTTCTTCCACAGGGTGACAGTTGTTTTGTAGCAAACGTGGTTATTTTGCAAACATAGCATATTTTAATCAGTGATGTCTCAGTACTGTGTCTATCTGAATCTCAGTATTCTTGAGACAAGAAGCGTTAAACACATTTTGCAGGTGACTCAGTCTAGACATAGAGTAGTAACATATTTCAGGCATGTAACAAGTCTGTCACAAAGCTACTAACAAGACTGTTGGAAAATCAAAAACCAAATGGGTTTTGGTATAAATAGATTTGCCGCCTCAGGTTTCATCACATCCACTCCTTGGTATCCTTTTTGGGTGTGTCCAGATGAGCATCCAAGTGCACTTGGCAGTGCCTCAAAGGCTCTTGAGGTGCTGCCAAAAACATGCAGCACATGTCAAAAGGTTCTCCCCACTGCAAGCACAGAGCCAAAATTAGATACTGGGAAATCACAGTATCTGAAGAAAAAAAAAAACCTCAAAAAAATGGGACAGTGCACAAGGCTGCCAGGGCTGCGTGAAATTTCACCGATGTTTCAACTCATTTTGAGCTCAAAACAGTGAAATCAAAACAAACCGAGAGCTTCGAAACAGCCTCAAAACTAAACAAAGGCAGTAAAAATGTTTTGAAAGATTCAAAACGTTTCAAGTTTTGAAGGTGAAGCTGGGCTTTCCTGCAGGAAAAAGGAAAGTGTGGGGGGGGGGGGGAAGAAGAGGGGGGAAGGACATAGCGAGGGCATGCCTTAACTCACATGCTGGAGAAGAAGCTCCTGCAGGAGAGGAAGGAAAGGCTCTGTCATAGTTCGGCTGCCTGAGATGCTGCTGATGCTACTGTGCTGCTCCTCACTAAGTTACTATTTTACCTGTTGCTATTTAAAGTGGTGGATTGAATGAGTCTGTAGGGGAGGTGGAGACCTCATTGGGGCACACTACCGTGTTGTGCAGAGGCCCCAGCACCAGTGAGGGCCACCTTAACACCCCCCCCCCACAAGTTTTGCTTGTCAGCTTGAGGTGCAGTTTCCCAGAAACCCCTGAACCTATTTCCTTGAAAGCTGGCAGGCTTCATGGTCTCAGCAGGAGCTACCATGCCTGCAGCTTTCACCCTGCTGTACCTTCACACTTACAAGTGACATGAGTTTTGTTTTCAAGAATTTGAGGTGCAGTTTCCCAGAAATCCCTGCACCTGTCTCCTTGAAACCTGGCAGACTTCATGTCCTCAGAAGAGGCTACCATCTCTGCTGTATTCATCCAAATCTGCCATGAAATGACAAAGTTATAGGCAGTTTTGTGCTTCCTCCTGATGGCCTATGGGCAAAACGTCAAAACAGTGAAACAGTTTGAACAAAACAGAACAGTGGTTTTAAAAAAAAACAAAACTTGTGACAAAACACTGTCCCATCAAAATGGTGAAATGGAAATTGAAACAAAATGGTGCTGTTTCACACAGCCCTAAAGTCTGCAGCGTGTGCTGCCTTAAACCAGAGCAATGCCAGGCTCCACATGCTCAGATCACCACCTTTGTAGTCCTGGGAGGCTTGCAGGTCAGAGGGAAGACTACTGGGGCCAGCCCATGTCCTTGCTCCAGCTTCCTCTATCTCACCTGGGGCAATTCTCTGTGTGCCACATTGTGCGTTCAGGGGGATTCCCTAGGAGCAAGTAGCAGCAGCACACATATGTGCCACTGCTATTTGTCCCCAGGGAAGTGCATGTGCGTGCTCATCTGGATGCACCCTTTGAGGTCCCTTCAGGCTTTTTCTTAGACCTTGTGTGTGGGTTTGGTGAATACCCAAATCTCACATTGCGATTATCTCTGTCAAGCTTAGTTCAGAGTACTGCTTTACACTATCACGTGCATTTGGTCTCTGGAATGCCTGAGGGCTCCTATTACCTGATGTTATTCTCTCCAAGCTGAATAACTATGGTAATATATATCCAATTCACCAAAACACATTGTTAAGTGTTTTTCTAACCCAGAACCCATATTAGCAGTTGTGTTTCTGTTACAAGCTTCTTAGACACAGACTGTCTACTATTGTTGGTATAGTACCTAGAATTATGGGATCCATTCTTGATCACTACAATAAAAAGCACAATAATAGTAATGGAAATTATAATTTCTGAAGTTTCTAAATTAAACAAGGAGTCATTTCAACCCATCACCTTTTCTCCATAAACTGAGACTGCTACAGTTGTTATAGTTCTGCCACCAGCAAGGCAGCATTAAAGCAACAGAAAAGAATTTATATCGTGAGGGCTATATTGACTATGAGAAAAGAATAGTAGTGATAAAAGGCTTCTTTTTCAAAAGGAGCCAGCACAGGATGAACAACACAAAGACACCATAATGTCCACTGAGCAATTCTCTCTCTTTGTAAATTGTATGTAGTTCATTTTATTTCTCAAGAAAGGATTTTGAGAGCTCCAGTGTGAAGGAGACAAAATGGTGGATACTGAAATATGTGCTTGTCAGAATTAAGAATTCATTATCTGTGTGCACACAAAATAGAGATAAATATGATCTGTCCATTTACAAACCATAGCTGAAAATCAAAGCAATAAATGAGCCATTTACCAGTAATATCATTTTATTAAAACAGTTTTAAGTGCAAAGACTTCAAAAGTTTGTAATTTATGACTTTATCATTTAAGAGCCACGCTTTAATTAGTCCCATTTTTCTTTATTAAACAAGGTGGCCAAAGAGGCACAGTTTTTAAATAATATTAGCTCAAATAATTGTTTCCCTCTTCTAACCTATTATAAACATGTGTATTTCAATATGATCATAGAGTATATAAAAGCTAAACTTTTTGGCCATTTTATTCATGGATACAGCAGTCTGGTGGTAGCTCTTTCACAGTATCAACTGACCCTTCAATATATTATATTAAGATAGAGACTCATAAGAACAACTAGACTGACCTTTCTTTTACAATATACCATATGCCTTCCATAATATTAATGGATTATTATGAAAATGTCCACTTTGGATGAATTAGGATACTGCCAGAGACATTTTACATTTTGAAACCTCCTAGGTTTTTTTCCTTCCAAAAATGCTCTTTCTACAAAGACAATCTTTAAGTCAAATTTATTACTTGAGCTAGATGGAAACATAAATCTCTTCTTTGTACAACTTTATGTTGTTTAAAAGATGTTGATGCCCTTATTTAAGAAACAAAATCAGTCACCACGTATCTTTTTCTTTTCCACACAAGCATGTTATTGACATGTTACAATGTATCATGAAGAAATTATATTCCCATGATCTCCTTTATTTAAAAAAAAGAAAAAGGAAAAAAAAAACAAACCTTTAATTTGGTTTGGCACCACGCATTGTACTCTCCTGAGATACCTTGATGGTAAGCTTTTGGTGATAGGACCAGTTTTCTTCTTTTTTTTTTTTGTACAGTAGCTAGTCCTAAAAGCCCACATTTCTGACTGGGTTTCTTATGGCTTGGTTATGCCACTTTTTCTTGTGTGTCTACACCACATTTGACCATTTTGTTCAACATGCTTGTGCTCATTTATATGCCATGAATGTGGTATATGCAGCAACAGCACTGTGAATCATATTCTGTCCACTGCTTCCACTTTTCATGTGCCAAATCCAAGAAACAAGGAAATGTATCCACCTTTGAGTAGCCCTTACACCTATAAGCATACCAGAGACAAAAACCCCAGGCACAGCTCTCTGTTTACTTGGAACCATTCTTTTTAGGATGCTGCCTCATTTTAGGGAGTTGGTACATCCAGAGTGGGACCAAGCAAAAAAGTGAGTTTTGTGACAGCAGTCACAGATGTGGGACAGAGGCAAAGTTGACAGCATTGGACTAGTGTACTTTAAATAAGGAGGGATATGGCAAAGAGGGAGGTCCTAGAGTTCTACTAGATTGTTGCTTTTAGAAATAGTGAGTTTTTAGAAATAATAGGGAAAAATAAGTATTTCTTAATGCATTCACAAATGTTCACTAAGAAAGTAGTGACATGGACACATTTTGATTGTCAAAACTATTATAAGAGATGGGCTCGATTCCTTCCAGCTACGTTTTGAAAGAAAAGACATTAATTATTTCAAAGGACAGGTCAAAGGCAGGTCCTAGGCTGTGGAACCCATGTGAAAGGAGGCACATACTTGCAGGCCAGCTCCAACTCAGACACCTAAACTCTGGAGAGGGGTGAGATTTCAAACAGACCCCTTGGTTTAGAGTATAATACTGGTTGGTTGTAGGTGGCTTCTCAATCATTCATCCCACTGTTAATAATTTTATGGTGGCATATTTCAACCAAGCCATTCCTTAGCGTGCATACACACCTCCCCTCTCCTGCACCCTCTGAGCCTGAAGTTACCTTTAGGTGTCCCTCTGCAGGTTTAGAGCAGGATTTCATAGCACCACCACCAAACATAGCACAGAAAAAGGACAAATGTTCCAAGCACCTTTTTGAATCTGTGAGTCTCTATCTATCCTGTCCCTCCCTTTGTAAAACTGGGTAGAGTGGTACTTTTATATTTCACAGAACAACTACACCAAGGTTGTGAGATACTATGGTACAGAACATAAGTATCCTGAGAAAGAAACATTTGAAAAGTGTTCAACTGCTGCTGCAACGAATTAATTAAGTGAACCTCTGACTCCTAGGTTGTCCGTATGTTCAGTGAAGGCACCTCTAAATTAATTCATACAGCCAAAGGAACTCTGAGTTCTCCAGTCAAGTACTACTTGATGGCCCCTGATTAGGAGCTTTGGCATTAAAAAAGCATAGGAAATAAGCCTTCTAAGAGCTCTCTTTCAGCAGATTTTTTTTTTCCTTTCTTCCAGAGAAAAGAACTTTACATCTGGAAACAGTATCTTGTACAACAAACTAAAATTAACACATCAGCAGGAAATAAAATCATAAATAATGCTACTCTACATGCACCAAATAGTGGAAAATAAGATTTCTGGTGCAAATTAGGAGTGACGGAGGTGAACAGCACAGACATGTAACCCAATTTGCAATAAAATGGGGCTACATATAATTTAATTTTGACAGAATAAAATCCATAAACTAGAAACCCTTGCAGCACATTCTGGATGGGATATGTTTTCCTAGCACAGATACACAACTATTCAAAAAAGTTACAAGGTTGTAAAAAAGGTAAAACAAAATTGCTTTAAATTCTAGAACTGAAGAAGAGTATAACATTTCACTGTAAGGCTTATTCCATAAACATTTTTAATTACAAAAAGCTATGACTAAAACCAGTGTCAGGCGCTTAATAAAAAGAATTACTAAAATATGGAAAGCACAGTAAAGCTCTGATCCTGTAAACCTAGCCATTATAGAAAGCCATCCATTTCTGTGTTAAATCTACCTGGCTTGAAGAGGGCTGCATGCATCCATAAGAGACCTACCAACCATATCAGTTCATGAAAGCAGGCTCTGGTTTTCTACCTTCACCTGTCCATGGTTCAGTTTCACCTTCTTTAAACTAGCGTAATAGCATGTCACTCATTTGCAAAGAACCTGCAATCTTTAATATACTATATGAGAATAAGAGATGATTATAACAGACTGCATTTCAAATAATCTGGTATTTTGTAATTAGATATTTTTTAAGCATTAGCCTATTTGGTGCTATAGAACATGGGATAGCAATGTATACCCCATGGGCCAGATACACCCTGCCAAAATTTTAGGTTCCCCCTCCCAGTTCTGTGACTCTACAGACTGCAAGGAGCAACCCAAAGTACAGTGCACTTTTGGAGGTGTGAGGGAGCCACAGTGGACACGTGGTCTCTTCTGCACCATGTGCTAGGCAGCACTTGCAACAGCAGAGCCTGGGGCAGAGACACCAACATCTGTGACCAACTTGGCACATGGTGCAAAACAGCTTTGGGATGGATAAAGAAACCACAGACATAGCTGAATGGTCTATTTTGTGCTGTGTGCTGGGCTGGGCTGGTCTGGAACATACTGGCACCTCCGTCCCAAACCTGGCTACTGCAGGTGCTACCCAGCACATGTGCAGAATGGACAAGATTGCTACTGCAGCTCTTTCATACACCTGGAAGAATTCTGTATTTTGGGATGGTCCTTGCAATCTGCTGGGAACCAGAATTTAGCAGGCCACAGACTAAGCGGCAATAGTGGGAGGAATTAAGGCAAGGGCTCTAGCATGTCTCCAACTAGACAGGGACTGGTGAGAAGCCAGAGGTAATGATCCATGTGGAGGTGTGCTTGCTAGACTGTAGCACATAGGAACGCTCATTGGGTAGGAACTTTTGCTACAATTTGAAATGCAAGGGGTGGGGGGTGCTCCAGTCGGTGCTCCATGAGTCATCCATTTCTAAGAAACTGCAAGGAACTGGAATGCGCTTTATGAATCGACCACCCCTTCATAGATTGCAAGGCTGGAAGGGACCTTGAAAAACCATTGAGTCCAGGCCCCTGCACCAAGCACATTGCTGTTCAAGATAAACCCCATAATAAATTATATATTCTGGCACACCTCGTGACTGAGCTGTGTTAATCCAGTCCTTCATTACAGAAAGGTTGCAAACCCTGCTATAGAAGAAACAGAAAAAGTATCTGGTTCAAGGGGCTTACAGTTTATGGTATCACAGGAAGCACTTCTCAGTATATAGTTTCTTAACTCTAATCTTTTTTTAAAAGATAGAAGACTGCCAGCTGAACAAACATACCAAGTAACAGGTTAGTTATGAAGCTCCTATTAAAAAGTATGAATATAATAGGTAATCATATGCTTAAGCACTTTGTTGAATTACAGCCAGAGCATGACCAGGCACCAAAAGCAGAGAATTATTTGTGATAAACAGCATGCAGCAAGAGTCTCATGTATACATGTGGCCACTATGAATGAGTTAAATATAAAATTCTATCCTTCATTTATGCTAGTATTAGATAGGTACTGCAGTCCTTATGGTATATTAAATTGCCCACTTTTTTTTTTTAAAGAAAAAAAAAGTAAAGTTATGGTGGGGAGGGGGAGCTATTTGACTCAACCAGGACTCTTTAGTTATGATAATTTAAGGAAAAAAAGGTATGGTCAGTCAGATAAAATACTGAATATTGAAAAGGTCAATGTAATAATTCACATTATTATAATTCTTGTTCTGAATACTAGGGACAAAGTTGTTGTTTTTTTTTTCCCCCCCCAAGTGCAGAAAGTGACCTAGCATTAATCCTTTCTTCTGTTAAAGTTTAAGAAAAAAAAAAAAATGAAGAATTTGCACAAAATGAATACATTAGCATTCCAATCTTAATGTCACAATGTAATGACCTTTGCCTAGCTTGTAACATGACCATCTATAGCCCTAAACAGATAAAATGATACACTGCATATCCTAGATGGAACTGTACACTTTGCCAGTTAGCTAGTAACTACAGCATTTAAAGGTTCATGCTTATTACAAATAAATGAATAAATAACCCTTAAAGTCATTTTAAAAACCTTAGTACTTGGCTTGTTATTAGGAGTGTGGCACTGTCACACAGGCAAGAAGCCTATAATATATTGTTGGGTTAAAGCAGAAAGATAATGTCTAACATAATGGTGTTTTTATTACCTTGCTACCTTATAGAATGTAAACAAAATATAGAAATGGAGAATCATAGTGACAACCCATTGCACAGAAAGATCAACACATTTTTCCCCCTCCAAGTAGCATCTCTCTCTGATGTTGACAGCAATTAAATCTGAAGAGACTTAATTTTTTCATAATGAGTTTTGCTTTTGTTTCTCTAATTAGCTTCCTGGGAAAGGTTCCAAATTGACATCGTTGGTGACAGCCAGGCCTCCTTGTCCACCAAAGTTATAACTTTCTATTTTTGGCATATGGGAGTGGGAGTAGCTTGGTCCCCATATGCATTTGTCCCTTGCCTTTCAGAACTAGCAGTAAAGAACCAATTAAAAAGTGACTTTACTTTCTATTTTCTGTTTAGAGTAGGACAGTGACCCATGTTACATACAAAATGTTGAAGGGGATTAACAAAACAGTGTTCCTAGGGGCATATAGAAGATTAATAAGAGCTTCTTTGCTTTCTCTGAAGCATTTGACAAACTTCAGATACAGATGTGTTTCAGTTTGCAACTTGCATTTAAAACATTTTTATCTCCAACTGGTGACTGCCCCAAGTGCTGGGGATAAATTACACTTTTCTTGAATTTTGTCATGCACCAAGGTACAGAGAATGTTGGAAATAATTCCTACCACAATCACTGACTGTGGATCCAGGCTCTCTATTAACACTACCCTTATTGGGAAACTGGTTCTGTTTCAACCATTGCCTTCTTTTGGAATGCCAGCAAACTCTTGAATTTAGGCAGCATTCAGGGAGTATTTTGGCAAGACATTGTAACCTGTAGTTGATCATGAAGATTCTCCCCCTTCTGCATCAGCCTCTGAAAAGGTAAGGTAACTAACACGCAAAGAAGGGGAGAGCTCTTTGATCTCTGTGATTTTAATATGGGTATAGACATGAAACAGACTACAGCTACATAAACAGTACCAAGTTGGTCATATCTGTGGGGAAAGTGATGATAATAGAAAGCACCTCATTAATTAGCACTATAAGGTTTCACACCAAACACTATTGCACTAAGAAGGGGAAGTCTCCTGCTGATGCCTCCTTTGGCAGTAGTAATGAAAAGATCACACAAAATAAGGGGTGATAATTTCAGTGACTGTCTCAGAAATGACTGAATAAACCCCAAACACTGAACTATTCTTTTCTCTGGAAAAAAGATAAGTAATGATTAACAACCAAAGCTTGGAAGTCTTTGGGACAATTTGGATTAGGGCTCCCAGATTTAACTTGGAAACTGAATGACTTTTCATTGGATGGATCTAAGAGTTATGTTCAAGGCTATATATACACCTAATAACTATTTGATCAAATTTAATTATATCTGGAATTTGTGGTCATAGGAAGAGGAGGGAAGAAAAGAGTGGAAAATTACACATCATTGACTTTAATAAAGTTATAAATTAGTTTTTCTTTGGTAAAAAAAAAAAATAGTAAAGAGTGTCTTTATGGGAAGAAAGAACCTTCTTACAAGCTGAACTAATTAACTGCAGTGAATTCACTTATCTTGAGATGAAGGACTAGACGACTCATTAAAAATGATACACAATGGGTACATCTACATGTTCATTAATACACAGTAGTTACTGCATATTTAATTTAGCATTTGCTTAATGAAGTATTAACTAAATGCATGGTAACTACAGTTACTATGCAGTAGCACCAGTAAGCTTGTTTTAGAGACGCTATTGCACAGTAGCCTAACAATAGCGCGCAGTAGCGTATTAACACTGTCTGTGCTGTGACACACTACTTCACAGTGTTATTAGGCTACTGTGCATTAAGCATCTCATGTAGACATGCTGTGGCAGGACGCCCTCAGGGGCGCTGTGACCTCCCCTAGCGCCCTTGCCTACCGTGCCAAGTCTGGGTCCTGAATGCACCCTCTGTTTCGTCCGCCACGTCTTTGATCTTTTATTATCAATGGGAGGCTGCCTTCCTGCCCTCCTTGGCACGGGGCCGGTCTTACTATACCGGGAGTCTGCTCTACTCCTTGTGCTGGCCTTCTCCCGGGCCTACTTGATACGCGCCCTCTCCTGGGGCTTCTCCCTGCGCTCTCACCCCCGCTGGGGCCTGTGCCTCGCGCTCCTCGTGCTCTCTGCCT
Source organism: Gavialis gangeticus (assembly GCF_001723915.1). NCBI lineage: Eukaryota > Metazoa > Chordata > Crocodylia > Gavialidae > Gavialis > Gavialis gangeticus. The sequence goes on from NW_017728993.1 coordinate 52,214,609, forward strand.
GCACTTGCCCACCCTGGGGCCTTCTATGCTTGCGCTTCCCGCACTTGCCCACCCTGGGGCCTCTAACTGGGCTTGCCCCCTTTTGGGGCTTCCCCCTTCCAGGTAATGCCCCGCTGGGGCCTACCCCTCATACGCCTCATGGTCACCTGCACTCGGGCCCACAGCCCGTGATCCTCGCCTGACTCAGGCCGCTACTCGCGCTTACCGCGCTCTTCATGTTCCGCACGCTCGGGTCTCGGGCGGCCTCAGCCTTACCTGGCCCCAGACCCCTTGCAGGGTTCTACGCCTGACTCAGGCCTTGCTCGCGCTTCCCGTGCCCCGCCCCCGCACTGGGGCCTATGTTCGCGCTTCCCACACTCCTCGCCCAACTCAGGCCTGCACTAGCGCTTCCCGCGCTTGGGGCTCAGGCAGCCTCAGCCTTACTTGGCCCCAGACCCCTTCTAGGGTCGTATGCCTGACTCGGGCTTCTCCCAGTTGTGGCTCAGGAAGCCTCAGCCTTACCTGGCCCCCCCTCCCAGACCCGGCCTGGGTCCTATGCCCCACTGGGGCCTACTTGTGCTTCTCGTGCCCACACCCACTGAGCCTATAGTGCTTCTCGCACCCTCGCGCTTCTCACGCCGTGCTTCTCACACCCACACCCACTGGGCCTATAGTGCTTCTCGCACCCTCGCGCTTCTCGCGCCGCGTTTCTCACGCCTGCTACAGCGCTAAGCAACTGTACCTGACCTGGCACCGCATGCTGTGCCCCCAACAGGGCACCAGGAGACCCCTTACTACAGGGGAGCTCCCGTGAGGCCTCCTCACACCCCTACAGCCTCACCCGGTCCTCCGGTTTTAAACACAATAACCCAAAACCAAAATCTCCCTTTCCTGGGTTAGAACACAACTCCAACACAATCTCCCCCTTCCTGGGTTACCACACAACTCCAAGCCCACCTGGCTATCTCTGTGTATCCTTCTCAGGGTTTCCTCCACCCCTCCTTATACGCAGACACTCTCCAGCCATCAGGCCTCTCTGTTATCCTCAGCTCTATTTGCTCCCACAGAGCTCCTTCTCCTTGTGCTGCCTGAGAAAGGCTACCTCTGGCCTTAGCCCTCTCTGTTTATAAAGGCCAGGCCCTGCCCCCTGGCAGTCAGCTGACCCAATTAGTTGCCCTAGCAACTCCCAGCTGCTGCCCTGTTGACTGGCAGCTACCCATTTACTACTACTCAGTAGCAGGCACCCTAGTGTCCTGCTACACATGCCCAGTGGTATTCACTGATACTAGAGGAAAGTGTAATCTTAAGCTGAAAAGTAGGACCTGATTTAAATCGTAGGCCCAGTTCACAGCATGACAGCTCCTTTCATCCTGCAGTTCTCCTCACATGCCCTCCCCACTGCTGAGGCCCCATCATCCCCATCACTTGCTCCCAATGGCTGGGAGGTGAAAACCATGGTTTTAAATATGCCATGCTTTTTGTGTCCTGCCACTTGCTAAGCAGATGGGATGCAAAAACCAAGGCTTATTTAAAATTGTGGTTTTCACCTTCCGGCTGTCAGGGGTGACCAGTGAGTGATGGGCTCCTCCACCAATCAGCATGGGGGGAGGGGGGTGTCAGGTGGGGGGAACTCCAAGATTAAAGGAGCTGCTGCACCATGATCTGGGCCCACAGTTTAAACCAGGCCCTACTGATAAGTGAAAGCTAACAAAAATATCAGACAGAATAAAAAATTTAATTAAATAATGTTCTTGGGAAAACAATCACTCAATTCTACAATATAGCAAAGGTGCCCCCTTTATTAACTTAGAAAACTAGAACATACAGCACTACAAAAAATATTTGTTTTAGTTTTGAAGGAGATAGGGTATTTGGGTGACAAAGTAGTTATCCTGTTTCCTGAGGCCCCCCTCTACACTTTACAGGTATCATGCAATTAGCTGGTTAACTGCACATTTACTTTTAGACTAGCTATAGCAGTGGTGGCTAGGTGGCAGTATTCCTACCTACCACATGGAAGCTCTTGGTTCAAGTCCCAGTTGGGGTGAGTGAGATAATGTGCAAAGTAGCTATCATACCATTAAAGGCTGCAAACAGCTATAAAGTTACACCTCAAAAATATGTGCAAACTTTTTAGGTGCTTGCTATCAAGCTTTGATCTGCACATGTAGCAGTCTCCCCTGTACCTGGAAGCTCTGTCAGGTGATAGGGCTCCTAGCCACAGGGATCCACCAAGCTGCAGTTTTGGTGGGAGGGAGGTGCAAGTGCTCCAGGGGTGTGTGACACCCCTAAGACTGCATCATAGCTGCTGCAATCCTCCAGCCTCAGGGATATGTGGGGCAGCCCTGAAACTGGGTGGGCTCCCAGCCACAGGAGCTTGTGATGTGAGAGTCATGATTGCATCGCACATTAGATCTCATTGTGGTTTTACATGCACTTGTAGAGGGGCCCTTAGGTCTCACACATGCTGAATTAAATCATTCTGAAAAAGGGTAATTTCAATTAAGTCTAAGAGCTGCCAAGCAGAAAACTGTTTCAGAAGACTAAATATGGTCTTAATGGTCGATTTATTCCACTGTGGACAAAGTGAGCTTCTTCAGAGGCATCAATCTTTTTATCCTTAGCAGGATATGTGCGTAGTACCATCAAGTATACTTGGAAAATAATGCCTTAAGAAAATAGTTTTTCTACATTGTCAGTAAAAAAAAATGACTGGTCAGCCACCAGCCTAATGTTGCAAGGTATGGAATGCTGGATTGCGTATTGGAATATGAATGCATACCGATCCTTCTCTGTGGAATTGTGAAGTTATGGTTGTAAAAATATTTTTGCAATGATTGGCTGCCAATAAAGAAAACAAAAAAACCCCAAAATTTGTTTCTTTTGATGAGAGAGAAAAACAATAAGACATAGTGAGTGAAAAAAAAGAGGGCTAGAGAAAGAAAGCGAGCGAACATACGAGAGCAAACGCAAGAAAAAACACAAGGGGAAGATCTTAAATATCTTTTTTAAAGTATTGAGCTGGATCCTGATATATCTGTGCATGCCATGCATCTCAGAGGGAAGGATGAAATGGTGGCTTTTTAGCCATTCTCATCCCATTTTCCAACATTAATGTCCCAATTTTAATAGAAATGTTTTTCTACAACTTCCAGTGCCAATGCTGTATTCTTAGGAAACATCGGTGTCCCAGCAACTGGCTCTAAACTGAAAAAAATATATATTTTTTCCCCTGCTGCCACAGCTTCCCTGAAACAGACACTGAATAATAAGTAAAGCAGTTCAGCACTTTGCTGCTTCCATGACAGCTGCTTTCTGGGCTGGGATTAGCTCAAAGAGTAGCAGCCCAGTAGTAGTGGTGGTGATGGTGGGGACTGAACAGGCAAGTTAACCCTTCCCTGTCCACTTCCTCTGGGACAGACAGCACAGGCAGCCACAAGTAAACAGGAAGGTGTAGGTTTGCACTGGCAGGGAATGTGGGAAGCCCAGAATAGGAGGGGGTCATGGATACTTATATTTCAGTCTTCCAGGCCCCTGTTGGCATGAGGTGTGACTGATCTGAACTCAGGCTACTAACACTGATTAACATTTGTGTGGTTCACAGTGTAAGGTATGACAGGGCCCTCAGTGTTACCAACTGCTCTAATTTTCCACAAGTTTCATGATAATTCAGAGAGATTTTTTGGTTAAGATACATTGCCCTGATTATGTAAAAACTGACTCTCAATTTTCATTTAAAATAGATTTCCAGCTTTCCTAATGGTAGTAAAAAGTAAAAAACCAGGAAAGAACCCCAAAAGAATGAATATCAGGGAATTAAGAAGAAATAAAAATATTTTTTAAATCCCAAGGTTTTATACATGCTTGTTGTTTCCAATTAGGTATTCTAGCAATCTGCAATAGTTTACAGAAACCTAGAGGGGTTTTTTTCCCACATCTTTCCTATATGAGGCACCGTGTATCCTGAGGCATAGAGACAATATGGCTATTTCCCTTCTGCAAATGGAGAAATGATGCAGAATCCACTATAGCCTTTCCAAACAACCCAAAAATCTTCCCGTCATGTCTTTCTTCTGTCAGGTTTAAATCTGAACTTAATACATCAAAATATAGAGGATATAGTTATGTCTGATTTTTCAATCTTTAATATGTATGCCACAGGAGATAAAACAAGGACATTAAATAAAACTTGCAAGATACTAAAATGATAGCTGTTACCTGAAAATTAGCTAGCACCACAGAGAAATACAAGTCTATGACAAAAACGAATTCTTTACCTCGAATCAATCCATGCAGTTAATTGCATTGAATCCAGGACCTATAAACAATAAAATAGTTTGTTAATAATGGGCTCATGTGATTTGCAGCTTTCTGAGCATACTTCCAAGGCTACCATGAGATTTGGGGGGTTTTTTATTAAAACATTTGCAGGCAGTTGTAGGGCAATACATCTTGATTTACCAGAGATGTCCTTTACTTATCCTTAGCATTGAGCACTCTAGATAGCAAGCATGAGATCAAGCTACTCCCTTGACTTTGGGTGAGTATGGTTCAATTGCAATTAATGACAGTTATAATTGCTTAACACATCTCTGGGCAGCTCTAAGTGATTATTCTGTGTTAGTGTCAGGAATATTTAAGTTAGATTATTGACTTTTACACGTAGGTATTTCAAACCTTTATCTGTCTTCATGAAGATTAAAATATTTGTTAAGCAACTCTTCCTTATGCTGGGATTCTGTGTATATGTTTAACTGGCTAATTTGGTACAATTAACTGTGCTTGATGTTATAACCTGTTTTGGATGGGGGGTTGGGTTTTACTAAGGGTACATTTACATTGTGCATTACTAAGGGGAACAATAACGATTACATCAATAACTTGAAATTATTACTATTAGTTTAACTGAAGACTACCAGGCATTCAGGTTTGTTACATTTTGCTGCATTCCGTTTAATTGCAATGGATGAAATAAACAACGGTTCATCTGATGTGCTTACTTAAATCAATAAGAAAAATGCTGACATTTTAACTAGCTGTGTAGCTCACAAATGGTTAGCAGTATCCACTCAGCATTCAGAATGCTGCTTCCAAAGCAGTGCTTTTAAAGGTTCTTAGTTTGGTATAACTGAGTGGGTTTATTTTCATTTAACATGGTTATTGGATACAGGAGATGGAGATCTGTAATTTTTAAATATAAATCACAACTCATAGCTTCAGATTTCCCTGTTGTAAGATGGTGGCTAGTCTCCTTTCTTTTACTAAGGAATATTTCAATATGTCACCATACAAATGGAACTAAAAAACATTAAAAATAAAAAGTCTCAGAAAAAAAACACTAATTACTTGATCTTACAAATAATATAGGCATGTGGGATACTAGATAGGCAAAAACTGGAGATAGCTAGGTGAGGGGGAATAGCCAGCCTCTAATCAGGCCACAGTACACAAAACTGGCTTAATAATTTTAGGGTAAGAGATAATGAGATTTTTTTTTTAATTAAAAAAAGATCAGGTTCACATTGGCTTATTATATTGAAGAATTTAGAATCCATTCAAGTGGAATTTACAATATACAAAATTGAATATCCAAAATAATATTTTTTCTGGATAACCAGATACTATCATATGAAGTGCTGAAAACTGTAGAATAATTATTGTACTGTATGGCAAAGATTAAAAACAACCAGAAATACGTATATGGCACTGGGCACATCTACACATTCATTAAGGTACAGTACCTACTGTGCATTAAATGTAATACTTATATAATCAAGTTCTAAATAAATGCGCAGTAGGCTGCTGTACTGCACGTTAGTACAATTGCACATTTTGTTTGTGATACTTAATGCACAGTAGACTAATACTACTGCACATTAACGTATTAGCATGGTTTTTGCCGTGTGCACTAATACTTAGTAGAATTAGTCTACTGTGCATTAAACAGCTAGTGTAAATGCATCTATTGTGTAATGTTTTAAAATCTCATAGCACTAGTAAAGAATGCACTATTGTCTCGGGCTAGGGACTGACATTTAAAAAGCTGAAGCCTGAATTGACTCAATACTTGCAGATTAGTCTAACCTGCCTACATTGAACCAATTTGCAACTCAACAGACATTATTTCTGGATTCAGGAAATACAGGCACATGCCTACAGGAGCTCAAGCGAGGAGCCAGGGAACTAGAGTGTGCCCTCAGGTGCAGAGAAGCTGTGCTGTGCTGGGGGTGGGGGGGGCAAGGCTTGGCCAGCCTCAGAAGTAGCCTGCAGTGAACAAGCCAGGAAGGGAGCTGAATTCCTCCCTTCCTGTCCCATGAACCCAAGACAGGGTCTGCCTGGTGCTCCCCGCCTTGCTGCTGCAGCAGCGAGGGCATAACCAAAGGCTGGCTGGCGTGGCCCCCTGAGGTAGAGGGGGCAAGGAAGGCAGGTATTCTCCCCTCCACCCCCAGGGGACCACAGAAGCTCTGACGACCACCACCGTTGCTCACTCCCTGCATGGGGCAAGTGTTGGAATAAGTCCCCTCCTGCCCCCTCCACCAGACACCATAGGCAGGGGGAAAATCCCTCTCCCTGCCCCACTGCCTAACAGGCCATGCAGGCTGGTCTCTTGTCACACCACCACCCTGCAAGAGGACAGGACCTTGATGGGACAGCAGACCCTGTCATGGTGTCCAGGGAGCATGAGCCTCTTCCCAGCAGGGGCCACAAGCAAGGGCCAGAGCTGCCATAGACTACATGGGGTGTAGGACAACACTGGGGCATGGCCGTAGCCCCCAAAAACCCATCATCACCACTGCTGCTCCCCCCACATAGTCCACAGCAGCTTTCCACAGCATGCTCCCTTCCCCTTGCCAAGAAGAGGCCCACACTCCCTGGACACTATGGCAGGGTCTGCTGCCCCCATCATGGTTGCACACCCCTCATCACTCCACAGCAGGCCTGGGGCATGGCCAGAGCCCGGTCGGCATAGCCCCTTAGGCAAAGGGACAGGGAAGGGAGTTATTCCCCCCTCTGCTCTCATAGGACTGCAGTGGGCTCTGCCCACCCCAACTGCCACCACCGCTCTTTCCCCGCATCGGGTGACCCAAAGGATGAACCTCCTCCTGCCCCCTCCACCAGATGCCTGAAGGAGAAGGAAATAACCCCTCTCCCTGCCTAAAGGGGCCACACCAGCCGGGATCTGGCCATGCCTTGCTGTGGCTGGAGCAGGGAGGGAGGAATGATTGTGATGGGGACGTTACCCTTTGTCACGGTGTCCTAAATGTGAGCCTCATCCTGGTGGGGGGGAGGGGAGCCTGCACTGCAGGGCAGGGAAAGCTGCCAAGTGTTGTGCGGGTTGAGTGGTGGTGCTGGGTGGCTTGGGGGTGTTATGGCCCCCTCTGACCCCCAGTGCAGCCCCACGGCCCGTGGCCCACATCAGTTCTGATGTGCAGCCCCACGGCCCACATCAGTTCTGATCCTCACTCATGCTCCCCACCGCACCCCACCAGGAAGAGGCTTACGGTCCCTATACACCATGACAGGGGCTTCTTTCCCCATTGATGGCCCTGCCTCCTTGGTCCAGCGGCAGGGTGGGGGCATGACCAGAGACCATTCAGCATGACCTTTTAGGTAGGAGGACAAGGAAAGGGATTATTATCCCCTCCCTTCAGCATCTGGCAGAGGGATCGGGGGGGCTTATCCTGCAGCCCCCCAGGGGCAGAGGGGAGCCTCCTCCCTTCTCCCTGCCTAGGGGGGCCATGCCAGTCAGCATTTGCCTGTGGCCCTGATGCGGCAGCAAGGGGGAGCACCTGGCAGACCCCCCTCCCTAGCCAGATCACTCCAGCCTTCTGCCT
>NW_017728993.1:52227422-52239870 GCF_001723915.1 Gavialis gangeticus
CCAACGCACCCCACCAGGAAGAGGCTTACGGTCCCTATACACCATGACAGGGGCTTCTTTCCCCATTGATGGCCCTGCCTCCTTGGTCCAGCGGCAGGGTGGGGGCATGACCAGAGACCATTCAGCATGACCTTTTAGGTAGGAGGACAAGGAAAGGGATTATTATCCCCTCCCTTCAGCATCTGGCAGAGGGATCGGGGGGGCTTATCCTGCAGCCCCCCAGGGGCAGAGGGGAGCCTCCTCCCTTCTCCCTGCCTAGGGGGGCCATGCCAGTCAGCATTTGCCTGTGGCCCTGATGCGGCAGCAAGGGGGAGCACCTGGCAGACCCCCCTCCCTAGCCAGATCACTCCAGCCTTCTGCCTGGGTTGGCAATGCCCCTGCTGCTGGAGCATCCAGCAGAAAAATGCAAGTCATGATGATGGGACAGGGGAGGGAGAGCAGGAAATGAACCTCTTCCTTGCTCCCTTCCAGGGCCAACATCTGCCCAGGCCCCTGTTTGTCATTGCTCCACAGTTGCAGAGAGCACAGCCTAGAAAGCATGCCAGGATTTTGGGGGACTCTGGTTTAACTTAAGCCACAAAGGGGTCTGGGACAGAAGTTGCCTGAACTAGTTAGGGCTCAGTCAGTTAAGTCTGATAAACCTAGCTGAATGTAGTATGCCAAACTGGTTTGGGCCATTTTGCGAGTGGTTGATGTTCAGTGAACTTATGTTCTGTTACAGGTTTAAACCAGTTTCTAATCACTTAAACAGGTTTATGTGTTATATCTCTCTCTAGCTTTGCTGACCAGCAAAACCCAACTGTGAGCTGATAGTTTTGTTAATACAAAGTCTTTTGGTTAGCTGACTTGACAGATAATTAACTCAACTGTACATTCACCACAACCAAAAGAACCAGAAATTCCTTTAAAAAGTAAATTTTGTACATAATCATATAATTCCAGGAGCTGTGCCTTTACCAAAAGCACCAAACATTATAACAATTCAATAGCAAGAGTTAACCACCTTGTAGCTGAAATTATTTTGCAAATAATGTTTCTACATATGGATTGTAATGTGTGGGCATAGACCATTAGGCTCATGCTTCTCTTCTCCTCAGGCTTCCTTCTGCAGAAACAGAGACCAGCTAATTTAATTGGAATTTGACTAATTGTTTCAAGAAACATTTCAGGGATAATTCTATAAAGAGACTAGACTGAGAGTGTGGGACACTAGTTGGCTGGAAAGTCGTATGCATGTCTGATTAATTTCAGATTATCATCATCATGGGCTTAAATTTTTCAGTGGTCGTTAAGTTGTAGCTGCCAGGTGCTCAGTACCTTTAGAACTAGTCAGCTACATCCCATATTTTCCTGCACAGAATACACACCTTCACCTCTCATCCCCCAAATCAGCCCCACAAAACTTGGTGCATGTGTATTAAGTGGGGAAGCTGAATTTTTGCCTAACAAAGCAGCAGCCTGATTTGATTTCTGCTCCACAGTGCAGCAGCTCTGGTATGACTATTCAGGCAGCTGAGTCAATGGCCCATTAACTCAGCAGATAATTTTTCTTCATTTCACAGATATTAAAAGTCATCTCTCCCCTCCCCCCCCTTTTTTTAAATAGTCATTTCACTAATCAAGCTAGCCTTTTTCAGGGCAGTTTTGTTGTCTGCTAGGGTTTGGGATCTCTTCTCGCATTTTACAGCTTTTGATTTTGTTTCAAGCATGATGTAGCTGTGATGGGTCAGAAATTACGCTAGAGAAAATAATTTCTTAGGGTGAAATTTTTATTATTTTAACTGCATAGTTGGTCCAAAGTTAAACAAACTTTTAGATGCAGAGACCTGACAAAGTTTCTTACTTTCAAAGTTTTATCTAACTTTGGACCAACTATATAGTTGGGATAAAGATATTGCCGTGAAAATCCTTGTGTTTCACTCTTTTCAAGATCATAGGTTTACCCATGGAGACCAGTCTTCAGCTGGGTTTTTCATTAAGCAGGAAAGGGAATAGGAGCCATCTGAAGATTAGGCTCTGTCCCTGATCTTGGCAGCCATAACTTTAAAAAATTTCTCTTCTCCATAATGCCTTTCAAAAACAAGGTGTATATTCCATTGGGCACATGCTATGTGTGAGAAAGTACAGTATGGTCCCAGGTGTGGAATGTGAAATTAAATTTTAACTACCTAATGTAAAATATACTTTTGATACTATGGACAGCCTTTAATCATCCTCCCAGAAAAGTGAGAAAGATGCATATTATTATTGCACTCATTTATATATGTGAAGTTCCAGGCATGGAAGAAAAAGATGAACACATTCAAATTTAGTTGCTTAACTTTTATCCTAACCTCTCAAAGACACTCAGCATGGTCATAGGAGTTAACAGACACTGGACAACTTACAGAATTATGAATGTTATCATTATTATTTGGTAGAGGCATCTCAACTTGATTGGGACCCCAGACACTTAAGGAATCTATACATGTGCTCTGAGGTGGAGGGGAGACACTTTAATTAGAGCAGCTGTCAGCTGCTCAAATTAGAGCCCATAATGTCATGCGTATTGAGCATCCTGTGCTTCAAAATGGCGTTGGAGCACTTTAACTAAAGCTTACTGCTATTTTGAAACATGCCAGTTAGTATGATCCAGCAGGCCCACAGCAAACTCAGTCAAGTCTGCTCTGGTGCATGCTAATTAGCATGCTTCAGAGCAGAGATCCATCACATGTACAGATGCCCTTAGCTGCTTGATGAACAGGGTTAGTGCTTTTATTCACTGCTTCTGATTAATACAACAAGAATGAAAGAAGTACACAACTTCTAAATGTCCCAAGTTGGAATCCTTAAAATGGGGGCAATTTTTTCAAATTTTCCATTTTAAAAAGTTTCTGTTCCAAAGTCTTTCAAATCAGTAGTTAAAAAGTGGCCAGATTCCACAATTTGGGTCACAAAGATTAAGTCTCTGAATGCATTACACTATAAAATTAGTTACAACTCAACATAAGCCGATAGGTAACAATGGCTGGAGAAAGGAACAATGGGAGACAGTTATTGAGAAATTGTGTGCATTAGTACCTACATATAATATTGTAATTTTTAGTTATTTCCATTACCATTACATACAGGGCTAATCAACAATAGGGTTCTATTATGCTAGGCACTACAGAAATTGAGTCATAGGCAAACTGTGCTCCACAGAGCCTATAGTCTAAATTGATATGATAGCAGGTCACACACACACACACACACACACACACACACACACACACAGAGGAAATGACAGGGAACTATGTGCAGTATGGGCCCAAAGGACAGCTATGATGCCCCCTGGTGGCTGCCTTAATCCTGCCCTGATTACCCACTCTGGCCATTTAGAGTCTTGCCATGCTGCCTTGCTTGCTGTTTGATGGTAAAAATAAAGTGGGGAAGCTGCCCCTCAGAGGCCAGCAAGCTCTAGGTACCCCAGCTTGTTCTACTCCCCTCAGGTTTAGTTCTTAGCCCTGAACAGGATTCATCTTCTCCCTCAATCTTGGCCCAAATTAGCCCCTTTGACCAAGGGCTCTGACCCATCTAGACGCCACTGACCCTGGCCAGACTACTTCTTCTTCCTTTAACTGGGATTTGGACTCTATGTGGACTGAATCACTAGTCCTCAAGTAGCTTGAGCCCTCCTAAGTCTCTAAGGCTGTAGGGCTGCTCTTTCACACCTCTAAACAGTTTGGCTTTGGCCCCATGCAGCTTACTGGGGTCACTGACCCCTGCAGGGCTCCCTCTCTGGACCTTAGCCTCTCCTACAGCAGGGTGCCTCCCTTCTCGCCCACCACGCCTTGATGTTAATTAGTTAATTGTTGTTAATCAAGCAGGAGGCTGCCCATTTTCTGCCCCAATACCAGGGGGCACTATCTGCAGCTCCATTCCTCCCCTACACCACAGCGCAAACCTCGCAGATGGCATCACATTGTTCTCACTATCATCAGTCCCTCGCACTGGACCCCAGAATCCTCCTGATTGAACCCCAACCTAGAATCCTCTCATCAGGTGGCCTTTTCCGCAGCATAGCTCCCTCAGCTGGTTCCCCTTCAGGTGTGATCCCCCCACCAGGACCTTTGGCTACTAGCCCTGGCCCACCTCCAGGCCAGTTGGAGCCCCAGGCCCTCAGCTCTGGGTGTTCCTCGCAGTGGGCTCCCTGGCCCTTTGACCCTTCTAGTCCTGGTCCTGGTCCTGGCCCCAGCATGGGCCAGTCAGGGGACACTCAGACAGGCCTGAGTCTATGGCCCTTTTCTCTCTCAGAGGGTTCACCCTCTGGGCCCTCCAAACAAAGGGTAACCCACCTGGTTGTGGGGGCTATAGGTTAAGGTGCCCCAACCCACCTTTCACTGGGGTGGTAACTGGCCTGGCATTTCCTGGGGGCTCCCACGCCACTGAGAGCCCCACCAGGCCACTCATTCCCAGCAGGGTGCAGTTTTAGGTCGTACCCAGGACCAAGAGCCTCCTATCCATCCCCTACAGCTCCTCCCTTAGCTCCAGCTGATCTCAGCAGCCCTCCAGCCAGGCAATGTTGTTGCCTCACCTCTAGCAGCAGAACTGCTCTGTTTATATGGGCAGCCCTGAATCTAAAAAGGCTGCCCTAATCAGGCACCTGGTGGCTGCTGCCTTCTGGCCCTTAAAGTGGCAGGCACCAACAGTTTCCTGCCACACCTGTCCAGGTCTGATGGTTGGACATGGCCCCAGGCCCCAAGTCCCATGCACCACCCTAGCTAAGAAGCAGCCCCACCCCCAGCCCTGCCCAACTCCCTCCCTCATAATAGGGGGGTATCAACCCCCCTCCCACAGTCTTACCTGTGGGGACCTTCTCTCCAGGCTGCCTGGTTGCCATGTGCAGGCGTGAATGCGCACATGCACATGGTGCCCCTGCCTGACCACCCTCCTCTGACTCCCCCCAGCCCCTTGCAGGCTGGAACTCTGCCAGTATACAAAGGGAAACCCACTTCCCCCCATGTTTTTCTCCTTTAAAGGAGAAAATCTGGGATTTGCTCTTTAAAATGAGAAAAATCAAGTTTTTCTGCATTTTCCTGTGGTGAACAGAGAACCTGGATCCCTGAGGATATTCAACATATAACAAGAACATAAATATGTGGACCCAGTTTTTACAACATGCTATTTTGTACAGCTTAATGGAAATGAAGTTTTTCTTTTAAGGGAATAGAGTTTTCTCAGAGGTTAATTTAGCCATTATCTCTGGAAGAGATTTTTTTCTAGGGGTAAATTAATGACCACAGTTTCATCTATTAACAATGATAAGTGAACCTAAACCCAAAGAAGTGTTCATTTTTTCTCTCTTCTATGATACACGCTGTTTGTGCTCCATGGAACTGCCATGTACGGAGCTGCTTGATTGGCTCTTTCTTTTGATAGCAAGTGCTTTTTACCATCTTCTTAATTAAGATTCTTTTAAAAAGCAAGAGTGTTCTGTGTATCATTTTGCTAGAGAACAGTGTATTACAGGGGAAACCCCCCCCCCTCTAAAATGGACAGATAGAAAAATCAGTGACGTTTTTGGGACTCTTTTACTGTCACATACAGCACCTAGACTAGTAGGAGGCTGGTACTTAAATGGGGAACCTGTTTGCTACCATGATGCAAATAAATAAGAAGATGGAAAAGAAAAAGGAAGAAATTAATCCTGAAGGGTACTTCAGTTGTGCAAGAGCTTTTCTTTGAGGTCTAATAAAGGCAACCAGGGTAAAAGAGCTAAGAACTGAAAACAGTATTCTCCTTTCTTATTTTCCCTTAACTCCAGAAGATGATCATGAGTACTATTTTACCCCTGGAGATGCTTTCTTACTACGTATTATGATATCTCCCCTCTCATCTGAATTTGATTCAGGTGGGTCAAGCTTGCAACACAAGCAATTTATAAATGCACACAGTCAATTTAGGAGCAGAAATTACTCTCGCACACTCAAATGCATAAGGGACTATGCAAATAAGTTCAGTGCAAATAAGTTCATTCTTTTTCATTCTTTCCCTCTGTTTCTTTAATTCTGCTTGATTTGCTCTGAATTAGCAGATGGCACTGGCATCCATTTGTTTCCTGAAGGCCAGAGAAGATGTTGTTTTAACATTTAATTTTAAAATCTTTAACAAAGCTTTATATCTAGAAAAAAAGAGTGATTGTGGTGGAACATATCAAACTTAAGGGTCATGATTACCTTATAGCAAACAGAAGACACATCAAGGGATTTATGTAGTCAATCTCAATCCTGTACTTAAGCTTGTATGTCAAGTTTTGTAGAAGAGTTAGTGCTAAATAATTTTTTATAGGACTTCTGCTGATGCTTGCTGGAACTGGACCTAAATGAATTCTCTATCAATCTATGTTTTTCCTCAGATGGAGTTTTATATTACAGCAGGATTTTAAAATTGTTTTTTGTCACTGGGGAACAGAGATGAAGGGGTGAGAGGAGCAGTATCCTAAACAGTCTTCACACTAAACCATTAGAAGTATTTAACTCAGATTTAAAGATTACCCAGAATTACTGTGTAACTACAGTACCATTGAGCAGGAGTGTCAAATATGCAACTCCAAGGACAGATGCAGCCCATAGAGGTGCTCCACTTGGCCCACTGGACTATCAGTGGGCCAAGGAATATGTGGGTATGGCTAGTGGTGGACATGGCCTACCACAGAATCCGGTGCCCTGGGATCCCAGTGGATACAGCCAATGATGGCAGAAGAGTGAGCAAAGGATATGTGACACAGCTGTTGGTTAGTTGGAGGTGTCTGGCCCACTGTCACTTGCACATTTCCACCATAGCTACTTGCACCATTGCAGTCATGTAGGCATCATCACAGTGTCCTTTGATCAGGGCCAGACACAGGCATGAGCAAACCAGGAGGCTGCCCAGGACTCAGAGAGAAAGGGGGCCTGAAAATGGTCATTTTTATTATAATTATCAACATTATCTCTGGCAATACTCAAAGTTTGCCCAGGGCCACCAGGAGTCTAGGTACGGTGCTGCCTCTGATGCCATGGTAGTCACTATTGCCACCATAGTGGCTCTTGCTGCCCAGACGGCCACTGCCACCTACCAATCCATGCTGGATCCATCCCTCAAGGAGCCTCATAAACTAGATCCACCCCTGCTACAGGGTCATTGTCATGATAGTTAAATACTCACCTTTATTGTTATATAATTATAATTTATTGAGAAATAATATTTTGCTTGGAAACATATGAAGGGGAGAGAAGGCAAATGGCTTCAGGAGAACATATTGTTTCTTGTCATTCTTTTTTGTTCCCTTTTGTAACCTACCAGCCAAAAAAACCCAGCTACTTTAAGTTGTTATCGCTAGTGCACAAAAGGAAACAGACTCTGGGATAAGAATTTATTGTGATGTGGTTGAAGTTGATGAGATTTCACAAGTGCATTGGGAATAAAACAGGAGGATCAGCTGCCATTTTCTACACTAGTTCTTGCACAAAAAATGATTAAGGAGTAATCTGAATAATTTGCATTAGCAAGGAACGGAATAGGAAACTTCAACAGAAAGAGGAGCTCATTTAAAGAGCTCTTGAAATGGTGTTAGAAAGCATTTCCTTTCAGCAGAGAGGGACTGAATGGAATGAGGAGCATGTTACCTTATTCTCCAAAAAGAAGCCAGCTTTTTTTTTAATCAAACCCATAAGCATTTGTGTTGTTGAGTAAAGAATCAGCTGCTTGTCTTCCTTTCCAACTGCAACAACGTTATGGAGGATAGAGGGCTATAAGAAAAATAGAAAGCTAATCTAATAGGGAAAATGTACAGCCAAATATTCATACTGATGCTAAAATTCCCTTCATGCAAACTCAAAAGGCTTTGATTTACCTGCATGTCTTAGTTTGACATTTGTCACTCACTGTAGGTAAATACTTTAGAATCTTCTTCAAAAGAGTTAAAGTTAAGTTTAATATGTTTTTGTTCACATCCCTATATAGCACCTGTTTTATATTTATATTTCCATTTCTCATTTGAAGGGAGGAGAGATAGAATGATTTTCTAAAGCCAAATTTTAAATGCCAAAAAATTAACATACAAATAGGAGCAGATGTTGCTTTCATAAAGGTTTTTAGTAAGAAAAGTCAATCCTACACACTGCATAGGTTTTGTTTCTGTTTCCCTCTGGATTTTGAAAATAATTTGTAGTACACCATGAGAGCCTTGGTGGATGGCCATCAATTTGGCAATCCAAGCCTGTCTTTAATTTTCTTTCTCTTGTTATCTTTACTCCCAAAAAACAAACATTATGTCCTCTTGTGTATGTCATGATCCACAATCTCTAGCCAGCTTATTCCCATGTACCACAGCTAATTTCAAAATTAATTCAAAACGCCAGAGTTTGAGTTACAGCTTGTTAAGTACAGCTGGCTTTGTCTGTATTTGGATTTTCTAACCCAGCTGTAATTCGGAACCAATACTCTAGTGAAACCTAAATACACTTGCTCCATTTTATGATGATGTAAGGGAGCTTTTCTTCAGTAAATCCTAGTTATAGAAATACAGGAAGTAGCGGGGGAAAAAACACTTCAAATTTTAACTGGAATAGATAGTGTGCTTAGAATTAAGTAAATGAAAGGCCTTGAACCAGGCTTGAACCCCCTTCTGAGGTTTGAAAAAATATTTGTTACCTTTTCATTTTAATATTTACACAACTCTGTTTTCTGGGTTTGATTAGAAGCAGACATAAAAGTACTCCAAGTATAGTGTCTCTGACCTATAGTTTGGATAAATTAGGTCTGGAACCAGCTGAAGAGAAGAAAACAGTCAAAGTAAAATGAACATATGAATTGCCATATCAGATGAAAGTAGTGGTTCATCTAATTCATCTCATTCAATATCCTGTCTCCAACAATGGCTAATACCAGTTGCTTCAAAGGATGATACAAGAAATCATATTGTAGGCATTTTTTTAATAATCTGACCATTGGGAAATTTCCTTTCTAACGTTATTATTTACAAGATAGCTTTTGCCATGGTATGTGAAGATTTATATCCCAAATATTTGCAATTTTATGCCTATTGATGTAACTCTGGATGGTTTCATTATTTTTATATGTGTCTAATCTTCTTCTGAAATATTTAATCCAGGGCTTTGCAGCTGGTAGCCCACAGGCCATATGTGACCTCCAGGAGGATACGCTAAAGCCCTTAAGCTCCCACTTTGGGTGCTGCTACCCACATCACTCTCCTGCTGCTGGGGTCTTCATGCTCCCCCCTCCTCAAGCTTCTGCTTCCTGTCCATATCCCTGCCCCTGGGGGCCAAGTTGGTATGGCCAGCAGGACTGAGGGAACCTACAGCTGGAGGGCTTCGGGGATCCACAGACCCCACATATAGCAGAGGGGTGCTGGCATGGTGCAGCAGTGTGTGCTTATGGAGGGAGGAGCCCATGTAGCACAGAGCAGAGGTCCTGGTGCAGCATGTGGCCCGTTCAGTGTATGGGTACAAGCTTCCAACTACTCAGAGGTTGGAAATCCCAGATTTAATCTTGTGGCAGTTAGTTCTGTAGACCAGCCATGTATTATGTGGAAAAATACAAGGAAGAAATGATGGAACATGCAGGGGTTCCAGAAAGCAGTTGTGCAAAAATGAGCCTGTTCAAGGGGGTATTTTGCTAGTTATGGGCATATTTATACTACTGCAACCTGATCCAAAACCTGACATCCATAGGAGGATTTAGCTAACTTGAAATTAGCTTTAGTTTGTGCTGTCATTACAATATCCATATCCTAGACCAGTTGCTCTCAACCTTTTTAGACTCTGGGTATCCTCTGGTGCATTCACGGCACCCTTCACAGCAGTGAATGCAACACTTGGAAAATGCCAGCTCTTAGTTTTTACTTCATTTTTGACTGCAGATAAATAATAGAGCAATAATTCTGTTTCAAAGAATTCAGAAAGACTATAACAGGTAAGAATATTATTGACATTATGGATTTCTGTTTGAAATCTCTGGGTTTATCTGGGAAATCGTGTTTTCACACCAAGCAGTATTAACATTGTGTGGCACTCTGTGGCACCCTTGAAAGAATCTCAAGGCACGGCAGATGCCCTGGTACCTTGGTTCAAAATCATTGACCAAGTATCAAACTAATGTCTGTTTTGTGGTAGTGTAGAGGAGCAATCACTTGTCTAATGGGCACAATTTGATGTATATGGACCAGACCTCCACCTCCATGACTTACAAAGACCAGAAAACAATTCTCTTTCCCCTGAATAACAGCATATATTGCTAATGACAAATAAACACATCTATACTTTAACAAATATTTTACCTTATATACATGTCTTCTTTTCAAATTTCCACCAAAACCAAACCATTTTTATCTTGTTCTCACAGGAATTTAAGAATTTATCATATTTATTAATTAATGACAGATATGGGGTTTTGCTGTTCCTGATGACATGGCATCGTCCCAAACAAGCGCATCTCTGTAGGATTTCCTTTGAAAAGGAAGGAGATAAACCAACATGTGTGCATAGTCAGTTAATGAAAACAATACAGGAGGCATAATGGTATTCCCAAGTGTGGAAATGGGGCAGAGTTGTCTCTTTTAATCATAATGAACAAAAAAAGGAGAGAGAGAAAAGACACCAGAGAAAGAGCAAAATGTTAATTAAAATACAAAACCTTCTGTTGTTTTTAAATGACATATTGGCCAAGGGCAAAATTCCAGTTTGATCCTATCAGATCAAGCCATATAGATCCTATAAACTTAATAGGAGTTATTTGGGCTCATTCCCCCTGAAGTATATGGAAAATAGACTATTCACTCATTTAAACAATTAGAGTCATTGTATATCAGAAGGATATTTATTTATTTCTTCTCTGCCATATATCCCAGACCTGATTTTATTTTCCTCCAGGAAAATTCCATTTGCTTTTTCTTACCAAAAAGTTAGCCTTTGGAATCCACAAAAAACAGTTTCAGGGACACAATAGTATCAAAGCAGATTTTAAATTTAAGTGTCCATTCCTACCTCCATATGTTGATAGCCTTAAATTTTTTAACTAACCACTAGAATGCAAAGTATGTCCATGCCATTCCCCTTATCATCAATAACTGCAGAGGTCAGTCCATTGGGACTCCTGAAATCAGTAAACACATTTCTTGCTTTGTATGTGCATCTGCGATAGTGTACAATGTAGTAGGTTGTGCAGACAGGCTGTCTGTAGTCCAGCTCACTGATCTGAACTTCTATATTTGGCTATGGGAATAAAACTTTCCAGGTCACTTTTGCAAGTGGTCATTCCATACCTGCAAAAATTCAGGAGCTCTACAGGAACTTTGATATATGCGTATTTTTATTTGGGGCCAGGGTAAAAGGGAAACAGTCAAAAATATGGGAGTATGATAGGCATGCTGTAAAAGAAATTAAGTAATGCAAACTCTAGCCCCAACTAGTAAAGATTCAGATTTTTTTTCTAGCTACAAACACTACCCACCTAAAACTCCATTCCCTGGAATGATTTATTACTATCTGGGTGGCTCTTAATTTATAGTGTGCTCTAGTTCTGATGGAATTGCACCATCAGGTGCTGCTTTAATGTGCATGAACCCAACCATCACTGTGATTTCAACTCTGTTTCTGCCAGTGCAGTAGACGAGGGATACACCACATTTACATGAATACAAGATTACTCTGAATGTATGCCAATCCTCCAGTAATTAGATTCAACGCATAGAAAAAATATAAATTTCTTATAATTTTCCATGTATGAAACCTAATTACAGGAAAGGCATCTTAAATTCATCCCCATGACTACTGCAGGTGATGTGGGGAGAGGTTATGAGGGGGTAGTAATGGGGCAGGTGGTGGGGGCAGTAATGGGGAAGGCAGTGAGGGGTAATGAAGGACAGGCAGTGGGGAGCAGGTGGTAGTTGGAGGGCAGATAGCTTACCCCCTACCACCTTCCCCACATTTACCCTACATAGTGCCTGCCCTACCACTGCAGCCTCAGGCTGCCCTGATTCCCCCATCCCCCAGTCCTCCTTGTTTCCCTTCCAAGTAACTCTTTCTTCTCACTGCCTCTGGTCCCTGCCCCAACTTCCTTCCATCTCCCCCAACCTCTATGTCTCTCTCCTCTGCCTGCCACTTTACCCACTCTTACCTTTGGTCCATGCCAATAGGCTATGGCCCTGCTGCAGCCTAGGGCATGGAGCATGGCTCTAGCCTGGCCTGTAGCAGTGGTACGGAGCCAGCACAGCTGCTATGGGGTCAAGTTGGAATTAGTTAGGGAGCTTCTGGATGGACTGGACATATTCAGGTCAGCCGGTCCAGACGATCTCCACCCTAGAGTACTAAAGGAATTGGCTGAGGTCATTGCAGGACCCCTGGCACGGCTTTATGAGCACTCGCGGTGCTCTGGTGTGGTGCCAGAGGACTGGAAGAGGGCCAATGTGGTTCCCATCTTCAAAAAG
>NW_017728993.1:52240547-52247456 GCF_001723915.1 Gavialis gangeticus
CCTTGGCCCTCTTCTTTACTTGTGGGGCTTCCCACTGCCCCCTCTCGCTCCGGGGCTTCCCACAGCCCCCTCTTGCTCCGGGGCTTCCCAATGCCCCCTCTCACTCTGGGACTGGGGTCAATGCACCCCAAATGCTGCGCCCTCTACGGCTCCAGGGTCCCCATGCTACCATGGAGCTCCTATGAGGACTTTTCCAACCCCTAATAGCCTCACCCAGTCCTCCGGTAAAACAGTAAACACAAAGCACAAAGCCCCTGGGCTATAATTTAAAACTAAACTGTCCGGTCAAAACCACGTTCTATCCCTACCGGGAAAATACTCCAACTCATAGCCGCAACCAGGGGATGCTCATGCAGTCTATCTTCTCCTTTCTCTCTGCACTGGCCGAGCTCCCTGCTCCTTGGCCGCTGGAGGGGAACTGCTGTCCTGGCCTCATGCTTGGGCTTAAGAAGGGCCAAGCCCTGCCCCTTCCTGTCAGCTGATTCCCTTGGTTCCCCTAGCAACCAGCACCTGTGCTGCCCTGGTGACTGGCAGTTGAGCCTCCCCTTTCTCACCACTAGGGGTCTCTCCTGAGCCATTTCTGCTTTTAGGCGCAGGGCACCAGAGTGCTCTGTGACAGACCCCTATAAATAAGTACCACACTTTAATTACATGCTGCACGGAAAAAACCCACCTTGTGTTAGTTCTAAACTTGCTACCTACTAGTTTAATTTATGAACCATAGTTCTCCTATTGTGCAAAACAGTAAATGATCCTCTGTGATTAGTAGATAATCATCGATTACTCGCATTTACTTGTCAAAACAGAAACAAGTTACAACCAAACAGTTAAACAAAGTATGTGGAAGTATAGGAAACATTATCATCATTAAACTCTCTAGCTCTGGCTTCTATTCTCTCATCTTGTATGGAGAGCTCCATTACTTTGGGTCTTCCAACAACAGGACTTATAAGTACTCCAGAATCATCTTTACCATATAACACTGTTCAGCTTCATACAGGTTAAAACTATACCTGCTCTCTCCCTACAAATTTATGAGTGCATCTCCTGTTATCTGTTATCTTTTCAGTCTTCAGAGAAACAAAATGAAACTAATCTTATTAGTGGCTATAGTTGCTGCTCATGGAGTTACAAAAAATCTGAATTCTCTCTCACATATTTAAAGGAACATATATATATATATTGGTTGAAGTTTTAATCTTTTTCATTTTGTTGCTTCCCCCCACCCTCATTGGCAGAGGGCCCCTGCCAGCCAGGCCATTTGCCACTCATCACCAGAGAAGTAAATACTGTAGCATATTTAAAGCTTCAACCAATATATATATTCCTTGGGTACCCTGGAGGATATATGGAGTTGCATAAAATTGAAATCCCTTCTCATACATATATATGAGAAGGAATTTAAATTTTATGTAACTCCATATATAAGTATTTTGCAGTTTTTTTACTTTAAACATCTGACCTGAAAAACTGAAGAATGCAAAGATAATTATTATTTTTAAGTATGAATACACACATACATAGCACACAAATGCATACACACACATCTTATTTTTTTTGACATTTCTTATCTTTCTGGGAATTTTCTGGAATTTAACATTAGATGTTAGGTAAAAACTTAAAACAAAGAGTTACAACAGATTATATTTTATTATTGGACATCATTTGCCACATCTAATTTCTTATAATCAGAAACATACATAAAGCAATTGCTGACCAAGTTAAGTCTGAATTAATAAACCATTGATCCTGCATTGTCTATGGTTCAATCTAAAAGTCCAAGAGAAACCGGGCATACAAGTAAGGGCATACAAGAAGTGACAAAAAAAAGTAAACACCTACTCAAAGCCTGGCTTTTTCCTGTTATTAAAATTCTGCATCTCAGTGACTTATCCAAATGGTGGCCACCTTTTCAGATTATAAACTGGAATGACCTAGCTTGGGTCAGAGGCATGTGGGTGGGTCGGTGCTAGGACCTGGTGACTGCCACCACTTCTGTATGCATCCATATGAGGAGTGCTAATACTGCTGATGCCCCCCACTGTCCAACACTGTGGAAAAACCATGGTGAAAAACCCAGTCTATGGGCCATCTCAAATGGCTCTGTAGACCATTTTGTATATATTGCTGACCCCTGACTTATCCTGTCAAGCCTAATAGGAAGATGAAGAAAGAAACCTTAGCTCATGGACTTGGAAATAAGGGTCCTATATTTAGAAAGGCATGGGAGCAGACTTGAAATCTGAGTGCATTAGAGCTGCATCTAATGAGAGATGTAACAGAAATGGAGTAAGACTAATAGAAAATGTACTCCAAGTCCAATGAATGGATCTTTTGTTCTTCTCTAAAAAATAATAAAAGAAATGGAACAAGGCTGACGTAGATGTCTCAAAAATGCCACAAAGGAAAAATACACTAAAAAGGAAAATTACTGCCTTTGGGAGTGACTAAAAACAATATAAAATAATAATAATTATATATATAAAAGATAAGGGATTAAAGACTAGAATATTTAGATCACTACAGGGTTATGAAGAAACTTGATGTCAAAGAAACAAGATATAGCAAAAAAAATAAATAAATGAGTTTATGATCCTTCAGTATTCATGAGGGAAATTTGGGATGAAATGCCATAAATGGGATCATATTTTCTAAGGACTGAGTAGTAAAATTGTAAGAGCATCATCCCAAAACATATCTTATATAAGCTAAAAATCAGACAAAGATAAATGAGACAAAACTTCAGAACACTGGGTCATCAACTCCATATCCAACTGACAAGCACATTTTGAAGACTTTGAAGAGAGACAACAAACTGAGTAATTACACAGTAAAAGGACTTTTAGATTTTACTTTTTAAAAAGGAAATAGGATCTCATTATTTATTATATAGACCAGTACATTTGGGACATGGTAAATTGTAAGCACTATAAAGATGTGTTCAGAATCAAGATGTACTTTTCTTCAATATTTCATGAACTTCATTGAAAACGGCACATTTTAAAGATGATTTTCACTCCAAAACCAACAGCAGAATCATATACATACATTGCATAAGAATCCAGCAAAAAGATAAGTCTTTGCTTAACTTATTATATACAAATCTATTTATCTATTTTAATACTAATGTGGCACCATATTGGTGAAATGGGATGTTGGCAGAATTTAGGCTTTTAAATAATAAAATTAAATGCAGAATATTGTACTTCAATGGCTAGAAAACCTTTTAGGTGTCTAAATGCATTGGCCACCTACATTTTGGGTCTCAGCTTTCCTAGATTCCAAAACTCAGACTTCCAAACTTATGAGTCCAGCCAAAGCAGCTAGTGCAGTGGTTCTCAATCTTTTTTGGACTTGAGGCATCTTCACAGGACTTGTGGCACCTCTCTATAATTTTGTGAATTAAATAGCATATGATAATAATAATAATAATAAGCCTGTGCCTGTATGTTTTTCTCCTCACAGCTTGAGGCAATTCTTTAGACTTAAGTTCCCCATATTATTCTATTTAAAGATAGGGAAAAATAGAGCATTTTAAAAAAATGAATATTTTAATCCCAGGTCTTAAAAAGATTAATTTCTTTACTGTCTTAAGAAACAGTCCTGATGAAATAAAAATGTACAAAACCACTTGGTACCCTATCCCTACAATACAGGAGAAATTTGTAATACATCTTTGCTTCCATCTATAACTTAAAAGTTTACTTGGTCAGGGAAAAACCTTAAGTGATCCTACAAAACTGCCTCCAACACAAATCGCAAACAGGCTGCAACTTGTTCAATAAATTCTCATTTTTAAGCTATTTATCATCCATCATTGGGCATTTGTCTCAACAGCTTAGGGCACAGTGCCAGCTACTGCTTTATTTCCCCTGGGTCTCCTTTTGTTCCTGATTGTCAAGATAACTATACCCTCCTGTTGCTGATTGTTGCCTTTCCAAACTTCATTCAGCCTTACTTTGAGATTTGTAAGAAGTACCTGTTATTTTGTTCACCTTTCATACATTTGGTAAATAAAGTATGGAAGGACAGATGTTCTCATATTGGAAACTGAGATGTAGCCCAAAATATTTATGTATCATATTTGATCACTTCTCTTTCATTTTATACCTATTTATGGGCCTTGCCCATTATATTACAAGTAATGGCTTTAAAAGCACCCTGCTTGAGTAGGATATCTACCTGATTAGAGTGGGTATGAGATATTTGCTTTACTGATTTCCTTCCCTTAACTTCCACTGAAGGTGTATATTCTGGACAGAAATACATAGGAACTCAGATTAACTAGAATTACTGTATCTCACTGCTAGCCTGGCTACACATTTTGGAGGCAATCCTGGCAATAGTTAAACCACTTGGAAGGAAGAGGTTGTTGTTGCCTTGCAACATACACATACAGATGAATTTCCCACTAGAGGAGCTCCCTGCACTAGGTATAGACAATATCACTACTATATACACCATTATTGTCTGGTTTAGAACATAATGGCATTCATATATGGTCCTTCTTCCTCTTCAAAAAGGGGAACATTTTAGGAAGTTACCTGCAGGCAATGTATTAAATAATAGTTATTGCTTCAAGCTTAACTTGCATATATCCTACATAGACTTAATAAAAGAGTGAAATTTTCAGAAGAGTGGAGAACAGGAGAGGTAACACCTATGTTCAAGAAGGAGGGGAAAAGGATACTGGCAATTATATCCCATTGAGTGTGGCTCACTGTTAGATAGGCCTTTAAAACAATTTCTGAAGGAAAGAAGGGGTAAGGTCAGAGGGATGTTGTAGCCATGATGGTCCAGAAATTAATGTGAGAAGCACAGCTTTGTTGGGGAAATATCTTTTATTGGACCAACTGTATCATTGGGATAAAGTTAGATGCACTTAATTTTTTCAGGGCTGAGAAGGAAAGTAAACACAGCAAATAAAGAAAAAAGAATAAACACCTGAAAGTAAATAAAATAATAAAAATAATACCCCATATAGATTTACCAAAGGTATATTTTGCAAGACTAAACTAATATCTTTCCTTGATAAATAATTTTTTTTTTAGATAAGGGCAAGTTGTTTAGTACAAGGTTCATGAGGTAGGTAACAGCGTGATGGCCAAGAGTAATGACAATGAGTAAGGTAGAGGGGTTACTATTGGAGTCTCTCACCAATACATCATGGGCAAATGTTTCTTAATGGCTTTGGCAAAAATAAGCATGTGCTGATGACATGAAGATTGGTGGTATTACCTGTAAAAAGAAGGATACGGATTTACAGAGATAAGATTTTATGTTAGGCCAAATGATTTTAAGGAGTGCAGAAGCAAAAAGAGTTCTACAATACAATGAAGAGTTCTACAAGGAAATGCAAATTTATTCATGTAGGGGTTAGATTTTTGCTACAAGGATTTCTGCTGTAAGACAGAGATCATGTATTTGAAACAAAACAGGAAGAGAACAATCTTGGTGTACCAGGTAATGAGGATGTCTGGAGCAGTCAATGTTACACGGCTCTGAAACAGAAAAATGCAATACTAGTTATTTCCAGTAAACAGGGAAATATCAGTGGCATTGCACAAAGATTTTGTCAGACCTAGTTTTAGGTGAATTATTTAATGTAGTTGCCTGCAATTGCAAGGGACTAGACTCAGTTTCACAAGAATCCTTCCTGATGTTTTGACCCAGGACAAAAACACTCATCAAAATAGCAGAATTTCCTGTGGGACAAGTCAAAATATGAAAACAAGGGCAAGTTGTCCATGAGACTTTCATGATGCACTGGGGTGACCCACAAGAAGAGACAATGGTGCATCAAGGAATATGGAGTCCCTCCAAAGGGTAGGCCTCACTGCAGGGGACTAATGAGAACATGAGGAAATCAAAGCTTTAACCCCCATGAGCCAGTGTGGCTCAGAAAGATAGAACAATTAATAATGATTTAACCATAAATGAAATGTTCACTTATATTTTCCAGAGGAAAATTACCAGTAAATGTATTCTTTTCTTGCAAAACAAAACAAACAACCCCCCAATCCCCTAGCATATTAGTTTGAAATAAAATAAACATTTCTGATGGTTCTAATATACAACATTTGAGAATTTGCTTAATTAGTTATTTATCAGTTTGTTTCCACATTTGAGCTTCTACTCAGATACAAGTAGACAACCTACTATCATTCACTTGAGGTGGGAGTCTATCAGCAAACCACTGTGACCTTTTAATTAAAAATTGCTATTAATAGAAAAATCCACTTTTCTTTACAATCACACTAATATTATTTAGTTTATTTACACTGAAGTCTAAGTATGTAATTATTTCTGTACCAATATTCAGGAAAAATGGAAGATTTTTTTTGGAGGGAGGACCTTCTTCAAATACTGTTTTGTGTACGTATACGTATTAGATACAATTCTATTTGCAAACTTAATTCTAACTAAAAAATGTGGGTCTACTAGATCAAAATTAACAAACAAACGATCTTCTCTGTCTTCAAAACTGCGTCTTCCCCAATTACAACTGAAAATTGTCTGCTCCTTAAAATGTTGTGGTATGGCTTTCCATCTTTGCCTAACTTCTCTCATAAGAGATAAATGCTATTTTAGGACCTTGTTAGACAGTAATTTTGGTTAACTCCTGGAGTTCTTAATACCTGAAACTAGCTCCTGGATTGTCCTCACATTAAAAGCTGAAACTAGTTTTAAGCACTTCTTAGGTGGCACACAGTTATCCCATTCTACAGCAGAATTCTCTCTCATCTATGTTACCCAGCTCACGTTACACTAAGATGTAGCCACTCAGGGTTACATCTTAGTGTGAACACCCCACCCACCCACTCCTCCTTCTCCCTCTTCCCTGCTGGCTTAGACTGGGCCTGCCTCCCTCCCTGCCCCCCTCCCCTCAGGCCTGGGTCCACTCCTCCT
>NW_017728993.1:52252456-52280768 GCF_001723915.1 Gavialis gangeticus
CCTCAAATCCCTACTCACTGCCCCTCCCCCCCAATTACTTGTGGCTGCTTGTGCTGTCTGTCCTGGGGGAGCAGGCAGGGAAGGGTTCATCTGCCTGTCCGGCCACTGCTACCACTGCTGCTCTCTGGGCCAGGTTCAGTCTAGAAAAGATCGGCTCAGTCTGCAGAAAATCATCCTGGTCCCACCTTCACCCCCATCTCCTCCTCCAAGGGTAGAGACCAGGCAGGTAGGCAGTTTAACTGTCTTGGCCTGCTTCCCTGGGACAGACTATGCAGGCTTCCACAAGTAAGTAGGGGTAGGGGCAGCCTGGGGGTGTGGGGAGCAGGGGTAACCTCAGGAGACAGGGAGCAGAGAGGAAGCCTGAAATGGGAGGCAGGGGGACTCTTACCTTTCAATCCTCCAGGCCCCTGCTGGCCCGAATGTGTGAGTGCTCAAAACTCAAGCTACCACTAACACCCATCAATATTTGTGCAGTTCACAGTGGAAGGTATAATAAGGCCCTTACTTTGGAAGGATCTAAAGTAAGAACATAGGAAATTACATACAAGGTGTGATTAGTGATCACTCTCTATCCCAGAATCATGTTTCTGGTAAGAACAAGAGGTTGAACAACCCCTGCAGCAGTTGTAATGGGATAGTTTTCTAACAGAGAAAATGCCTTTCATTTTAAGCCCAATGTATGGACATTAATAACCATTACTGTAATCTACAGTGACTCTTACTTAGCACTGGCCAAAACAAATTCAGCCAATAAAATCTGTTTGAGCTACAGATTGGGGCGGGGAGGGGAGGTTGTGGGGGACTAGACTAGTTTTTCAAACACTCCATTACTCCATAGAAACCAAATAACACCCTGAAATCTAGAGTTTAATTTCCCTTCCAAAGCAATTTTTCCCCTAGAAGGAGATATTAATCTTTGTTTATTCTTTCTTATGACAATAGTAGACAGTCTAGTTAGCTATATAATTGTCTAATTGATTTTTAAATCTTTTTAAGTTCTTGGCTACCAAGATTTAAAAAAAAAAAAGAATAGGCCATGTCTTAATTTTTCATTAACAATTCCTAAAACAATCCAGTAGTATTTGTACTCATTGCTACCTCTGGTATGTCCTTCATAAGAAAGGTTAAAAGAATAACTTATACCTGTTTCTTGAAATATGACTGTTGTTGCTGAATTTATCTATTTAGTCATCACACAGTAAACATTATAGATTGCTGTCCAGACATCCTATGCTACACTTAGAAAATGTGACTTTACAGATGTATAAACAACATGTCAACTTTCCTGACACTTATGTATCTAACAGAACTTTGATAATTTTTGTTTCTGTATTTTTTACAGAAGTCCCTAAAACTCTAATCTCATTTTAACAAAGATTTTTCCCTATCATTCATTTCCTGCATACAAGATGTTCATTTTATGTTAGTTCTCTTACCCATACAGTAGCAGCTATGGTGACACTCATTATTTTTCTTCATCAGTTATGAACTTTACATTCTGCCAGAAAAATGAACTTCAATTTTGCTACATACAAGAAGTTTAACACTAATTAAACTTCAAAATACCCCATCTACATATAATTGCATGAGCCTTTCTACATCTCCAGAAGCCTGTATTGGGCTCATTTACATAACATCTAAGTTACATTAAGAAAATACATACCATCAGCAAAAAATAAGCTGTAATGAGAACAATTTCTTTCCTTCTTTTAAAGAGAGCTCAAGTTATTTTTTTCTTTGTGATCAATCTGCTTAGATTTTTATTGTTAAGATACCATTAAAATGTAAACTACATGTTAGGAAGGGTATTGTAGAAAGAGAACTGTATCTGATATAACTTGCACCGTTTAAGTATTTCATTTTCTAAAAGGTAGTAAATAAAAATATATACATAGAAAGCATGTGAAGATATTAAAGTGAACACCACTGGGGGGTAGGAGGTGGGGAAGCTTTTAAAGCTCAGATGCTGATAACTTTCCTCATGTTAAGTAGTACCTTACTCTAGTTATATGTTTATTAGCAAGTGATCATGCGGTTGTTTCAAAAGGAAGTTAACTCAGGAATTTGTAAAATGAAATGTGGAATATGCTTCTGCAATTTACAGTATGGAGTCACCTTCTGATCATTTGAATACTTTTATTTTCTGTTTACTAGGTTAATTTGATTTTTTTTCTGATAACTTCTTTAAAATGTGTGGACTAACCTATGTGAAACTACATATTATAACTTGAAAGATACATCGGGCCACTTTCTGTGCAAGTTAACTGGTTGCACTTCAACTATGTAGGGACAAGAATAAAAACCCAAACCATAATATTGCCAATAGGAATACTCAGACATTTATCATGACATGAAAAGAATATGAAGGTAAAATGCAGGTTATATGTCTTATATATAGCCACTGGGCATGTCTACACAAGGGTTAACAGCACAGTAGCCTACTAATACTGCATAGTAGTGTGTCATAGCACGAACATTGCTAACATGCTACTGCACAATATTTTTAGGCTATTGAGCAGTAGCATCCCTTGAAAGGCATTCACCAGTGCTACTACATGGTAACTCCACATTTATTTAGTAGTTAATTGTACAAGTACTAAATTAAATGTGCAGTAACCACTGCACATTTATGAATGTGTAGACATGCCCACTGGCACTTATACAGTACATGTAAACAGTCTTGTATGTGTTTAGATCACATATTTTCTCACACATAATACATTTATTACCTACCTAAGCTTAAAGATTGTATAGCACTTGATTTGTGCTTGGACAATAATTATATGCACATAAATTACACTACAGTATGCAAAGGTGCATGTGCAGTTGTATATATCTAGCCCTGAAAACCCTGTTTAGCATACTGAGAATACAGAGAAGTGAAGTCAGAAATAATTATCCATTCTAGAAAGCTTTATTTAAGTGAATTAAGAATACTTAGTTCTTATAAATGACTGTGGCTTCCTAGGTATCAATATGTATTTCCTGTGGTATCTAATACCTTCTGTTTCTATTAAAATTTCCTCAGACATTTCTTTTCATATGAATGTCAGCTCTTGTCCAGTGCAGAATTGTTTTGATTGTTATGTATTGCTTCATTCCAGGAAACTTTCTTTTTTCACTGTGGCAAGACAAGTGAATCATCTTGACTATCAGAGAGTAAAAATCAAAATGTTTCTGATTTATACATCTGTACCAGCAAGGAATAGAAATGACTGGGCCTTAAGCCAAACCCACTCACTCTATCAAGAACGGACTTAGAATTGGATGTTCATTTCTATATTTCAAAGGCTCCAAGGGAGGTATCCATCAGAAACACCGAGATGATCAAGATTGGAGAGGATGCTGAGATCACCTCTCCAAATGAATGAGTGTTACTTTTGTAGTTCCTTCTTATGAAAGGATTCATGGGCTTACAAGGGGCTTTTCCTCAGCAACAGAGCTTTATGACTTTAGCCCTACATAATCACCTGAAATTTTAAGGTGAAAACTGGAGTTACCAGTTTCATCTGTTGTACCAGCCAAATGCACAAAGGAGGTAGCCTTTGGCACAAGTCTAGAATGGAGTGCAAGCTGAGGGATCCTTGCTGAGACATGTTAACTGCCATTACCAACAAATTAACCTTGGTAACCTGAATCTCAAGCCAGTGTATTAACCACAAGGGCAGACTTTTTCTGACTGACTTACTTTTAGAACCATCAAGAAGGTACTAGTGGGCGTATCTACACATGCAAATTTAAGGCACATTAGCCATTTTTAAGGCCCATTAAGGACATGGGTCTACATGTGCACCCTTAATGTGTCTTAAAAGTGGCAATTTTAGGCTATTCACGTGTAAATTTGATACCTGTAAAAGCAGGTATCAAATTTAGGTGCAAATAATTAAAGTGCCTTAATGCATGTGTAGATGTGCTAAGGTGCATTAATGCTGCGTATGTCGACTGACTTGGGACTAAATTTAGTCCCAAGTGGATCCACACACCATGTTAATGTGCCCAAATGTGCACATGTAGATGTACACCTAAATCACCTTAATTCACATTAGGCAAATGCACATTAAGTTTAGGCACACATAAGAGCATGCGTAGACATGCCCAGTTTCTTCATTCCTCTCCTCCTTTTCCAAAGAGAATTCTTATCCACTATTCATG
This sequence comes from Gavialis gangeticus, assembly GCF_001723915.1. Classification (NCBI taxonomy): domain Eukaryota; kingdom Metazoa; phylum Chordata; order Crocodylia; family Gavialidae; genus Gavialis; species Gavialis gangeticus. The sequence continues at coordinate 52,256,609 of NW_017728993.1, forward strand.
CAAATCCTGTTGCTTCCACATCTTCCATAGTTTGGCATATAAAACAAAGAGGCAAGAATTCTTGGGAGTGATAGCTTGTATCAGACCTACTGCATGGTTTGGCTAGAAATAGAAAAGCTTTTGGGTATCGCAGTATCCTTCCTCACTTGCCTATGTCTATCCCAACCATGAAGTTGATCCAATAAAAGATATCACCTACAAGAATTCTTGCTTTCTGCATATTCCCTGGACCATCATGCAACATTCCCACCTCAACACCTATAAAGCCTGATTTTTTAAGATATGATCAACCAGTTAATCACCCAGCCACACATTCAAGCAATTAATGGCATGATAAAACAAGAAATAAACCACAAAGTTATTCCACAAAAAATGTTGAACAAATTTGTGGCTTGTTCTTATCAGGCCATTAGTGGAACATGTAGCCACCCCTGTGGTTGAGAGCCCCATCAGCTGACAGGGCTCCCAGCCACAGAGGTTCAACGCACACTGCCACAGCTGTGACACCCATCAGCTGCAAGACCCACAACCAGAGCAGCAACACACACATTGCCACAGTTGCATGCCTCATCAGCTGATGGGGCCTGCAGCCACAGCAATGTGTGGGAAGCTGCTGTCTGTGTGTCTCATCCACTGTGGGGCTAGCAGCTGGGGGAACTTGCTGCTTACTAGTCTCGGGTCTCCTTGCACCAGCAATTAGGCATGGACAGATCTGATGCTCTATCCTACAGTCACGCCTCCTGCCATGGATATGCCACTAAAATATAAATATATATAGTAGTGTTTCATTTTAATCATGGGAAAATGTGGATTTTGGATTACTTTTTAATCTAAAAATTGGGGATTTTTTTTTTTTTAATCAGAGAAAACCAGGCTCCCCATTCATCAGATCCTATCACAACTTTACCTGAACGTCTAGAGGGGCCCTCTAAGAAACACATTTCTTTATATCATAGATATGGCTACAAGTGGGTGCAATAATGGAATGGTAGTGCTGCTTCTCCCTCAGGTTTGGGTCTTTTGATTTTTGGGTGCACTGTTCTTTGTTAAGGCTAAAATTCACTTGTGACTGCACTGTCAAACCACCAGATCAGGGATTAGCTATGAACCACAACACCTCTCCTCTTTGCCCTTCACTCAGGGTGAGGATTATGTACTTGGAGCAATTCATTCTTTTTTTAGAACAATTTCATCCCACTGTACATTTAATTTCCCCTAGCTACACTGGCCAGCGAGTAGAGAGGTGATGTTAAAAACAAAGTAGGGTAACCACTCAACATATTGTCACCTTTTTTTTATTAGGTATTGTGCCTAGGTAGTAGCTGGTTATTTACAAGCTGAAAGCATTACACAGCCAGTATATGTCAACTAATAATCCATCTTTACTGATCTTTGTTAAGGTGGACATTCATATTTTTCTATTGCATATGTATTATCCTTATCTCTCTCCTTTTTTGTAATTTTTTTTACTAGATTAAAATGCTTTGTTGCTACCTAAGTTTTCCTTTGTCACAACAGATGCTCACTTGCTGTATCTTGTAAGCCCTTCTTATGCTAAGATGTTAGAAAGTTATCAGTGCGCATGTCTACATGAGATGCTACATCACTGTAGTGACAAGCTGCAGCGATGTAGCTTGTCACTATGGCAACATAAAATTGGCGGGCACAAACTGTGATGACAATGCTACATCACTGTAACAGTAAGGTACGTCACCGTAGCTCTCACTATGGTGACATAGCATTTTAAAAAAACTGTGTGCTGGGACAGTACTGGTGGGTACTGCGCAGTCACTTAGTACTTGCTAAGGCAAGTACTAAATGACTGTGCAGTACCAAATGCACAATCAGGGCACATGTAGATGTGCCCAGTTGTTAGAAAGCTATCATCTACTAAATACCCATTAGATCACAATAGGTTCTATTAGGTTTGAATCTGCCTTTACTCCCCAAATGTGGAACGAGGATTTCTTCCCCTCCTTGCTGCCTGGATGCATTGGGAAATAGCAGATAAGCATCCCTGAAGTGTCTGTACATATATTTTTTTTATTCCAAGTTGAGCAGAGCTAGTAGGAAGGCCTTTAAAGGAAGAAGGCTTATCTAAACCTGGTATCTAATGACTTCTATCACACTGAAGTTGCAAACAGATGTTCCTTTCATGCTGCCATAAATTTTTTTATGGCAGTATGAGATATTCACACCCTTTGTTGTGCCACAAATGCCTAAAATTATGGCTGCAACAAAAGATGGTATTAATTTGTGCTGGTATTTTGTGGTGGCTGTATGTTTGGTTTAAGAACAGCCTGGTCTCCAGCAGCCCTGGGCTGTATCTCCTAGGGCCTTAGAGACCTGAACCCGCATGTCCCAGGAATTCATCTGAAAGTGAGTGGCTCTAATTTCCCATTTTTACAAAGATGTGCCCTAACTTAAAATTGAGGTGCACCTCTGTATATCAGATCCAGGCCTCTAAGGGTGGCTGTGATACTCCTAGGGGCACCTCAACTCCTGTCCCCATGATGGCTCCTTGGAGTACCCACCCTTCTTCTTCACCTGCCATTCCTTGAAATAATGAATCTTAGTGTGAAAGGGAGACTTCCCCCAGGATCCTAGAGTGAGCTCAGTCCAGCTTGCCCTTGACATACTCAGTCATGGCCCTCCTGGCCCTATTAGTCCCTCAGGGCACCAGTTGCCTTATGGGCTATTTCTGGCCTAAGTCCACCTCTTTAGCTACACCCAAGCCTTTCAGATACTACTCTAGATCCTTCTACCAGCTTGTACAAGCCTCAGTCTTCTTGGCTCCGTCCCACTTACTCCTCTTACTGTAGGCTGCCAACCTAGGCCTACTTCCTCTGGTCCAGCTTCTGAGTCTCAGCCTCTTGTCTCTCTTATCCCTTGGACTGTCTCATTCAGGCTCAGCTCTTGGCTCTCTTGGCTTGAGCATGCCCCTATTTCACCCTTGGGGGGCAGGCTCTTCCCTTCTTGGCTTTGGCCCACCCTAGATAGGGCTCAGAATGGAGGCCACCTCCCAGGAACTCCTGTGAGCCATCCAGGCATCACAACATACACTACAAGCAGGCAGTTCCTCAAGAAACCTGCAGACCTCTCTGGGTCATTATACCACTGCAAAAGCCCTTCCTCATATGCTAGTTCTCAGGCCCTGGGAGTACTTGGTCTGGCTTGCAGCTTCTGCCCCTTACCAGCTCAGGCTGGTAAGAACTCTCCCCACTATGGAGTTTAGAGCAACCCTGGGCTCCTGTTGCAGGAACTCAGGCTTATATCTCCTGAGCCCATCCCTCCCAGATCAGATGCTCTCCCAACCAGCCACAGGCATGTCCTCCCAGCTTGATGAGAAACATACTGCACTTAGGCTGCAGTTGCTCCCTTGCTAACTTCCCTTGCTCCCTATTCAGCTGTCTGGAGCCCTTTCTGCTGTAGTCTCTCAAAATAACAGGAACCCCTGGCTCCCTGTTACACTCTGCAAATAGAGAAATGAGGCAGGCACTCCCAGACCTTCACCCAATTCAGATTCCCTGGTTATGCTTCTGCAGCCAGAGAAACCTGAGGTTCCCCCATGTTCAGAGGCAAGCCCCAAGTGTTGACCCACATGATGGGGTCTCTGTAGCCCCTGTTGCCCCTGAGGGACAAAGGGCAATGTCTTTTTCACCCAGGGAAGTAGATCAGCCATGCTGAGACAGATCTTGGCTCTGGCGATGTGCTTTATTTGGCAACATCTGCCAAACATCTGCCTAACATGCTATTAAGCTGCATCTTAATATAAAATAAAATGCATCTCATTGGAGGACATTTTCCCCTTACAAATTGTGAACTACATATATCCCAACACGTAGGAAAGAGAAGCGCTAAATCTTCTTTCTCCTTTTGAAAGAATACTGAAGGTTTTTAGGATAAAACTTTTAACCCCAAATTTGCTTTATCCAGACCATCTTTAACTTTAAAGAAACAATTACAGGATAGTGACAAATGTTAAAAAATATATATGCAAATACAACTGCATAAACAATGTAAACGCAATTGTCAAAATACGTGTATAAACTCAAATCCCCAATGTAAAGAGTACATATTTTGTAAAATATCTCATGCATATGAATTACCATAATCATTCTAGACTTTAGGTATTTTCAGTGAGTATCCTCATTAAGGCGAAATAGAAAACAAAATACAGTCTGCAGAGGCCTTTTATAACCTCACTCTAGGGTTTTATTTTCCCCCTCCTTCAACAAAATGCATTTTTATCTTGGTCTAGAAAATAAGTCAAAATACAACTCTTTTTCAGTTCATATGATGTACTATCATCCTCTTGACTTCTGCATCTCTAAATGGCTCTATTTTTTTAATAAATACTTTTATTCCGCCACCATGCTCTCTCTTTTTCCTGGTCTGCCCCCTCACCGCAGCCATTTTTTGCTGCCCTCAGCAGTCTCTTTTGCATCCTGGACCTGGAATACTCCAAGACTGTGTACATTTTTTTTCAAGGGAAACTCTCAATCCCCAAATTGGGACAGAGAGCTTACCTTTGTCAGACAGGGCCCTGCATTAAAGAGAGACCACACCTGTCTTTTGTCAAGAGAATCACTTTATTGAAAAGCTGAATGTAAGTTTAACTAGCATTCAGATCACACCTAGGATTGTGGGTGTAGGTTGGACCCCTGGAGCTCTGAGTTCTTGTTTAGATATTCTAACAGCTCAGGTCCATGATTTCCCATTTCCACAAGGTTTGCAGTCTATATACAGTCATTAATGGCCTGTATCTGTCTATAACCTGATTGGGTATATGATAATTAAAGGGGTTGATCATGAAACCCCCTCCCTACGTAAACGAAGAATTTATGATAAATACTTAACAACTGTTTAAGTGAGATAGCCTCAGAAGTTATCACTTACTGTTTTGCTCTTAACAGTAAATACTGTTCCTTATGGTAATGGATTTCAATTTCTTTGTTTGTGTGACTATAGCCAAACACCTAAAGCAGTACTTTCTTGTTTATATTAGCAAAAGCACGGAATCAGGTCCTGAAGGCCTGTTTCTCTACAAGATTATTCAAAGTTCACTCCAAAATTTATATAATGGTGCTTGTATATAAGATGGAGGAACTTATGCCAAGGCCTCTGGTGTGTTCCTTATGTTCTCTATCCTGTACCAAATGGCTGAGGGGTATGTGATCTGCCTGGCCAATTTCCTGCTGGACCAGGCCAAGATCCTGAAGAGCTGAAGAAACCAGCTGGCAAAGACCAGCTCTCAAAATGCCTTAGGACTCTTCTGTTTTCTGGTTGAGGCATGTTTCATTTGAGATTGGTTGCAACAAAATGTGGAACAGTTTGTGTCATGCTGTTCTATCAATGGGGCTCCCTAAGGTGGAAGATGGACACTGAGTCCTAAGTGTGTTATTTAATTTAGGGCCTTGCAGGGAATGCTGTTTCATTCTTTGATGATTTGGATTTTTTATTTTTTTTTTAGTGACAAGTGTTTCATGTTTGGCTCCTGAGTGGGGGTACAGGGGTGGTGGGCAGGGGTATAAGTTGTAGCCATGTTGGTCTAAGGACATAGATAGGGTTCTTTGGGTAAATCTGATATCTTTTATTAGACCAACTCAAATAGTTGGAAAAACTTGCACGCTTTCAGGTATAAATCTGACCCCAGCAGTCTTTCCTGTCCAATTGCAGGAGGTGCTGGGTCCAATGACCTGTAAGGTCCCTTCCAGCCCCTAAAAGCTATGAAACTATGCAATTCCTTTCATCAAGCTGAGGAAGCATCTGCAGTTGATCTGTGCTCTTCAGACACTTTTGCACTTTCACCTTTTGTTTTTGATTTTTTTAAGTAATAAAGGGTTTATAAGTAAAAAAAAAAAGTCTCTCTCTTCTCTCTCTCTCCTTCCCCATACACACCATCCATAAACACACACACCAATATTCCAGATTCAGACATCCGATATTAGAGGTTACCAATGTGTCCTCTTGTAAAACAATGGTTCCTCAGCATCAAGGCTTATGAGAAAGAGAGAACAAAAAAGCATTCACTCCTATAACCTCATTCTCTTGCTCTCTTGAGACCCTTTAATCTAATTTAATATACCTACACACCACCTCTTCAGTCTTCCAATTAACCATTCATTGCATAATTATCTTTTCCAGCTGAGCATCCTACTCCCAAGGAATAATTTTGTTCTGATTATTGTTTCCTTAACTGTGTTATCCGTATCATTTTGTAGAAGATTGCCAGTAGTTTGAGTAAGCTTTCAAATAATTCAGCAGATTTATAATATACATTTGGTGGCTTGGACTTCTCTCCTACCTCTCAAATGAGCACACTATTATCTTTATGCCACTTCCCAATTATAAGGATGGCTTTCATTCCAGTCACTTCAATTTTGGCTGCTTCACTGTGGAAATCAGGCTTTATTGGAATGAGTGCTACTGATGCTGTTAATCAGCATATTATAGAACCATGGTGGATTATAACCCCTCCGCAACATAAATCTTTCTTGGTCTGACTGCACAGCTCCTAAGTGAAATACATGGCTTATTATTTTGACAGTTTGCCAAGCACTGGTTATTTGTTTTGGTGTTTTACACACTTTCAGCAGTTTGTCAAGTGGCCCAGTTTGTTCACTTGGATCCCTTCTGTTCTATTGACAGCACACACTGAATAATAAGTTTATTTTTATATAATAAGCTCTTGCACCAAGCCAAGCCTCGCAGTATGATTGAGCCAGACATAGTTCTAATAACATTGGACTAGCTAGTTATAGTATACTTATTAAAATATAACATTTTTATTAAACTGTAGTTCTATATTGGGGAGAGTAAATACAAAACAAAACAAAACAAAAAAACCCAAAAAAGAAAGAAAAACAAAACAGATTACATCCTCTGAGCCTGATTTTCAGGTGTACTGAGACCATTTCATTTCACTCACAGATGTACAGATGTATTAACATTGATAAGCCAGCCCTTGAGAATGCCTTTTTGAAAGGACAGAGCTGGCATAAGGTCCCTGGCAATTCTTTAAGTGTGTTGCACAGAAGCTAAACTCCCCTTCTCAGAGTCTACATAAAGTAGAGTGTAATTCAGAAGACACCTGTTATATGAAGGCGTTTTGACTTACATGAGGGACCAGAGAGATACAGCCAAATGGTACTGGAATTTCAGGAAATTGGAATTTTTCCTATATTTAGAATCCACATTTTTACATGGTATCTAAATCAGTCAAATAAATACCTTGGTCCTTCAGTCCTTGTTTTTAAGATGGAAAGACATAATGGCTAAGGACAGAAATTATACATAAACTGGTATAAGTGATTGGAAATTGGTTCAACCCTGTAAGGCAACAGAAGTTCAGTGCATGTAAATTGCTTTCAAAATAGCCAAAACTGGTTTAAGATAAACCTGGATAGATATAGGTAGGGGTAGAAGTTACACATAAACCAGTTTAAGTGATCAGAAACTGTTTTAAACCTGTAACAGAATAGAAGTCCAGTGCACATAAACCCATTTCAAAATGGCTGCAACCGATTTATGATAAGTCTACATTCAATCAGTTTAACTGATTTGGGTCAAACTGGTTTATGAAACTTCTGTCCCAGACCCCTTCCTGGTTCAAGTTAATTGAAGTCCTCCAGCATCTCAGTATTTTGAAGCCCTGGGCTGGGCTGCCTACCCCTCTGCTCACTAGATGGAGCAATTGGAACAAAGCAGTTTTACAAAATATAGAATGAGGCCCCTCCAATATAACTAGAGTATTTGAGTCAGGGTGGGAAACAATCTTCCAAAATTCTTGTCAGATTTCATTTTACATTTATCCTTTGTCATACAGGATACTTAATTCTCCCTTTCTCCTCAAATTGAGAAATGTCTTTAGGTTATTGTGCCTTTAAAGAGAATGAAAGTTTCATAGTAAAATTGGATTTATTAAGATAAAAAGTTGCAAAATGTAAATAAAAATAAATTGCAGTTTAGACATGATGACTGGTATCCTTTCATCTGTGAGAGATGGTGGAAATTGCAGCTTATGGCATCGTTGGTTTGCAGCATCCCATGTGACTGAATAGGCCAATATGAGGTTTGCATGATCTGTGACAGTGGTTGCAAGTGCATGTGTCATGATTGGGTGGTTCAGGAGCTGCTTACCTCCTGCAGACTCTTTTCTCTTCAAGCTGTTGGAGCCCATTCCTATCATGGACTTTAATGCCCTGATGAAGGTGGTGACACCACTTGTTCTAATTGCTTGACAAAGTTTCTCATTGGTCAGGATCAATTCAAAATGCTCTATAGCTCACTTGCATGTATCTTTGTAGTGAAGCTTGGGACATCCTGTTGTTCTTATTCCCTCCGATAGTTCCCCATATAGCATGTCCTTGGTTATACGTCCATCTACCAATCTGCTCAGATGGACTAGCCAGTGCAATCATCTCTGTTTGAGTAGGGCCTTCACACTTGGTAGGGCCTTCACACTTTGCCCTTTGAAGAACCTCTACATTGGTAACTTTATCTTGCCGTTTGATGTTGAGTATGAGGCATAAACAGTGCAGGTGGAAGCTGTTTAACTTTTTCTCTTGATGTGCATAAGTTGTTCATGTTTCCCTACCATACCAGGGTGTGCTGAGTACACAAGCTCTGTATACTAGCATTTTGGCCTTGATGGTAAACTTTGACTTGTTCCATGCTCTTTTAGTTAGTCTGCTGAAAGTGGTGACAGCCTTTCCAATGCAAACGTTAAGTTCTTCACCCAGTGAGAGGTTGGTGGTCACTATGGAGCCTAGGTAGCTGAACTTTTGGATTATTTATAGCTGGTTCTCATTAAGGATGATTGATGTATGATTGATGTATCTTGTGGAACTCCCTGTCTAGTACAATTGTTTTATTTATGCTAATGGTGAGAGCAAATGCCTGGCAAGTTCTTGAAAGGCAATCCATGAGTTGTTGTAGGTCTTTATTGTGGGCTATAAGGGCAGCATCATCAGTGAATAGAAGCTCCCTGCTAAACACCTTTCTAACTTTAGTCTTTGCATTAATTTGTGACAGGTTGAAGAGTTTCCCATCCAATCTTGTGCAAAAGTACACTCCACCTTCCATATCTTTAAACACATAGTTCAGGAGTACTGAGAAGAAAATGCCAAAGTGTAGGGCAAGAAGGCATCTTTGCTTCACTCTGCTTTTCATCTCAAAGCTGTCCAAAATTCATCCATCAGACAGAACCATTGCTTTCATGTTGTGGAAGGAATGTATAAGATATAATAGGATTTGTGGGCATCCTATCTTTTCCAGGACTGCAAATAGACCTGCTCTGCTGATGGTGTCAAACGCTTTGGTTAGATCCACAAAGGAGATGTACAATGGTTTGTTTTGCTCTCTGCACTTCTTTTTGAAGTTGCCACAGGGAAAATATCATTCCTATGGTTGATTTTCCAGCCCTGAATCTGCACTAAGGTTCAGAGTAGACAACTTGCCAGCTGTTGTAGGCTAACCAAGATGACCCTTGCAAAAGCATTTCCTGCTGTACTTAGTAGCAAGATACCTCTGTAACTGCTGCAGTTGCCCTTATCTACTTTATTTTTATACAGAGTGACAATGTTTGCATCACGCATATCTTGTGGTACCTCACCCTCTTTCCAGCATTTGAGTAGCAGCTGATGAAGACATGGTAGTAAGCTTTCTTTCTTGCACTTGAACATTTCTGCTGAGATGCCATCTTTTCCAGGAGGCTTGCCACCTGATAATGTATCAATGGCCTTGCTTAGCTCTTCTACAGTGAGCTCCATATCTAACTCTGTCATGACCTGTAGAGTTGGTATTTGGTCCATTGATTCGCTGGTGATTTGTCTTTCTTGTGAGTACAGTATAACTCTAAGTAGTATTCAACCCAACAAGACATCTGCTTGCTTCTATCTATAATGGCTTCACCACTGTGTGACTTGAGAGGCAACACTGTTGACAGTAGGGCCTAGAGCTTTCTTGAGACCACTGTACATGACTTTTAGGTTTCCTGTGTCTGAGGCTGTCTGTATCTCATTACAAATCTTAGTCCAGTACTGATTTGCCCAGCATCTGGTTGCTCTCTGGACCTTGTTTATTGCCTGTTGAAGTCTTGTTTTGGTGCTCTCAGTTGGCTTGTTGTTGTGTTCCAGATAGGCTGTGTTCTTGATGTTGATGAGAGGTAATACTTCTTCTGCATTTTCCTCAAACCAGTCCATACTGGATGGTCTCTTCTCCCCAAATGTAGCTTTAGCTGTTTCATGGATTGCAGTTCTTAAACCTTCCCAAATTTCCTATGTCTTCTTTGACAATGATTTCCCAAACATACTGAGTTCAAAAGCCTTCAGAAACTTTTTGGCACTGGTAAAATTATATTTATATTATATTGCATTATTTAGTAATATAAACAAGAGATCTCCTAAGTTCTAATTACTCTTACTGCCCATTCTTTTCAACTGTATATAAGCTGATATGGTAGTGAACCACTATGGCCACTCTTATGATTTATGGTAACCTGCTATTATTTCAATAGGTGGAGCAATCAGTCTTTTATCTTCTCCTTATGCTGCTTCATGCATATACTGATTTCTGTAATTTTATTTCTTGTTTAAGATGTGACTATTGTGATTAGGACTACAGTGTTGTAGTCATGATTCTCCAGGAAATATATCAGAAGCATTAATTCTTTGTGATACCTCTTTTTGGACCAACTGTATAATTGGAGAGATGTTAAACAAGCTTTGACTCCTTTTTTAGGTCTGGGTACTTTGTGCCCCAAAACTCATTAGGATTACACAGTTTTGGCTGTATTCCTATTTCTTTTAAAATCAGGATATATATTTTCTTATTGTCCTAATAATATGGTGTAGACCTCAGGGATATTTTCTGGTAGTTAGTTCTTTAAGTCCAAATTGTTTTATATATTTATGAAATGCATATGATTTTGTCCTCTTGTGAAACAATCTTTGAGTCTTGCCAAACCTGTCAGACTAAAACTTAGAGGATTTTGCAGTATAGTATGAGTCTGTGCATGAGCTGAAAACAGATTTTTCAGTTATGAATGTTTTAATAGTGACGTCACTAGTCTTGCTGAGTTTATGTATTGAAATTCATAATATTCTAAAAGCATTCTTCTGTTATAAAAATGTACACCAGAGCTTCATCTAACAATGACACATTTTTTCTCTTCATTTTCATATGGTACAGATAATATTCATCTCTATAAACACTGTAAAAGAACAGTATTTGCTGGAGTTCATCTGAGATTTCTTTTATTCTGTACCTCACGCTCATATTTTCATACTAACTGATGTTTTTGAAAATAAAAGCTGAAAGCTCTGAATCTGAGTCACTGTTGTATAGGCTGGTTGCAAAAATAAAAGCCTTATCCTAAAATGAATAGGGAGAAGGAGAACTACTGACATCACAGAGAATTATAGATATCACTCAGAAGAGAACATGGTATTCTGTAACTATACTGGATAGGTCTGAGATAGGTTGATTGCTCACTAATAAAAGACATGCAAAGTCCCTGCACCTTCCAATTCATTCTGCAATATAACAATACCCATTCCTTTAAAATGTACAGACTTTTTCTGATGCTTCCTAACATACCATTATTATCATCTTGGAGCTCTTCAAATACAGCAAGTAATACTTTGTTTTGGGTCTTTTCAGTGTTGTGTATATAAAAGCTAAAGCTTGAATGAGGCCTATTCCTTTTCTTAGTTCCATTACTGTAAATCCAGACTCTGGTTGAAATGGTAGTTTAAATTGCAGCAAGTCAGTCAGTTTATTTCTTCATGGCAGCTTAATAACCAGCTTTGCTATGTGTGCATAGCAAAAGAGTTTTTGCTGAATTCTTATAAGATATTGGGTATTATGGATTGGACTTTCAAAGTTGTCTACAATAACTGGAATCCCAGGTTCCACTTATTTCTAACAAAAATAGGATTCTTCATTTCCTTGGATAACTTTGAACAGTTCATCCCATGTGTATTTATTTCACTTTGATCGGATTATCCATCTATATACCTATTTCACAGTGAACAGTTGCCTCTGTGTTTTTTGAGTTGGGCAACATTCCCTATCACAGTGACTTCTCAGAAAAGTTGTTCTCCTTGGCAATATGTATTAGTGGTACTTCCACTATGTTTTCATCAAAATTGTACTTAGAAAATTATTCATAGCTTCCAAGTTTCCTTTCTTTTGGTAACTATTCTATAAAATCACCAGTGGCTAGTTCTTTGACATTCTATACTGTGACATTCTAAATAGAATTTAGTGTATTTTAATTTACCAGGTACTCAGTCATATCTCTCAAAATTGATGACCAGCCTTCAGCAATTTCTCCCCCGGATCAACTGATATGGGAATGGGGCATTTCCATACAGAGATATATTATTAAAAATCACAGAGACCTCATTAATTCCTTGATTGCTCATGCAAGAAAGACTGCTACCCCAAATTTCATTTATAAGAAGTGAGATGCATACTGTTATATGTAATCACTGTGCCTGCAAACTGTATGCCTACTTTGTGCATGAAAGTACTGCAACTGAGCTTGAATATCTGGAGTTTTCTACTAGCATATTATCTGCATATGCTAATATACACATTATGTACCTGACTGCAGTCATTTCATGTATAAATTAAGAGTGCATCCTGCATGCACATTTTTTGTGCAAAGACCTTGCCTTCTGTCCTTTGGAAAATCAGGCTCATTGTGTCTCACTTGACTTCTAAGCAACATAATTTCTCTGATTTTTTGCCTTTGTGTCTTTCATGTTTTCCAAAATGCCAAGCACATAAAACAAACTCATCAATTTGCTTTGTGTTCAACTTCTTCACCAATAGCATTGCAGGATTATCTAGAAGAATTATTGATATTTAAAGTTCAAGTTCTTTTTTTATGTTTCTGCTATCAGCCAACATTCCTAAAGGGAAACATCTCTTTAAAAAGCAGAAATACACACACACACACACACACACACACACACACACCCACACACACACACACACACCCACACACACACACACACACCCACACACACACACACACACCCACCCACACACACACGTATATTCGTACCCATCTTGGCAGTCATCCAATATATTCCACCAACTTCTGGTGCTCTAAGGAGGAAGCTATAACTTCCTGGAATTACCTTTATTAAATTGTTGAAATCACAGAAGAGATGTATAGGGTCTCCACTGGTTTCATGAAATGTAATGTATTATAATGTAAAAATGGGAAGATTTTCAATTTTGTAGAAACAGAAACCTAATTAAAGCCAGCTTGATCATGTTCTGTGACAAATTAGCATGTGGAAGCTCTTGTGAGAGCACTAGTAGTCAAACTAACATGAAAAAGGGTGGGAAAGCGGGCAATAGCAATGCCCCAAAGACTTAAGCTAGTTTATGTCAGTTGAGCAGTGTTACTTTTGATCTAGCTCTGCCAATTCCCACCAGTCCTCAAATAAGGTGTTGCCAGAGTAATTGTCTGACACCCACTAGTCTCCTTCCTCCACGGTACTGAAATATTTTGTGACCAGAATGTTAGTTGAAGGTTATTTATCTGATCCAATTTGACTTTTTTAACGTAAGTAATGCCCCTTACAGCAACAAAACTGTGGCATAAGCAAGTGGCTAGGGATCTCATTCAGTGCTGGCCAATTTACTAACTCTGTCAAACATATGTTCCAAAATTACCTTTGGGGAAAATCACCACTGCATATTTAAATATTTATGAGTGCCAGAGTTGCGTTCTCCATTTGGTCATTTGCTCCTTGGATGATGAAAGCCTGGAAACAACAGTGTGAGCATTTGCTTGTTTTAATGTTTTAGTTCTTCCCTTGAAATAGCTGCCTCTGCATAAGAGAAAATGAAGATTCTGCAGCCACCCTTGTGGTGAATGTTTACTTCAATACCAATCATTTTCTTCTTTGGGGACATTTTTTGTGTACATAGCAATTTTGCAAATGGAGATAGAAAAAGGTTGTTCAGATTTTTTTTTAAAGGAGTTTACAGCAATTCAATTGACAACTACAGGAAGCAGATGGCTAAGAAATTTGCTTATATTTTAATACAAAATTTTTTATTATTAAGAAATGGCTCTGAGTCACCTAATATGCAATTAATTGGACGGGGGCATTAACTTAACATTTTAGGGAGTCGTCAGACCATTTTGTTTGTAGACTTTCAGTTTGAAACCTGCTCAGGTTGGTAACAAATGGAACTTGTTTCTATTTGATAGCTGGTTTGTGACCACTCTGAAATGAGTTGGTGGTTTCAGCCCAGTTTTTTAATAGACAGGTGTCCACATCAGAAGAAGTCCAACAACAGTCAGATTGGCAGACTCAGCAGAAGAGCTGACTTAACAAGGAAGCTGTACAAGAGAGCAGTTTGCCAGGTCAGTATTGTGACATTTTGCTGGTACAAAGTGGCATTATTTGCTGTACCGTTGCTTAATATGTACCTTTTCACAGGAGAGTTAAGAATTCATTCTCTAAGGCTGTCAGTCTGATATTTCCCACAATCAGTAAATCCAGTGTCAGAAAAATGTCTTTGTGCCGCTTGTTCAGTAACTGGATGTTGTTTGCATAATAAGGCAAGAGAGAGAGTGGAGGAAAAAAAATCTACTAAGATTCATTTGAAAGCCCTAGGTTTTTGTCAAAAGAAAAACATTTATAATAGAACTGATAAAATTCCTTTTAAGATGTATGTTGTTTTTGCCTAAGGTGCCCAAGACAAACACAGTGAAGAATCTCTAACCTGGATTTGGCTATAAATGGGGAAGCATCTTGTTGTCAGTCACTGATAAACTCTGTACTGTATTTAAAAATACCAGTCTGAAATTCACAGATTTATTGCATCAAGGTCCAAAAAGAATTGAAAGTTTGTAGTAATTACTGGAGCATAAGCAACTGCTGCAAAACCTGGCTTCTGGAGTTAGTCATAAAAATGGGAGCCCCATACATAGCAAGAACACAGCAGAAATCTTAGGTGTAGACATTTTGTTGCAGATTGGAAAGGAGAATTTTGCCCTTAAGCTACATATGTATGAACATACACAAATACAAAATGGCTAATTGGAACAGACTGCAGATCATTTATTCAGCTGCAAACACTGTCTCTATACCTGGAGACCATTTACAAGGATTTATATTAATCTGAATGCAAACCAGTGCTGGACTGAATAGGCACTGCCAGTGCTCATGGAAATAAAGCAATGGTGCACACAAAGAAAAACCTGCTTCCAAGTCAGCTGTTGTACCGTGTCAGGCTGAATTTTTACATGACACTCTAAAGCGATACATAATACCGAAAGATACTGGCTGTGTACTAACATTTCCATGTTTTGCAAAATCTAGGCCAGATACAAACTTTCAAAAAGCCTGAGGCCAAATCAATCAAAGTTATTGTTTTCTATAAGTGGCATAGTTTAGCTTGATAGTGAACCAGTTTGCCTCTGGTGGGAGAGGGGGCGGGGATTTTAGACTGCGTTCCACCATTTTTAAACCAGTCAACGTGTGCCGAACTTCTGTTCTGTTGTAAGTATAGACGGGTTTTGTGTGCTGAACTTCTGTTGCAGGAATACACTGGTTCCCAATCATTTATACCAATAAAAGTGTAACATCTGTATCTTTTCTTCCTTAAACCCCTTTTGCCTCCCATTGCCTGGTATTTTTGACAGAGGGAGTGCACAGCAGAATTAGCACAACAAGAGTGGCCTTAATATTTGAGAGGCAATCCTGGTCTTGTTGAAGTAAAGTAGATTTCAAGGGGAAACAGAAAGGTGTCTGTCACAGGGCGGGGCCCAAGAGCGGCCGTGATCTCTCCTGGCGCCCCTACCGTGCCAAGTTGGGTCTCGAATGCACCCGCTATCTCGCCTGCCACGACTTTGATGATTCTAAACTATTAATGGGAGGCTGCCTTTACTTGACCCCTCGGACCCAGTGCTCTTGCCCTGCTGGTCCCTGCCCCATCCAAATGGATTCTGGTGCCCCAACCCTATGGGCGTCGCGTGGCTCCTTCCACCCCTACTACCACGCCCCAAGCCTCTCAGGTGTTCCAGACGTTATCGTGTCTCTACTCTCCCTTAGTGGCCCTCTCCGTGGCCCCTACTCATATGTCCACCCTCACCAGGCTCCTTACTCCTGTGCTCACCCTCACTGGGCTATAGTTGTACGCTCGCCCTCACTGGGCTCCCCAATCTCGGACTGGCCCTCACCGGGCTATAGTCGTCCACCCTCCCCGGGCTCTGTAGTCTGGTACTTGCCCTCACCGGTCTCTCTAGTCATACACTCACCCTCCCCTGGGGCTTCTCTGTGTCCTCGCCCTCCCCTGGCCTTCTCCACATACGCGCCTTCTCCCGGGGCCTCTGTGTATGTGCCCTCTCTGGGCTTCTACTAACGCGCACACCCCCTCTGGGCTTCTACTCGTGCACTCGCCCTCTCTGGGCTTCTACTCACATGCTCGCCCTCTCCGGGGCTTACTGCAATGCTCTTGCCCTTCCTGGGGCCTTGCCTGTGCTTCCCGTGCTCCCCACCCGCACTCGAGTCGATGCTTGCACTTCTCGCGCTCCCTGCCTGCACTTGGGTCGATGCTCACGCTTCTCGCGCTTCCCACCTGCACTCGGGTCGATACTCACGCTTCTTGCGCTTGGGGCTCAGGCAGCCTTGGCCTCACCTGGCCCCAGACCCCTTTCCTGGGTCTTACGCCCCCTGAGCTTGTCCTGATAATTGCCCTGCACTGGGGTTTCGTTTCCCGCGCTTTCCGCGGTCAGGGCTCAGGTGGCCGTAGTCGTGCCTGGCCCCCAAGACCCTTTTCTCAGGGTCATATGCCCCACTGGGCTTCTCCAGATACTGCCTACCCAGGGCCAGGGTCACAACACCCCCAAACGCAGTGCCACCTCAGCGCCAAATGGTGGTGCCTTCTCTGGCACCTAATTGGTGTGCCCTCCCAGAGCACTAGGAAACCCCACGCTACTGGGGAGCTCCCCTGAGGCCTCCTCCAACCCCTACAGTCTCACCCGATCCTCCGGTGTAACACAAACAACCAAGCAGAAAACATAAAACCATAAGCCAACCAGCTGTAACCCAAAATAAGCCTCCTGGCTATAACCTCAATTCTGCGCCACCCTGGCCCTCTTTCAATACCTCCCTGTCAGGTTTTTCTCCACCCCGTATCATCATGCCGACGCTCAGGCAGTCAGCTGCTCTGCTCTGCCCTGCCCTGCTCTGCTCTGCAGCAGAGCTCCTGCTCTCAGGCTGCCAGAGGGAAACTGCCTTCTGGCCTCAGCTTGACTGCTTATAAAGGCCAGACCCTGCCCCCTTCTGGTCAGCTGACCCAATTGGTTGCCTTAGCAACCACCAGCTGTGCTGCCCTGCTGGCCGGCAGCTAAGCCCGAATCACCATTGCCAGTAGCAAGCACCCTAGTGCCTGCTACACATCTCCCCTTCCCCGGTCTGAGCCTTATTAAGAGCGGGGCGCGGAAGTGCCCTGCGACAGTATCAAAGAATCTGGCTGATAACCACGTGGCATACCAGTAGAAGAATGCAGCATGGACCATTTAGCAGGCTATTCCTGAGCTCTTCTACCTGCTGCTGATAGGAACTGCTAGTGATCACTGTTGTAGGGTACTTTCTGCAACATCAGTCTGTCACGTTTTTGTATGCACGATGCTCTGTTGATCACAAAGTGTTATCCTGGAGCCTTAAAAGTAAGCTAGGTCTACCCTCACAAGAGGTATTCAGGCCAGAAAGTTGAATTCTATTATACATTGAGTTCTGGAAAAAACAAGGAAGAAAGAAAAGAAATGTTCCTATCCTTCAAGACAGACAGAATTTAAAGGATCCAACACTTTAATCCCAATAGTTTACTGAGCAAAATAGGCACTGTTTTGCAAAAATGTAACCTCCAAGTTGTGCTCCATTTTTCCCATAAGAAGGATATGAGCTCAGTGAGATGAACTGGCATGATATCTGATACAATATGCAATCAGCATGTCTTTTCAGTGGCCATTGCCTACTTTGTCAAATGCTATGAAAGGACTAGGAGAGAGCATCTAAATGAATATATTTGTTCTTTCTCATGTTTATTTTCCCACCTCTGGTACATGTAAATTCTACTTTTATTTTAGTTTTTTCATGCTGAAAAATATATTAAAGAATCTTGTAAAGAATGAATTATGAAAAGGAAAAAAACAAAGTTCACCATTCTTTCCATACATTGTTTATATCAAAATATCTAACATCACCCGGAAGCCCCAAATATGAATGTGGGCAGTCAAGGGTCTCATTTTCCTAAGGGCTGCACGTCTTGACAAACTATTGTGAATTGCTAGCAAATGAAGAGTCTGCCTGAACTGTGTAACAAGTCACAAGCCAAAGAGTTCAAGTGAAAATGATATAGTCTTCTTTGGGTGCATCTACATGTCACACTACATTGCCGTACAGCATGCTATGGCAATGTAGTGATAACATGAGTCTACACATGATCAGCAGCTACTTCACCGTAGTGGCATGCTCTCCCATGTTAGCACACTGCTATGTCAAAGTAGCAGAGAAATCTGACCATGCAGTGCATGCATAGTGCAGTACAGATGGTTACTGCACCATGCTTTAGTACTTCCTTTTGAAAATACTAAAGCATGGCATGTAGCAACATTGCCATATGGTGGTGTGTAGGCACACCCTTTGTCACATAACTGCACTAGTGTTGAGGAGACAGAATATAATGAATTAGAATGAGAAAGAAATGCAGACTGTGAACGAGTCCCTTTGTATAAGGCTTGACCAGTGCTGTGCAGTGTGCACCCCTAGAGAGGTATGCTACCTCGTCGGGGCACTCATCTGTCATGACTTGATGGTCATAATTGGAGAATTCTCTCCCCAAAAAGGAAAAACTGGCTTCACCCTCAGGGTGGTGTCCAATAATCCAAAATAATCAGTTATGGCCTGTAACAGAGCCTCAAAGGCCTTATAGGGGGGTCCTCCAACCCCAGTACCCCCACCATAGTCCTCTGGGACTAAGTACAGGCTCCTGCTGTTAAGGCATCATAGCTAGAAGCGGCTCTCAGTACCTTCCTGGATGACTCCCAGGAAGTCTCTGCAGTCCATTAGAAACAAAAATGCAAAAATATGGGCTGGGGTATTCCTCACCCCTAGCCTCTAAGGCTCTCTAGTGCAGGGTTTTTCCTCTCACCCTTTTCCAGGATTTGGGCTCTCCATCCTGTACTGCCAGCCAATGCTGGTTTCTGGTCCTCAGTTGTAGCTCATCTGTCTTGTATTGAGGGGAGACACCTGGGCTGAGTTAACATAAAGTGATTCCTCCCTTGAGGTTATAAACAGCCTGAACTGTTAAAACCCCATCTTAGTGTTTCCAAATAGGGCTTTCCCTTTCCAGGGGTTCTGTTTCCCAGTGGAAATGTTAAGGGTGCTGGACCATCTCTGTATTCTCCTGGGGCTTTCTGCAACACAGGCTTTCTCTGCTGCATTACTTCTCCCCCTTTGCTTGAGAGCACTCTGCAGGCAAGGGTCTACTTTTTTCCATGTTCCCAGACATGTCTACGAGCTTCTTCTGTTTGCTGCCTCTGAGCAGGACCTGCAGTTGCCCTCTTTCAACTGCCCCTGTGTCCTGCTCCTTTATTGTTGGGGCTGCTTGACTTCCAGATACTAAGGGGAAGGGAGTGAGCATAGATTTTCCTCTTCCCACTCCCCCTACTCTTCTACACAGACGGATTACAAAATGTGGGTCATTTAAAAAGTAATGGATGAGTGGAATTAGCTCAAAGCTAAAAAAAATAAATAAAGCTGTTATGACCTTGATAGAAGAGCATATGTACTATAAAATGGGAATGAGACAACAGAAGAGATGAGACCCAAAGCTTTACCTGTATAAATTCTGAAATAATGAGAACATTGTGGTACAATTTGCTAATAGGAGGTGTAGGGGATGTTAGATTTGTTAAATAGAAAACAGCAAGTCTTAAGAGTCCATTAATCTACAATAAATCAAATATTATTTTGATAGATTTCTAGATTTAGATTTCAAACCCTGCTTTTTAAACCACTTCATAATTGAGAGGGAAGACTGGTCAAATACTAAGTCCCATACAGCTCACAAATGTGACAATTTAAGTCTCCATACAATCTAAAAAAAAAGCTAGGTAGGTAATAGTAGTAATGCAAAATAGGTTTTTAATTTTAAAAATAAACTAAGCATAATGCATGCAAAAATAAAACTTAGAAGTTCCCAGAACTTTCAAATTATGTTAGTCTTTAAATTTTGCAGTACTATTTTCAGTTTAAATCTACATACATTTTTTTCTAGGTTAATTCCCCTCATTCAGAATATAGTTTTGTTTGAAAGGCCCTTTCAATATGACTTGTACTTTGATCCCATCATTTGGAGTCCATTAGTGTTTGGACAATTTTATTTCACCCATAATTTTGCCCTTGCAGCAAACAAGTAATTTACATGGCTAATTAACTAGTTTCTTTATGCAGAAACTGAACTACAAAGCATGTATGCAGAAAAACATGAGTATGCAAATTGCAAGTGCAGGTTTGTTTGATGACTTTGGAAAATATGGTTCATAGGTTTTTCAAACTGGCAACACAAAAGAGTTTTAAATAAAAATGTTAAAACACACGTACATAAAAGATGCATCAAGACATTTTAAAAATGATAAACAAAATTGTCATTTACAGAAACAGCAGTCCTCAATCCACTGGTTGTGGTGATAAACAGCATACAGTGTTAATATAATGATCTCATTTAACATATAGTAACTTATTGGAGTAATGATCATTCTAGTGATTTTTTTCTCTAATAAGTATCCCTCTTTACCCTTCCATTTTGGAAGTTACATAACAGGGAAAAACAGGATTTACCCAAACTGATTTTAACAGTGGCTTTCCAAAGAAGGCACGTAAGTGCAACAGGTTAACAAAATAGCTCTGAAGTATTACTTAAATACATGATCTGACAGCTCAGGTCCTTGTAGGTTAGATTTACATAGTTCTAACCCAAGGCAATACTGCCAAACTCTCCTCCTTGTACCAATAGTCTCTTGTGATTAGTATTTTTCTGGGTTCAATATAAGTGGCAAAAACACACACCCTGCCAACTAACAGAACCCACCATGCTAGTGACTGCATGGTGTTGAGGTTGGAAGTACCAAGCTTGCCCTACTGCACTGGATCCCTGTTTGTGATTACTGTTATATTGCTACTGTTTCTTTAAAGGTTGTAACTGTGTGTGTCACTCCAGGCATCATGCTTGATTTCAGTCTGGGTCCCTGCTCAGAATAATAGTCATCAGCCATGGGTGTTATATGTTGTGCTTTTTGTGTCTAATCTCCATAGTTCTGAAGAAAATAGCTGCACAGGCCATGCTCCACTATACAGAAACCATTTCCCATCAACGTGTCCTTGACTTTACCTCTGTGCCCAGATGGGATTCCATTCTGTGTTCATAGGCACAGTCTCCCATGTCTGGTCCTCATTACTTGCAGGCCTTCTGACTTCCCAGTATCCTCAGCTCTGTTTTCTTGGTAGTCTCTTTCAGGGTAACTCCTTTCCTCTCCCTGAAAGTTGTCCTATCACCAGCCTGGGAAGCCTTGCTTTTTTAGGTACCTGGACTGAATTGACCTTTCCCTGCACACACACTTTTAGAGTCCTATGTAGGCAAAGCCAGAAGTGAACTAGCTTCATGAAACTTTATAAAGGTGCTATGATGCTTCCTTATGCACTTTTATAATAGGGTTTGGGGCCCCCATGGTAGACACTAATGTGCATAGTGGGTATACCAGGCCAGATCCTCATTATAAATCAGCATCTCTGTGGTGTTCTATACCAGCTAAAGATCTGGTTCATTATATTTAAGTGGGTGAACTTCACCTTTAGGATTAGGAACATTACAAAGTTGCTGGAGGTCGAAGCTCAAAGTGAATAATAAGATGATAGCAACAGTGATTTTTTTGTCAGCTACAAAAGAATTAACTAGCTTTGTGAAAGTTAGGTTAAACCAAAATTAGAATCCTTCACTCAGGTTCATAAAATGCCTTTCTGTTTGTACAAACACACATACACAGCTCCCTCTGTATTTCAATGCAGGAAATCTGAGTTTCAGTATTTTTGCTAATGGCAAAGCAAACAACCACAGCTGAGGTACAATGAAAGAAGAATCATCCTTAGTAGGGTGACTAACAATGGAAGCATGACCTTACTGTAGGTAGTTTTGCTCATTTCCAAGGAACCTGAGAAGTCTATGAAAATGGGGAGTTATATAGGTCTTTTTCTTTTATAGTTTACTGCTTTGATTATGTTTGGTTGTAGAAGCTCCCAGAGTCATCAGTAGCCCATGGCAATATTCTAACGGGATGGGATACTTTCATGTGAGAAGAGTATAAAGAACATGTTCAACTGGTTTACTAGACAAAATAACATGAAATTTATTATGAAGTGAAATTACTAAATGACAATTAGAATTATTGTTAAAGACATCCTGCTATGCAAAATCAGGTCTTCAACATGAACAAATTAGAAATGAATAATTAGACTGAAAGAGAGAACCTTTTTTATGCTTGTGTTAATGGGTCAAATTCAGCTGAAGTGTAACTTGCCTTAAGTGAATGAAATTACACCAGGGATCAACTTGGTTCTGTAAGTTTGTGTTTTATATTGAAATTATAATTTGCATGCCAAGTTGTGATGCAATAGAATCCTATTATAAATGTCATGTTAAGAGTTATATATGATTCGGATGTTATTATCCCTTTGAATACTGGAATTTCCCATGCAAAAAAACAAGCATAGAAGCAGAATTCTTTCCTAGCAGTACCAGATGAATTTGATATATTGGGCCATGTCTACACTGTCTCTCTGGAAAAACTGGGAGCAATGCTAAGAAGACCCCTTGCCCACTTGCTGTTGTTCAGCATGTTTCTGTGCCTGAAAACTCGGCTGTGTAATTTGCCTGAATACAGGCCAAAAAACGCACTGAGGCAGAGAGCCTCAGAATGAATGGTCATGTGCTCCGGGCCACTGACTATGATACCTAGTACTTTTCATGCTATGATATACACTGAGCAGAAGCAGGTGGGTCATCTATGGTTCTCAGGGGTACTCTTGAGCTTCCTCTTGTGACATAGTGTCGGTTGGGCACAAACTGTGATGCCAATGCTACTGCACAGTAGCAATAAGCTACTGCTCAGTGGGGTTGGAAACAACCCATGCACTGCCAGGACTATGCAGTAACAGAAGTTACTGTGCAGTCATTTAGTACTCACTAAAGCAAGTACTAAATGACTGTGCAGTAACAACTGCACGGTCAGGCACACTTGGAGATGTGCCCAGTAAGTCTTGCACACAGAGCCAGGAAGCGTGACCTCCCAAGAGACAGTCTGGTAAGGCCAGCAGGCACTTCTAGGGAGTAGAACAGGAGCAGGCCAGCCACTGTTACCACTCACTGTAAATAATTGCATATAAGTTTCTGCTTGTAATAAAGACTTGTTCCATATTCCAAGTTTCTAGATACTACAGTATAGACATGACATTAATTCCCTGGCAAGTCAGAGAGGTTAACTGGCAGTATCTCTGTGGAATTCCAGTTAAATGTGGAATTCCTTGCCAAATGCAATTCAGAAAGGTACAGGGTTCCTTCACTTTATGCAGTAGATGTGTTCCTGAAAAAAACTGTGCATAAGCCGAATTCACACAAAGGGAACTCACTTTACAAAGTAAGAAACAGGAAAAGGTTCCAAGACCTTGATTGCATTGGCAGCAGGTAAGTCTGCTGGGGTTAAGATGGTGCCAGGCTCTTCCCGGCATGGGCTGGGCCGGGCTACGCTTGGAGCAGGCAGTGGCAGCACTGGGAGGGGAGCCATGGGTGGGGGCGAAGCCTTCAGCCAACCCAAAATTCACCATAGGCCCCTCTGCCCACTCCCTATCCCAGTACCACTGCTGCTCGCCCCAAGCGCAGTGTGGCCTAACCCCCCTTGCCGGAAAGAGCCTGGCCTCAGGGGCTGGGGTGAGTGGGGCCTTGATCTGCACCCCCCTGCTGGTGGTGAGGGAGGGAGTGGGGCTAAGGCTGGGGCTGGGGCCTGACCCAACCCACAGCGGTAGGCCATAGTGGCAGGAGACATACCCTCCATCCCATGTCCCAC
>NW_017728993.1:52280928-52294503 GCF_001723915.1 Gavialis gangeticus
CCCAGCCCCACTCCTTCCCTCACCACCAGTGTGGGGGGCAGATTGAAGCCCCACTCACCCCAGCCCCTACTCCTGCCTGTGTCCTGCTCCCTCCTCACTGCTGGGGCCTTGATCTGCCTCACTGCCTATGGCCCTTTCCCCTCCCCCCGCAGACTTACCTGCTGCCAATCATATGAGAATGAATATACGGTGCATATAATACGTTTTGAATATAAAAAGGGTCATTTCATAAGAGCAAATTCATATATACACAACCTGCATAAAGAGACAGGAACCTGTATGTGTGGCACACCTTGATGCCAGGTTCAGTCAGATGCACCTTTGAGACACTCCTGGGGTCTTCTTAAACCTAGAAGGTGTCCTTCATTCAAAAATCCCTCTTTGTTATCTGCCGCTTGACCACTCAGAACTGAGATGTGCCAAAGGGCCAACTTCTTGACTAAAGCTATAGCTGTCTCAGCCAGGTCTTGCCACCACTTAGCAGAGGAGAATTTTCCAGCTAGAAGAATCACATGTTTGCCCAGTCACCTGCTTAGAAAATTATAGATTCCCCATTGCTTTTAGAGAAGAGACCTGCCTGTTTAGATGGTCTGAAATCACACTTACGGCTGACAATAAGGAAGTTGCAAAGAACAACAAAAATACTTTTGTCATAACAGCAAAAGCAATCATATGAAATCAGTAACCATACACTGAGATAGATAGAGATAAAAGAATAAGCAAACCAAAGGAAATATCAGAAACATGACTTGACCTTAGCGACCTAAGCTTTAAGAATGCAGTTCTTATTCAGTTCAAAAGGTTGGAAAGTAGCTGCTGCCCCTGACCTTCCTGACAGGGCTTTCTGAAAATTGTCCTCTCAGCCTATATCACTTACCCCCCACTAGCTGAGGAATTAAAGTGCCTTATGCCCAGGGAACTTAGACAAATAGGGAGTTTTTATACATGCTCCAAGGTTTGGGGGGGGAGGGGGCATTAAGTAGAGCAGCTCTTGAGCTGCTCTGATTAAAGCACCTGCAGCATCTCGTGTCAGCAACCCCATGCTTCAAAATGGCATGGGGGTGTTTTAATTAAAGCTTGTCGAACCAGCTGATACATGAGATGCAGAGGCTGCTGCAGGCGTGCCAATTAGCACGTTTTGGCAGACTCAATTAACTGAGTCTGCTCCGATGTGTCAGAACAGCCTCCCTCCACGTGTACATGCACCCACACTTACTCTTAGTGCATTGCTTAAGTATTGGTCCTTACCTGGCCAATTGCATATTTCAACAGATTTCTCAGGAAGCATACTCCGTGCATATGACTTCCTGCCCTAGGTGTGCATCTGTTTACCAGTCCACAACCCTTTCCTGATTCAGTTATGACCAGGAGAATATTTACATCCTCAAAATAAAGAGCACTAATATAATATTCTAAAGATGAAGTCTCTTACTTAGTCTCCCCCACTGTGAGAAAATATTTCCAGATATGATTCTTCATATAGGCCTGTCTTTTTAAAATGTAAATTCAGCATTTTCTGGAAGGGCCTGGTTCATGTGCCTCCAACTGCAAAGGCCTACTTGACTGATCATTAAACATACTTATATCCAATGCCAATTATCAGTGATTACTTCTCTCAGTCATAGAGGCTTGATTCCCTCCCATGTGAAAAATGTACTGTTTAGGGCAGAACATCTAAATATCATTATCATGTTGTACAAGCCTTGCCCTATTATAATATATAAAATACAGTCATATACAGTACCACATTTCATACTAACGTGAGGATGATAAGGCTAAACACAGCTTAATTCTCTGTAGAGACCATATGTGTCATATCAGTAAAACAAACTCAAGGAAATGTGTGTGTCATTCCATGAACATCCAAAAATATATTGTGGGGTCATGACAGTTTGAATAGGGCTTAGGGAACCCTTGAAACATTTGAGGAGAATGGGCATTCAGATATGTGGAATAATGAATCCCCAGCAGGTCATAGGTGTCAGGAGATCACAACTAATTTGCTCTAATCATACTGCTAACTAGAAGGGGTGCCCCACCTCTCCGCAAGATCAGCTTAATGTGGCAAAAGTTGAAAAACAAACTAATCTGTTAAACTGTTTGGGGATATTGAATGGTTTAAGGAAGTGAGACAATGCTTGGAGCCATCACTCTGCTGCCATTTTCAGTTGATAAAGTATTAATAAGGACTGGTACTTGGTCTTGCTAAAAATAAATTTTGCTTCCTGTCAAATCTTTATTAAAAACAAATACATTTAACTATGTTCATTAAAATCTAAACAACAATCAAAACATCTAATGGAAGCAATAGCATAGCGGTGACTCCATAGCCCCATTTGGTTCTCTTAAACCTTGCAGTATGCCCCAAGCTCTTTTAACCTAATTCCTTATAATTGAATGATATAAAGGTCATTGAATGATGTAGAGGTATTGAGGCTTCCCTTCTTTTATAAAGGTCCTAGTATTTATTTAAACATTTGCTATGTTTTCTAATGTAGCCTTGTCAGTGTTTACTGGGATCTCTGAGTTTTTCAGAAATTGTTGTAAGCATGTTTAATGTGTGGTAATATTCCATGGGCTTGATTCCTAAAATAAATAGCTGACATTGAACAAATGAACTACCAGACTCCTGGGATCTGCAGCTACAGAGCCCAGTCATGATTTTATAGTAGAGAATTAAAATCCATTCTCCCCTTCAGCAGCTAAGAAATGCCTCATTAGTACTATAAAGGAAGAGCTGAAGGCATATCCCTTCTATATATAGTACTCTGTCTCTGGTTAGATAAGGTCATTAATAGCCTAAGGATGAAATGAGTTGTCAAAGTGATATATAAGTATTTTATGTCCATAGAATAAGGTGATGTGGGTTGTTTGCAAATGCTCTCCCCCTTTTGGGTCTGTTCTCTGTCTTTACAAAACTTGGTACTGCCTAAAAGTCTTAAACATCAATTTAGGCTCCTGTGTTCCTCTTTTTATGAAATAAGCCACTTCTGTCTAGCCCCAGTTTGAGCTCCTCCTCTGGTTTTATGTACACTGAACTCTGCTTACCCATTACTATTCTACCACATGTTTGTGCACAAGCATGTTAGTTTTAATGCTTTCCCTTCAAAAACATATTTTAAAACTGCCTTTTGTCATGCATTAAATCAATTGTCATTATGATTTTATATTACAAAGAATTAATTCAGTATGTAAATTATGGTCTCCAGGTGGAAAAGTTTTATATCAGGCAAGTCCTGATATAAATGACGATGTTTCCAGATTTTAATAGGTTAAATTAGGACATTTCTTTCCAAGGACAGTGAAAATCTTCACTGTTGCTTTATTATTGAAATGTAAGACGGCCATCTCTCAAGTAACTTTTAATATGCCTTTAGCTGAAATTGATGTTAAAATCTATTTTCAAGAAATAATTCTTACCCATTAAGTCCTCCCCAGAAACATATTTCACAAATACAATTCATATTATAGTGTCCATATTAAAAAGCGTTGACAAACATGTTACATATTATGGCAAAATCCACTAATGTTACAGTGGATCATTAATTTGTGTATTAACTATCTAAAGAACCAGTGTGCCTTAGGCAAAATTGTCTGACTAATTGCCATGCCAAGTAAGGTACATTGTTGAAAATGCAAACAGTAATAACTGGAGGGTATTAAAAAGAAGGAAAAAATAATCCCACCCAGAATAAGAGTTTAAAGGTTTTCATATCAATTTTTAAATGTCAGTTTTGACTTTGATATCAATGTGCAATTGGAAAAAGAAAAAAATAAATAACATATACTCTTAGGAATGAGAACAATATCTGCAATTCAGCCTCATAAATTAAGGCTGATTCATTCAGGGTTCACGAACTAAATGGAAGGACAAACAAATGATATTCAGGAAATTGTGAAAACACTGGCTTGTGTACTATACCGGTATTGTTTTCTACTAATGAAAGTATCTCACTTCTTTAAAGTGCAGCGTAACAATTATTGGCAAAAATAAAATGGAAAGTTTACTTTTTTTGTCAATAGCTATGGAATGTAGATTTGAGACCTGCTATTATACGATGCGTAAAAGAAAATTTTACATCTTAAGAGTTATTCATGGTTTAGCACATAGCCCAAGTTAAATATTAAAACAGATGAGCATCTAATTTCATTCATCTTTTGAAATATTTCAACAATGTGACATTGGGCTGCTATATTAGCTCCATGTTATTCAAAATCAAAATGAATAAAAAAATATTATAATTATAATTAAAATTCTGCTGTAATTTATGTATTTAGGTTACATTTCAATTTCCCAACCACAGTCCAAATCTTTAAGTATTAATTCAGTTCTGATTTGAAGTCAATAGGAGTATTTCTGCACAAATGACTGAGTTGAACTAATTTAAGATTTCAGAGGCTAACCTATATTGATATCTTAAATAGTTCAGAAAATTAGGAAGATGAATCTCATAAGCCTTTCTAAAGAAGAATTACATCATTTGACCAATGCTATGTCTTTACACCAGACACTGGTTCAAATCTAGGCAAGGCCTGTAAAAATAGAAGTTTATTTTTGCTGCTGTAACTGCAGAGATGTATGCACTATAGTATGGGATCAATCTAATATCCACGAAACTCCAAGAAACCCTTCTTTTGGTCTTCAGTGGGTACTGGACCAGGTCTTTAAAAAGGAAAATGAAGACGATTTTGCAGTTTATTTAATTTCTAATGACTTTACAGTCAAAAGGCATAGACTACTATAAAACAGAACAGTTAACCATGTGAGAGTTGGTGCTACAGCTTATGCTGTTATATGTGTCTCTGTGAATAAATACAATATATTTTTCACCAGTTTACATCAGTGCTAAAATCAGATTCACAATAAACATTTAGGGAAATCTGAGTTGCTTAAACTTTGGGGTTGGATTCTCAGATTCCATGGTGCTACATAAATTTTACATCAGGTGAGGGTCTACCCCACAGTGCTTTGTTACATGATTATTTCCACACAAAGATCTCAAACCAAGTCTTTCTTCTTTATTTTTAATGCATTAATTACACCATTTGAGTAGAAGAGATTGCTTGATTCTGGTTGCTTCATTAATCTATAATATTTTAATATGAATATTTTATATTGAAGCAAAACTCAACAACTTGCCCTAGCAAAATATAAAATATTTTTTCCCTAATGATAGAAATGATGTTACAACTGACAAGTGAGCAACATACAATTGTCATGTCATCATATATGTAAACTACTTACCTTTTTTCATGGAAATGTATGCTACTGGAAGCTCTGAAGCCATGATTCTAAGAACTAGGGTCTAAATCTGTAATGGAAATCCTTTATGAAAGAACAATTACAGTTTTAGTTTAAATGAAACTCTATGTAATTCATGACGACAAATTTTTTTCAGGCATTTTGTTATGTGGAGGGTGTGAGTGGTGTTAAATATACTGTCAAATATACTGTAGCACTTTTAGACACCTTAACATAGCACCATGTAAAATGGTTTAACATTTTGGCCCTGTGGATCTCTGGGAAACAAATATCACTATTCAACACAATTGACTTGAGTGAGACCTTTAAGTAGTTTTCTCACTGAAAAAATGCTGAAACTATACAAATTAGCTAATATTATGATTTCATTATCAGAACAGTGCCTTCATTTAAAAAAAAAATAGGAGCTCCCTAGGTTTGAAGTGCCTATGGGTAGAAAAGGAAAGTTATTGTTACTGCTGGGTAGCAGCTATTTCTGTACCAGTTCTTTCCTCAATTAATTTTCATGTTTTTGTAGGTGTATAGGTAGTTAGTGGGTGATTTTATGAACATTAGAAAGGTGCTTAATTGTGAAAGGTTTACATATAAACAACGGGACAACAGAAAACTAGAATAACTTTCTCAATGCCCTCTTTGTTTAAGGAAACTTGAAACTGTTGCCACTTCCATAACTTTGAAATGTATAAATTTAAGAGCATGATTCTGGGCCCACTAAATAGAACTGGAGTTGTCATAGATTTGAATAGAACCGAGGTTTCAGTGATTTCACTAGTATTATAAATTTTCTATAGATTAACACACAGGAATAAATGTGTGGTGATTTATAGACACCATGAAAGACAGGCTAGTGGTAGCCAGATTTATTAACACCTTTAGCACTTCCTAGTTACGATACAAGATATTGGAGTTGAAGCTCTCCTGATATGAACCTTAACTGTCACAGAACATCTTCTCTTCACTCTGTATGCAAACTTTCTACACAAGATAGGGACAGAAATTATATATAAACCAATATGACTAAGCACAGACAGTCAAAAAGCATCTCCCCCTGCAAACCCTCCTTCTCAGGACGGGCAGGCTAGCCTTGGCCCAAGCTGTCTGTTCCAGCTGAGCAGGGAGGTGTGCTTTAGTGCCCCTGGCTTCTGGCCTGGGCTACTACAGGCATGCAGCTGCATTTCCAGAATCAAAAGTGAATGTCTGTTCATTTGCTTACTGGTTCAATCTACACAGCTGAGACTAACCTAAAAGATTGAATTGATTCAGCCTTGGGCTTTTTGACTGTCTGTTCTTAGCCACACAGAGAGAAACAAACAAAAAAAAACAAAGAAAAAATAGGTCATCATGGATAACATGGTTCAATGTATTTGGGAGATAATTCGAAGAAGATCCTTAAAACAAGATCCCCCCCCCCCCCGTTCAGTATATATATAGTGTACGTGACCTTTATAATAAAGATTGTAACATTTTGGTCCCATTATAATGAGTGGTGAAATTCCCATTTATTTAAAAAGTACAGGGATTTAACCAAAGTATTTAAAAATAGACATTGTATAATCCATCTGTTTCTTCCTCTCCCATGTGCTAAAAAAATGTTTTGCTTGTTTGTTTGAATGATTGATTTTTGTGCATAGAAAGGTTACTGAGGTAAAAGTTAAATTTTGGACCTCCTTCAGAACATTATTAGAGCTAAAATTATTCTTATGACCTTGAATGATTGAGCTGAACTCTTATGTTTAAATTCCAGCTGCATGAAAGTTGTATCTCTCCTTATCATGAGCATTTCCCTGTGGGTAGGCTATTACATGGTTTCAGTAGAAGACAATTTTTAAGACTCAATCAGTTGTCACAGAGAAAGAGAAATCTGGTATTTTAACTAGTTAGAAAGAATCCTATGAAGTTCCCTGCATATCAAGACTGGAAACATCACATAATGGAAATTATAGAATAGGGTTGTCAAAAATCCAGTTGGTGGGCTGGATGTGGTTTGCAGAGCTAATCTATCCATTGCACGAGGCTACTGGAAGTTGGGAGGCATGGTCTGCCACAAAATTCAAGGCCTCTTGGCCTCACTGAGCATGACCATTGGCAGTGAGTTTGGCTCTCCACTGCCACCACCAGACCCCCTCTCCTTCTGGATTCCTTGCTGCTGCTAGACCCCTCCCTGCTACTGCAATGGTGGCTATGGCAGCCACTCCCTTTTCTGGGCTGGATCCAGTCCAGGGCCTCAGGTAAGTTTGACATCCTGGCTATAAAAGATGCCTAATAAGCAGGGATCCTGGTTTTTTCTAATAAAAAAAAATCCCCAATTTTCAGATTTAAAAAAGTAACCCTAAATCCACATTTCCCCATGATTAAAATGAAACACCACTAAATATATAGCTATATATTTCATCTATAAATGTAAAAATGTGAATTTTGAGTTACTTCTTTAAATCCAAAAAATTGGGGATTTTTTTTTTATCCGAGAAAACCAGGATCCCTGGTAATAAGAATGATTACTCACATAGGTTTTCTGATACAACGCTAATCCCTTGAAAACATTCCAGTTTTGCCTGACATTGGTTGCAATATTGCTTTAAGGAATATTTAAAGCATTGCTCCCAGGCTTCTTGGACCAACTGACAGTTGTATTCCCATGGGCAACTGTTTCCCTTCAATGAAAGCAGGGAGGCTAAATGTTAGCATCCACAGACCAACTGCAGGGCCTCTCAAGGCCCTTAGTGGTTCACAGGCCTCCATTTAGATACCACTGACATTGTGTTACAAATTTCAACATAACAATTACAAAAGTAAGACCCTTATATTCTAGTACTTTACCGTGTGACTACATTTACTGGTAAGTCTATTGATGTCCAAGGAACACCTCGTGTAATTAAAATTAGACACAATTCGTTGTAATATTTTTACTTTTTAATGTAGGTTGTTATAGATGCCATAGCTTAAATGTATCAAGGATAATTTTATACATTTATTTGTTTCTTAGATTATATCAAGAAATGGTTTTTATATGTTGCTCTGAAATTTCTATAAGTTTTTATTCTTATTTATATATTTTTTCAACAATATAGAATTAAGACTCATTTTACTAGTTCTTATTCTGTCCATAGTTATGCCAAAATAACTGAAATCTGTGTCGTAGTAAGGACTGCTGGATAGGTTTCCTTGCCATCTAGGGAACTGGAATGTTTATTTTCCAGTCATTTTAAACTTAGATATCAGCAATTTGATGAATAGGGGTAATATGGAGTATATGTACTTATAATGGCTAAGTTATACTCCATAGGGATACACCAGTGTTAAACCATTTGTAAATAGGGGTTCCATAATATATGAACACACATCTTCTTATAAATACACAAATGTAAACGCATGTCCCAACTTGCCTCATTTCGTAAGTCAGGACAAAAATAGCTTTGGACCAAACTCTAGTATTTCTTAAATGTATATATATATTTCCAAGTATTTTTCTCAAAGAAAAAGGTCTATACAAAAGATCCTAAATTACTATAGATGCATATTTGGTAACAGTGCTTGAGGCTAAAGAGTGATCTGTCGCTAGCGATAAAACTTTAAGTAAAATTACATAATTAAAGCTATTCTGAGGATATGAAAAAGATATATGTGTATATCTCCATGCATGTGATTAGATGTTATGTCTGTAGCTTAGCTAATAGACATATGAGTCACCAAAATAAAATGTAAATTCTGTCTTGCTGCATAAGTGAGAGAATTGAATCTTCAAGGCAGGATTTACTGGAGATGCATTGAAATCAATCTCTTTAAAAGGCATTTTAAGGACATAAACAAGTGTTGTATATACCCAGGGCAAAATTAAACATAAAAATGTATTGCCTCTGAGGCAGAACAAAATAGTTTCTTGCAGTGAACAATATTGCAGAGTCACAGCATGGGTCTTGAATTCTATTTCAGTGAAAAGGGTCTGAAAAAGAAAAACATATTAATAATAAGCTTCTGTCCGTGACAATGGAAGTTTTGAAATTCTTGTTGATAGTGTGTCATGTAAGTAAGAACAAAACTGAACATTTCTTTTTAAAAAAAATATGAAGCAACATTACATTTTCTTTAATGCCAGTGCCCATGGTATGGTTTTATTTCATTTAGTAGAATGACAGTAATAATGAAGCTATGAACTCTGATATCAAGGAAAGTTTTCCCCTTCTGACTGTATTGCTGCATTACATTGCACAAAGTAATCC
The DNA here is from genome assembly GCF_001723915.1 of Gavialis gangeticus. NCBI lineage: Eukaryota > Metazoa > Chordata > Crocodylia > Gavialidae > Gavialis > Gavialis gangeticus. The sequence continues at coordinate 52,290,409 of NW_017728993.1, forward strand.
ATAGTTTTATTGAATCAAATACTGAGAGAAATAGCGTTTCATTTTAATATGTTTCCCATATGGGAAATCTGTATCTTTGTCAAAAGAGAGCTTCATAAGTACCTTGATAGCACAGAATTGCAGCATATTTCTGTAATACCATGTAATCCTTTACCATTTATTTTACCCTTGAGTATAAATGAATGTTATAATTCACTCTTCCTGCTCTTGTTTACTACCACTGTATTATTTTGCCGTGGGAAGACATGGGCTAGCCAGTTTTTCCTCAATTCAAACAGAATTTTGATCATTTGTCTGAACTGGCATGTAAGTTCTTTGGACAAAAACATAGTCCCTAGAGTGCACAAATTTCCATATTTAGTTCCTTTATAATATAATGTGTCCTGAGACTATACTCTAGTCAAAAATAAGACTTTCAATTTGCACATTCTTTATTATTGTATAAACTGGACAATTTTTTATATTGCTATTATTATTATTTGATTCCTAATGGCAGCTTCTTAAGCTAGGGACAGACATTCAAAAAGCCTGAGCCTGACTTGATTCAATCTTTGCAGGTTAGTCTAACCTGGCCAGGCTAAACCAGTTTGTAACCACACAGATATTCCCTCTGGATTGAAAAAATCCTGGAACATGCCTGCAGTGGCTGAGGCTAGAAGCTGGGGAGGGGTGGGGGTAGAGCAACCCACCCTTCCCTTCCATAGTGCAGAGCTGAGGGGTCATGGCCAGGTCCCAGAAGGACACTCTGATTAGGTATGCAACCCCCACCCCCCTCCTCCTGGCCAGCCCAGCAGGGGATTGATAAATGTCTGTTACCCCAGTGTTTACCACCCCATTAAGAAAACAACAGAGGGACATTACCAGCTACCTGTTGATTCTGCCTTTGTCCCATCTGCCACAGCACAGACCATAGCCAGCATGTGGTCTACTAGCTAATGCTGTGTGCCTGTGTAAGGCATAGGGGATGGCGGAATCCCTGCTTGGGGGGGCGGGGGGGAGCAGGGCAGCAGAATCCAGGCAGATGCCTGCAGTCTCTACCAAAGCTACAGCCAGGGAGCAGAGGGGAGGGGCCAGCTCTGCTGTGGAGCAGAGAGCCCCGCCCAGTCCAGACAGCATGCCAGGATGCTGGGGGATTTAACTTAAACCAGCAAGGGGTCTGGAACAGACATTGAATAGACTGGTTTGACCCAAATCAGCTAAGTCTGATACTACATTCAACCAGGTTTATCTCAAACCAGTTTCATCCATTTTAAAACTGGTTTATGTGCACTGAACAGTGTTCCCTGTAAGCTGCAGTGTGTGTGTGTGCGGCTGCGCAGGTGCACTCATACTGTACTGCCAGGCGTACCTTCATGGTTGTGCACACACAGCTTAGAGGGAACACTGGCACTAAACTTCTGTTCTGTTACAGGATTAAAACAGTTTCTGATCACTTAAACTGTTTTATGTGTAGTGTCTGCCCCTAGCGAAAGGGGCTAGAGAGAGGTTATATAGGGTTAAAAATGGCCACTCAATCTAATTTAGTTATCGCAGGTGCAGACTTTACACTTGGCCCCAGTCTCAGTGATCAGAAATCAATCTAAACCCATAACTGTACAAAAGTTCTGTGCATATAGACCAGTCTAAAAATGGTAGAACCCAGTCTAACATAGACCTGGATAGATGTACACTCAAACTTAACTGATCTAGGTTAGATTTGTGCACCAAAGTTCAGTGCAGTTACCTGCGTAGCCCCAGGTCTGGGATAGCCTACCCACTGGCCCTAGTGCCAGGGCTGCACTTTTCCTACCCACCTCCCCTGGCACTGGGCTATTTTTAGCCTCTCAGCCCCTCACCTCCCCACACAGACCAGCCAGTCAGCCAGTCCCCCCACAACCCAAATCCTTCATCCTGAAAACTGGTCCAGGTGCAGATTTATCAGTGTTAGCTGATGTTGATCTTCTTGCAGATGCTGCCTGCACCCCAATCCCTCCACAGATGCTGCCTGCACACCCAATCACTTCATCACTTGTGTCAATCACACCTGCACCCCAATCACTCCTGCAGATGCTGCCCAGACCCCTGATCATTCCTGGAGATACCATCTGCACTCCTGATAACTCCTGCAGACCCCAGCTGCCCCCTGATTCCTCCAATTGCTCCCATAGATCCTGCCTGCCCCCAATCCCCAGATCCCTCCCACGGACCCCACCTGCCCCCTCCCTGAGCCCTCCACAGGTGCCACCTACATCCCTGATCTCCCCCCGATCACTCCTGCAGATCTCCTCCCCCCTACTAACCCTCCCATCCCAACTTACCTTAGATCAGGGGTCCATTTTTAATGCGATCTAACCTCTCCAAAAATCTGTACTTAACCTGGATTTCAGTTAATGAAGGAAAGGAATCATAATGTACACAAAAACAGCTAAATACACATAATGATCATGAAACTTCACACTGTGATATATTAGCTTTATGCTGTACAGCAGATGTACTAGATTTAGTTTTAATATCTTGGAAGCAGCATGGATTCAGTGTTGTGCATTCATCAGTCCCCATAGGAAACCATTTTCATTTTTCATATATTTTTTCTTTTTTACAGTCAGCTTGGAAGAATCTCTTTCTTAATCTTTTATACAGTCCTTCACCCTTTTGCTTTTCTATAGCTGCAAAAGTGCTTTTCTACTGCTCAAAGTTTTATTCTATCTAAAAATATTTGATTTGTGCAATAACTACAGAAACAATCACCTGTGATGTAAATTATATTCTTTTCCAAACAAAAAGAGGTTGTTAAAAATCTTAAAATTTTAATCTACTCAGATTCCTTTAGATTTCTTCAGTTCTTTCTTCTTGCTTTCTTTTTCTTTTTTTCTGGCTAGTTAAAATTTTTCCTTTAGAAACTAAAGCTACTGCAGTCATTCCAAGTAAGAACTTTAATACCTAGTGATGGGAAGAACTTGTCAAATCTAGTGTCTTTGTGTTGAGCTAATTTAGAAAAATATTCACCCAACCCCAGAAAATGTGCTAGCTTTTTAAAACAAATATATGGATATTGGGTTTTGCCCTTTCATTTCTTAAGGTAAAATAATGATAACAAAAAACCAACAAAACTATCAGTAGCTAATGGTATTATCACCCTTTCAAAGCAAGAGTACAGAGAAAAATAAATTAAACGATGAAATATCAACTAATTTTAATGTTCTCTCTTGATTTTGTATTGCCATATTTAAAAAATAATTTCAGAATCATTGTCACATCTCATTAGTGCTTGGCAGTAATACAAAGGAATATTAGCGTCTAGTAGTAGTAACAGTAGTTTTAAGTCATAGTTGGCACATCTATACATTGCCCTATGGTGAGTTACTATGCTGTGCTAAAGCATTTTGAAATTACAGCCTGTACTGTGCTATGTGCATGGCGCACAGTTATTTTTATCAGTTACTTTACTGTAGTGGTGTGCTATAATGGTGGAGCATGCCACTATGGTGAAGTAGCTGCTGGTCACATGTAGACATCCATGGATTCTACATCACCTTAGCCTGTCACAGCATTGATGTAGCATCACGTGTAAATGTGCCCAGAATCTGTGGGTCTTAAAGCTATAGGTAATTCCTATAGCTCCTGTGTAAGGACAGCTAGTAGTGCCATAGCACACACAGTCATGTAGTTCTGGAGTTTTCACAAGTGTTACATTTGTGTCAAGTTAAACAAACTGTATTTGATTTAAACCTCTAGGTATACATTCACACTGCTTAGGGTGAGGTAAAAATAGTGCCTAAGTTTAGACTGCTTGTGCCATTACAGGTCACCTTTACACCATAGTAAAGCTGGGGAATGTTATACAGTGATAAAATTAGAACAGTTTTAGAGCAGCCACAGGTTAAGACTTAATGCCAACTCTGTGCACAATTGTGAGGTGCCAATTCAGGGCCTGGTGAACAGATATGTTGCTAGGAGTCAGGACTCTATCACTTCTCTGGGAGCAGAGACCAGGGAGTAAAATGCAGTGATAGAATAGACCCCAGGCAAGCATTTCTCCCTGTGCTCCATGATCTTTCATGCTCAGCACTGGGCAACCCTTTCCTATTTCTCCTGTCTCTCCCCACCCCCAGAAAC
>NW_017728993.1:52299503-52326952 GCF_001723915.1 Gavialis gangeticus
GATAGCATAGACCCCAGGCAAGCATTTCTCCCTGTGCTCCATGATCTTTCATGCTCAGCACTGGGCAACCCTTTCCTATTTCTCCTGTCTCTCCCCACCCCCAGAAACTGGGAGGCTGGAAAGGGAAGTTATACTCCTCCCCAAATTCTTTTAGCTATGGGAGAGCTATCCAGGTGTGGGGAAAAGGCTTATCTAGGCCTCTGAGGGGAGGATCACATGCTTAGCCTTGGGCTCAGGTGCCTGGCTGTGTTCTCTGGGGTTGGCAGCAGGGTGCCATGTGGGCTAAGGTCATATCCAGTGTGGGCATGTGGGGGTGTTGGCTTGGGTAGTAGAGCTTGGGAGAGTGGAAAGTTTGTCAGGAGTAGATGGTCTGGGGCCCATGCATCCTGGGATTCTGGAGACTGCAAATTGGTTCCCTTTATCTTCATGGAGCAGACTAACATTTCCTAGCTTGAGCTAGGTAGAATGATTCAAAGATAACCCTTACCCAGAGTGGTGTAACTTTAAAAACATAGAGGGTACTTATCACAGTTTAACACCAATTAATGTATGGACATTCCTGTTTTAAGCTCCTTTGGAATGGTTTAAAGGTAACCTGTAACACCATGCTTAGGTTGTGTAGCTGATGACTAAGTCTACACTGATAGGGGCAAAACTGGTCTAATGAATGATTGCATGGTTCCCCTATTGATTCAAGTTAGTATTCTGTCCTCCAGCTTTCCAGCATCCATTGCCAGCTCCCCTTCTCCTGTAGGGAAACACTCTGGCACTTGGGCTGAGTGCTGAGCAAACCCTGAGTACTCTCCACCTGAGTGCTGAGCAAACCCTGCCTCTAGGCTGTCTTGCTGATGCTCCTTGAGATCACAGGGAAATCTAGGTCACTGGTACTAGTTCCCAGTGACACAGGGGAACCAAAGATGGAGATGCAGCTGGAGATAGACTTCCAGTCCATTGACCTCCTCCAGGGCATTGCATTTATGGATCCTGCCATGGAGGACCTAGCAGACAGCTCCAACAGTATGGTCATTGAAATGAAGGACCTGGACGCCAATACTGTGCTGTTTTGCTCACAGCTGTCACATAAAAAGCTTAAGTGTATGCTGACAACACAGAAGATTGAAGCTGACATGCGCAGACCTACTCTGTGAGTGGAAAATTCCAGGGCTCACCCAGCCACGTGCCCCCTGGGTGACCTCAGGACCTGTCAATCAGGTTGACCTACTTTCCAGCCCTGCGCATGCTCAATTACTACACAGAGCTTGATCCGACACGTGCTCAGTTGGTGAAAGCATGACATAATTTGACCAGAAATTTATATATACAAAGCGATCCGATTGGCCACTAAATTCCTATAAAAGGCTAGTGAGCCCCCCACCTAATGTGTGGGCATTTGGAGGTGTGGGCATTTGGAGTTGGTGGGCGTTAGGAGTGCAGGCATTGGTGTGAGTGTTTTTGAGAGACCGTGCTCGATCTGGAAACAGAGGCTGCTTTTAGCAGGGACTGTGAGGCAGAGAGAGAGATTGGGATTCAAATCCCCAGTTCTCCTCATAACTTCATACAACGATTTAGCTCCTTGATTTCGTTTCTTCTCATATTGATTCCTTTGGTTACCGGACTGTTTTGGCTTCAACTTTGACTTCGATTTGGATCACCCCTACTGCTTCGACTACGGCTTCGGCTTCATCTTCTACTTACCTGGCATCTGACCTCGGCATTGACTACTATCATCTCTTGTCTTCATTGTCCATCACTGGACTGGCGTCATGCGTTACAGTTTCTCGTTAGTTTGTTATTCCATCTCATGAGCTGTTGACCAGCCCTGGGACTAGCGAGTGTGCAGCCGCACCTGTCCCTCACGGGGTAGAAAGCAAGGGCTCACTCGCGAACCCCGTGGGCCAACAGATCCTTTTGCTGTTGTTCGTCCTTGTTAATGCTGTAACTGAACAAGAAAGCAGCTCTGCCTACGCCTTAAAGCGTAAGTCAATGAATCCACCTGTTTGACACCATACGCTTTCGTGCCACTCAGACTCTACCGCAGCAAATCCCACCTGTTCGTGTTCCAATCACCACCATGACCTTGGGGCCTTCATTTGGTTCCAACAACAGCCAGCCCTGAGACAGCACCAGTTTTGCCCTGGTCCTCATCCTTACTCAATCTGGTCAATCGTATGTTCCCAGGGACACCATTTCCTGTGTTAGGGCCAAGGATATTCCACTCCTGCTTCTCTACCATCTCCTCAGAGAAAAAAAAATGACCACTCCTCTCCCCACCCTGAATGCTGGAATGGAACCAGGTCCAGCCCAGCTCCCTGAACACTGTAGCAGCTACCATAATGCTCCACCTGTGCTCAACCTCAACAAGGGTCATAAACAACCTCCTCCTTTCCCTGCCAATTTCATATGCAGCCCACTGCCCATTGCTCCCTGGCAAGATTGGTTGCACCACCCATTCTAGAGTCACGTGACCACCGGACCCTGCATCCCCTGATGCAATATGTGAAAAATCACTAAAAGGGCTTATTTAGCTCTTCAGGAAAAGTTCAAGAAACAGATACAGGTTTCAGGATTCCACACACCACATTATGACCCACCCCACCCAGTCCCATCCTGCCCTACTTCACAGAACCACAGAGATAGATGACAGACCTAATATATGGGATGGAGACTTGTGAAAATGCACCATTATCAGAAGTTCTGTAATTCTATTATGCCAGGGACCAGAAAGGTTTTCCCCTCAGACAACCTCCCACCTTCTTTCCTCAAGACAGAAATTGATGAAAGGCAGGAGTCCTGCCAGGGAACAGACAGTACACCTGATCCAGTCCAGGAGCCAAAGTCATTCACAGGTTGAGCATTTGGAGAAGTTTGCAGGTAGCACCTGAGCAGTACCACACCCAATCCCAGGGGAAAGACCATGGGAGTTAGGAGATTCCAAGTCTTACAGCACAAGCAACCTCTGTACCAAATGCTTGAACCCCTCCACACTCATGGCCCCATTTCTTTCCCAGATAGTATGTCCCCTTCCACCACCAACACCCCCAACACACTTGTAAACAGAATAAAGCAGCATGAAATCCAAGGGCAACATGGAAAAGCGCTACATTCTGGTGGTGTTGGGAAGGGGGGCAGGCAACCTCACTTGACTGAGTCATCATAGGCCAAGCAACATGTCAATAGGCATCAGGTAATCATATTGGCACCATATATAATATTAATGTTTGATTCTCAAGTTAAGCAGTATTGCATGCTTGTCAGCTATGCTGTCAAAGGCAGTAAGCCCTTTCCATGACTCACACATCTTCTGGGAGACCATCTACTGCAATATGAACAAATATACAGGGAGGACAGCCCCCCAGCATAGTGGTAAATCTCATTGCTCTGACACTAACTGACTTTTGCCATGGAAACATTGGTAAGCAAGTATCATTCCTGTAATCACAGGTTATGGGTGGTGAGGGCTGAAACCTCCACTGGATTCCCATCAGTAGGCAGTCCCTGTACAGTCCTAGGAACTCTGAAATCCTGGCAGGACCTGAGAGTGGGAGAAGCAAGCACCTACTTGCATTTTTTGAGAGGGACCCACCCCTCCCAGTATGGCAACAGAATATGCAGGTCACTCAGAGCACAATCAGGGATCCAGTCTTAGGTGTGCTCATGATCAGACTGTGGTATGGCTCCCAAACCCAGCAGGTGACCAAGGGAGAACTAGCCATTTCCAACATCTCATTGCAGCACAAGTCCCCAGTTGAGATACAGCAAGGGCCAAAACTTCTGCAGTTATATCCCATTTTATCAGCAGAGTTCATTATACTCTATGAAGCAACAGTGTTTTTCTCTATATATTTTCAGAGACAAAACCTGTATGTGGGAGAGGAGTCCATGGTGAATGCAATAGTGGCTCAAGGGACAAGCTGCTGCCCAGTTAAAAAATGCATCGATGTCCATTGGAGGCTCCAAAGGAGCAAGGAGGAGATGCTACAGACCCTAGAACCTGTCTCTGAGTTCCAGAGATATGCTACAGACTCTTGATGCCTAGAGCTTTGGCACAGCAGTAGGAAAGACTGTAACTGTGGAAGGGGGACATCTTGAGGGTTGGGGATACCTAAACTTGACCTGATGAAGTGTAGGATCAGGAGCTCAAGATGGCCACTCAGATTTGCCAGGAGGCTTCGAACACATTGGCAGAGTTGGCAAAGTCCCAGCATCAGAAGAGGGAATTCATGGCCAGGGTACTGGACTGCTTGCAATAAGTAGGGATTTCCATAAATCGTGGAGCAAGTACCCCTTGCAGCAACTCTTTTAATTTATTTCATTTTTCTACTTCCCCACCCTGCCCCTGATTGGCAGAGGGGCCCTGCCAGCTGGGTCATTTGCCACTGATCACAAAAGAAGCAAAAAACTGCCATTTTAAATAAATTTACACAACCACCACCTCCTAATTAAAGGATTGATTCTGTAGTATAGTAGAGTAGCACTTGGCACTGGACAGGGAATACAGACAAAACTAATATATAAAGGCATTGTTGTGATCCTCTAGGGAATGGAGCAGTTCCTAGTGCAAGTTGGGGAAACTTGATTACTGCATAGACTTATGATTTTCTGGCCCTGAGCATAACCTACAGAGCATTATAAAAGCTGAATTAATCCTCAAGTAGTTAGGTCCAAATTTCTATCTGCTTTAGGCCAGATTGCTGCAAAGGAAGGTGCTCATGGATGGTCAGGGCCTTGCATAAACTTCAGAATCTGGACTGATGTGTAATGATGAGCATCTTGAATTCTGAGTCCTACTGAAACATTGTATTTCAGTTCCTGCCATGAGCTTTCAGTCATCTCTGCTAATATGTAAGTGTTATGTTCTATAGGTACAGTGGGAAGCAAATACAGCTCTCATCAGGGGCAGATTATGCTGATTCTAGAGATTATGCTTATTAAGATCCTAATGAAGATTCAGAGTATATTTCCCTTGCCTGGTAAATCTAAGCAGATGGTTCATTTGTCTTTGCAGCAACATGTGAAAAATGTCAAGCAATAAACCCTTTTTTGTTTTTAATGGAGCTCATCAAAGGGGAAGATATGCATGCATGTATCAACAAGCATGCAAATGTCAAATAAAAATGTTTTGCATTTGTTATCAGAAGATCAATTTGTTTAAGAAAGGTTGCAGATTTTTAAAGGCATTTCAATAGATCATACAGCCACCATGAAAATGAGAAGCCTCATAAATAGCTGAGTCGTGCACTTATAGATTTTCCAGTTATTATACAGTAGCAGACAACATGATAAGGATATTAAACAACCCAACTAATATTTTGTTACAAGACTGCTAAAAAGTAGTATCTTGGTTTAGTTTTGCAGTTACCCAGATCAAACTTTTTAGAGCATTTTGTTAAAGAAAAAATATATTTTTCAAAACATGCTTTCAGTACAATGCTTACACTGTGTTTTATTGAGCAAACCAATCAAAAGCATAAAAATATTAGCAAGCATTGATCATACATTTCAGGTGTGGCTGGTGAACTCAGAGTGGAGTGTCATGGGGGAGAGGGCGGGGTTTTGTAGATGGCCGAGAGCGGGGTGGGGTTTGCAGCCAGTTGAGGGGGGGAGGAGTAGGGCGCATTGCAGCTGGCCGGGCACTCCAGCCAGTAGTGGGGAGGCTGCAAACCCCTCCACTCTCAGCTGGCTGCAAACCTCCCCTCCCCCTCTTGCTGCCTCCTGGCTGCAAAATACCTGCCCCCCCACTCCTGTGGGACGCTTTACCACCCCCACGCCCCACCGCCCTGTCAGCCACACCTGATCCATTTTGATGACTTAAAATTTATATTTTTAAAATCAGTCTGTTTCATTTGATCATAGGAAAGTAGAGCTAGAAGGGACTTCATTAAGTCATCTAGTACAGCGCTCTGCTCAAGACAGGATCATCTCTGACAAAACTTTCACAGCAAAGTGTCTGTCTAACCTGAGGTTGAAAATATCCAAGGATGAAGATTTCACAAAATCTTTAGGTAGCCTGTCCCAATGGTTCACCACTCTCATAGACAGAAAGTTCTTCCTGATCGCCAACCTAAATTTCCACTGCTGCAGTTTGAGGCCATTGCTTCCAGTTCTGTCTCCTATGACTTTTTTTTCTCCACTGAGAAAAACCCATCTCACTCCTCCCTGTAAGTACTCTCTAGTTATCTGAAGATATTTATAAAATCCACTCTAAATCTTATTTTTTCCAGACTAAATAATTATATTTTTTCAGCCTTTTCTCATAAGTCTTGCCTCCCAGGCCTTTAATGTTTTTTGTTGCTTTGTGCTGGGCCCTTTCCAATATATCCACATCCTTCTTGAAGTGTGGAGCCCAAAACTAGACAGTACCCCAGGTGAGGCCTCACCAATGCTGAATAGAGCAGAACATTGCAAGAGACACTCCTCTTAATACAGCCCAGTTTGCTATTGGCTTTTTTTGCAACAACAGCACACTGTTGTCTCATATTCAGCTTATTGTAGAATCATAGTCTCATAAAAAGTTAGGGTTGGAAGGGACCCCAGGAGGTCATCTGGCCTAAACCCCTGCTCAAAGCAGGACCAGCCCCAAATAAATCATCCCAGCCAAAGTTTTGTCTAGCCAGGTTTCAAAAACCCCCAAGGATGGAGGTTCTACCACTTCTCTAGGTAACTTGTTCTAGTGTTTTACTACCCTCCTAGTGAGAAAATTATTCCTAATAGCTAACCTAAACTTCCCTTGCTGCACTTGAGACCCTTGCTCCTTGTCCTGTCATCTGGCACCACTGAGAATAGTTTAATTCCATTCTCTTTTGAACCCCACTTCAGATAGTTGAAGACTGTTATTAAGTCTTCTTTCAGCCTCCTCTTCTCTAGACTAAATGAACCCAGTTCCCCTGGTTTTTCCTCATATGTTATGTCCTCCAGCCAGTTAACCATTTTTGTTGTCCTCCACTGGACTCTCTCCAATTTGTCCACATCCTTTTTGTAGTGGGGGGCCCAAAACTGGACACAGTACTCCAGATGTGGCCTCACCAGTGCTGAATAGAGGGGAATAATTACTTCCCTTGACCTAGTGGCAAAACTCCTATGGTGCACTGTAATCCCAGATCCTTCCCTACCATACTGCAGCCTAGTCAGTCATTTTGCAGTCTGTATTTATGCATTCAACTAATCCATCCCAAGTGAGAAACTTTATACTTATCCTTGTTGAAATTCATCTAATTGATTGTGGACCATTTCTACACCTTAATCAGGTCATTCTGGATCCTACCCCTACTCTCTGGAGCATCTACAACTCTACCCAACTTGATATTCTCTTCAAATTTGAGATGTGTACTCATGATCCCATCATCAGAATCATTTATAAAGATATTAAACAATACTAGACCCAGGACAGATCCCAGAAAACTTCATTTGATATCTCCTCCAAACTAGACATTGAGATTTTGAGACCTACTCATTGAATATAATGGTTGAACCAGATACATATCAACATTATAGTACTATCCACTATTTTGTATTTTCTTAGCTTGTTAATGGGAATCTCATGAGAAGCAGCATCAAAATCCTTGCTAAAATCAAGGCATATCATATCCACTTCTCTCCTTATTACCTGTCTGTCACCTTAACATAGAAGAAGATCAGGGTGGTCAGGTATGACTTGCTTTTGGGGAATCCATGCTGGTTGTTCCTTATCACTTTGTTCTCCAGGTGCTTCACAATGGATTCCTTGAGGACCCACCCTGCTATTTTTCCAGGTACAGAGGTTATGCTCACTGGTCTGTAGTGTCCTGGATCTTCTTCTTTCCTTCTTAAAGTTGGTACTATATTAGCCCTATCCCAATTGCCTAGGACCTCACCCAACTTCTACAAGTTCTCAAAAAGTATAGCCAATAAGATTTTCAAATTCTGTTAAAAGAAAATAGACCTCACCTTTTTGGTATTTATTGTGACGTTATCAGCTGTGTCTTATTTGAGGGAAACCAGCAAGATACTGGGCACATCTACACATGCTATTAATGCACAGTAAAGTTACTGCACATTAAAAAAAAAACAGTAAATTGTCCTCGAGGAAAGGGTTTACATGTATGCTGGCTTGGGGGCAAATTTTCTCCCAACTGAAGCAGGTGAGACCACGGATGTTCCTCCCCCACCCTGCTCTGCTCCCCCAGATGCCAGCTTGGGGCTGACAAGGGGCAGGGGATTGTTGGACTGCTGTGTTCCTGCCACATGGTTGGGAAAGGCATCCCTGAAGAGATGCTGCCTGGCAGCCACGTGGGAATCAGGAGGGTCCCAATCTCTTGTGGCTGCCAGGCTTCTCCCAGCCATGGCAGGTCAGAACCCTCTCGATTTCCATGTGATTGCCAGGCAGTGACCCTGCTGGGCATGAACACTTCTCCTGGCCATGTGGGGATTGGGACCCTTCTGATCCCCAAGTGACTATCCCCATTAGACAGGGATACCTCTCCCCTCCATGTGGGAATCGTGTCCTAACCCAATCCCCCCATGCCTGGGATGCAGCAGTCCTGGCTTCTAGGACTGCTGGGCAGCAGTGGGCCCCCTGATGCCTGGGCTGACTAGGAGAAAATTGCTCCTCACCAGCATCTACATGGGTACTACTGTGCAGTAGCTAGTGCACACTTAATCTACTACCTGTATTTTCAGGCAGTAGATAACTGCACATTAGCCTATTTTACTGTGCAGTAGCCTGACACATGGTTAAATAGTGACACTTTACTATGCAGTAGATTAGTCTACTATGCAGTAAAGCATCTCATGTAGACACACCAACTGTCACTAATTGGACACAAAAGATTTGTAAATGTGACTAGAATACAATATGTAATAGAATATATCTTTTTATATGTTGGCATTAATGACAATTATTACATGAGTAAAGATATATAAAACTTTAGTTTCCAAACCTGAATCTTTGTCTGAATTTGGCCAAAGATAATCTCAGATTTACAAATGTAGGCTGAATTTCAAATGGAGCAAAGCTACATCTTTGAACTAAAACTTTGCAAAACTAAATTATTTCATCATAGTCACTTTAGGCCAGATCGTTTTCTACCTATTGGGTCCCTAAGTAGACTTAACCACTTAGTTGTGGTCCTATTCCAACCTTGCTTGAGATGATGCTGAAAAGCAGTTAATGCAAAAGGTGGATGAATCTTCTTGCTTCCTGCTTATTGTGAATTACTCTGAAGGCTAAGAAGATAATGTACTACAAAATTGGGCATACTACAGTTTTCCTCAGGGACTTGAGGAATAGGCATAGAATAAGCATTTAGGTGTCTACCTCCATTTAGGCACCCTCTACAAGTGCAGATAAAAGTGCAACTGGATCAAATGGGTGGTCCACACAAGTGTGCCTCCCGTCATGTCATAGAAAGCATGATTATGGGAACATGCATTAGACCCAATTGGGCTTATTGCCAGCATAGGAGCATCCCAATCCTGGACTCCCTCCGTATGGCAGGAAGCAGGCTGCCATGGCTAGGAGCCCCCTTTGCTGAGGGAACTCCAATCAACAGGGAACATGCACAGCTAGGAACAAGAGTCCCCACACCTGACTGGGCATCAGGTGCAGCACTCTCAGTCCTGGCTGAACATATGGGCCTAGGGGATTTTACACTGAGCAACCAGCTATAAAGTTAGTACACATTTTTGAGGTCTAACTTTATAGCTGGTTGGAGCTTTTTATCATGTGATAAGTACTTTGAACATTTAGCTGGTCTCATGTGGGTTCATGTGCATGCCTCTGAATGTGGCAGTGCACTCCCTACAAAAAGGCACTGCCAACACTGCCGGTGGCACCTGCCATACCTCCCCAGCTGCCAGGAGCACATGTCATTCATGGCTGGTCTTAATGTGATAGTGAACAGAAGGTGCAATTAACCAGTTAATTCTGAAATAACTTTAATGTGCATAGGGGGCACCCAATAGGTGTAATAGAACCTGACTTTAAAAGCAGAATGAATGCAAAAAGTAAAAAATAAACTCAGCCAGTAAAATTAAATCCATGATGTAACTTCTCTGACTTCAAAGTGGTTAAATTACTGATGAAGTGGTCTCAGAGAATACAAACAAAACAAGGTTTAAGACTGATTCAACATCACAGATTTCTTGAATTATTCATGATTATACTTCCTGATATTTGACATTTTAAACTTTATGCAGTAATAGGGGTTTTGTCACACAAATATTTAGGTAGTCTTGTTTTATATATACAAAGTCATGCTTGATGAAGGGTACACATTTTCTTATTTGTTATGTTTAAATACTTAATTACCCAATTAAGAAAAGGAACAATACCCTGATTCTGAAGTGACAATCATAAATCCCTGTGAATAGTTAAATTGAGTAGTTCACACACAGCTTCCCAGTTTGAAAGAAATCTGTCAAAGAATCATTAAAAATATAAACAGACTTTTATGTTGGCAAAGTACAGGAAAAAAATGCAAAAAAATAAAATAAATAAAACCAAATCCACAAGACCTGTTCACAAAAATTATGCCAAATGTCTCCAGTCCAGTTGATCTATATGTGATGTAGAAATTCAGACGGGATCAGTGTTTGGCTATCAGAAGCGCTTCATTTTGTGAGGCCATGGGAGAAAAAGCAAGGGGCAGCTAATTCTCAGTGACAGCAAGGCACAGATTCCTTTATATATTAGTAAGACATGTATGGGTCAAGCTGCCCCGTCACATACTCTTGGCAGTCTGACAGTGACTCATCCTGTTGTTTGCTGAACAAAGCACATTTTTCTCTATTCCTGAAGGCTGTCTTGTTGTTGCCACTCGGCCTTCACCCACATCCTCCATCCTGTCCCGACATATATACACTTCTCCCAGTACCTTTCCATTCCTCATCATTCCCCCCTTGTAAGTGCTTGTGCTTACACCTCTATCTTCATAAGGCCCTTGACATCTTCTTGTCGTTCGCACTCATAGGCCACCTCCCTGAGCACCATCATCTGCAACTCAGTCCTAGAGAGTCTAGAAACACTCTGGGCAGTTTATGATAAGTAACAGTGTAAGCAACACAAAATCATTTGGATAACAATGAAAATGGCAAAAATGCATAATAAACACAGAATACACCATTTAAACAGGGATTTAAGCCATCCCCCCCACATCTGGTAGCCATCCCCACCAATCGAAGGGTTTCTCCTCTGCAACCGCATGGATCACCTGCAACTGTCTTCTCATGGTGTGAAGATCCTTTTCCACTCGTTGGTGCTGATCAATCCAGGTGTAGCAAGTATGGTAAATAACAGCACAGACCCCACCCTAGGCATCTAAGAGATAATCTAAAGCCATACGGTTTTCTGCAATCACTCGTCCCATTTGAGAAACCTCATCATTGAGGGCCCCTAAAGCATTGTTACTGGCACTGAAAAACTCCTCCATAACTCCAGAAATGTTTAAAATGGCTCTTTCCAATTCAGGTACCCCCAACCAAGGGAGAAAAGCCCAAGTAAACTGATGGAACCCGGAGGGACGGCAAACAAGCAGGTTTTCAATGGCCCGCTTGTGTCTAAGCAAGTCAGGTGGGAGATTGGTTGCTTCATGCCAGGAGAGGTTCGAGCGTATTTCAGATCCCGGGATAATTCTCCCCATGGTACAAGTACCAACCGAATGCCATGGTAAAATCTTGTGGTTCATTCCCGCAGAGCCAAAACAATCCTGGGGCTGCTGCAGTGCTCAGGTTTCTACAGGTTGTGTTTCTCATTTGACACTTTCGATTGACCTGTAAAGTGTAGGAAGGGGCACGTTGGCTCCTTGTCAACCTGTGCTGAGGTGTGGATTGATTACAAGAAGCAGAATTTAGCAGCACGTAAAACTCAGACCCATTCATTATTAGCCCATGCAGGGTGCCAAGGGCATTATAAATCATAAGGGGGCTGCTGGTAAACTGGAAGGATGTATCACCCAGCAGAGTTCCAGTTGTATTACAGGGATGATAATCAAAGGTGATTCTGCAGTTGGAGTAATGTCCCACCGAACGGCCAGTTCTGTTCAACCTATAACAAAGGGCTGCCTCAAGTCTGGAAGAAAGTTTCCAGCTGTCCTGAGTTCCTTTCCACCAGTCAGAGAGTAACTGTTTCATTCTATTAGAATGAGAAAAAAAACCTAACAAAACTAGATTTTGAGTTATTTCCCCAACCTTCAAGGGAAATAGGCACCCCGCTTATTGGGATCCCTCGGGCTGGGTGTGTGGGCCCATGTATGCACACCCAGCAGTTCATGAGATTGCTTGAGCTAACAATTCTCTGCCCCATGTGTATTATGCTGTCTTCCTCCCATGCTCTGACTAAAACTCCCAGCATGAAGCAGAGTAAAAGAAAAGACAACATCTCGGAGCCTACTCAAGCAGTGTCCCAAATGCTGCTGTCCCTTGGAACTTCGAGGGGTTATCCTTGACTAAAATTTTGGCCTCCAGCACACTACTATTAAAAAAATGTTGACCACAAGAATACAAAACAGCGTTACCCCTTGGGGAGTTTCTAAATCTACATAATTATCTGTGACTTCCCAAGGGTCAGTGTGATTCATACTAAATTACTGAAGGCAATTCAACACATAGACCAAAACTCCACAGCCTCAAGTAAAACTTGGCTAGCCATGTAGGCTATTCTTTGAGATTTTGTTGTCTGATCTTCACTCACAAGGAACCTTCTGGATCTTCAAGGAGGTGTCGCTAGTGAGGGAAGCTTTCCACTCTGTTGGGGCGGTCACCTTCTTGCAGTGGGAGGTATGGACCCAGGCAGAAATCTCAGCAACTTTCACAGCAGTTGGGGTGGTTAGTAGGAGCTGGAAAGGCCCCTTCGACCGAAGCTGCAAGAAATCCTTCCTCTGGTGGACCTTAATCAGGACCCAATCTCCTGGTTGGACCGGATTGACAACAGAGTCACCATCTAGAAACTGATGTTGTGCTGTGGCTTTAACCTGCAATGAGATAATCTTGGGGGCCTTGGTGAACCCTTGTCAATAAGTTAATAAAGAATCATGGAGATGAGTCAGATGTTGGGGTGGAGGTACAGTAAGTCCCCTCATGGGTCGACCCATAACAATCTTGAAAGGGGTCAGGCCTGAGGACCTCTGGACAGAATTTTGGATTTGGAAAAGTACCAACGGGAGGGCCTCTGGCCACTTTAGACCAGTTTGTTCACAGATTTTTCTAGGCGAAGTTTATGTCAAAGTTTTTCCGTTCCACTTTACCTCCACTCTGAGGGTGATTTGGAGTGTGGAGCTAGTATCAGATGGAAAAGACCTTGCAAATGTGTTGGACCACCTGGCCAACAAAATGGGAGCCACGGTCTGAGTCCAGGGAAAGGGGTAGACTGAAGCGGGGCAACAGGTAAAAAGAAGCTTTTTGGCCACAGCGAGGGCATCAGCCCATCAGCAAGGGTATACCTCAGGCCAGCCGCTGAAAAGACAAACAATGACCAACACATACTTCCAGGGCCCCGACCTGGGTAACTCGATGAAGACCGTCTGGAGGTGGGAAAAGGGGTAAAGACCTAAAGGTCTGTGGAATGCATGTGGTTGGCGGGGTGGTCACTAGGTTTGTGTCACTGACACTGCGGACACTGATGATAGAAATGGGCAGCCAGAGCTGAAAAACCGGGGACATACCAATGGCATTCGACTTCGGCTATCATCCCCCCTTTGGCCGAATAGGCCACTGAGTGGGCCATCTGAGCCAAGAGGGACAGCAGGGCCCTGGGGGCAACAAGGCGACCAGATGGGTGCCACCACAAGGAGTCGGGGTGGAGAGAGCGGCCTACGGAGATCCAGGCGTCCTTTTCGGCATCTGGGGTGGCATCCTGAAGGAATGGGAGGTCAGGGGAGACAGGAAAAGAAAGGTAGAGAGCGGCCTGAAGGACCAGAGCCGAGATTTCTGACAGGGCAGCAGTCTTGGCTGCAGCATCTGCCCTGTCATTTCCCAGAGACACAGGATCATCAGTAGAAGTATGCGCTTTGCACCATAGGACAGCAAGGGTGGAGGGAAGGAGAATAGCATCTAGGAGAGCAGTAATAAGGTGATGGTGAGAGATGGGAGTCCCAGCATAAGTAAGAAAACCCTGCTGTTTCCAGATTTGTCCAAAGGAATGGCAGACACCAAAGGCATAGCAAGAGTCTGTATAGATGTTAGCAGAGTGTGTAGCGGCAAGGTGACAGGCATGAATAAGAGCAATGAGTTTGAGCTTGAGCACTAGTAACAGGAAGAGGAGCAGATTCAATAACACTATGATCAGAACAGACAGCATAGCCAGCTTGGAGAATACTGTGATTATCTTGAAAACAGGAGCCATCAACATAGAAACGAGGTCAGGATTAGTCAGGGGGGATATCAGAAAGATCAGGGCGGGGAAGAGAAACAAAATCTATGAGCTGAGTACAGTCATGGGGCTGACCATCTGAAGGTGAAGGGAGAAGAGAGGCAGGATTAAGGGGATCACAGCGGACAAGAGTCACGTGGTCCGCAACTAGGAGAACCACCTCATAGTGGGTTAGACGGCCAGGGGACAAATACTGAGTTCTGCCATGTTGAAGGAGAGTAAGGACAGAGTGTGGGACAGCAACAGTGGGGGGGTGCCCAAGGACAAGGTTATCGGTTTTAGAAACCAGCAGAGCGGCAGCAGCAATGGCGTGGAGACAAAGGGGAAACCCTGAGGCGACTGGGTCAAGAGAGGCACTATAGTAAGCAACAGGGTGGTGTGGGGAGGGTCAAAAAGGCTGAGTCAGGACACCAGAAGCAGCGCCTTTGTGTTCATGACAGAAGAGAGTGAAAGGCTTAGAACAGTCGGGCAGACCGAGGGCGGAAGAAGAAGAAAGGGCTTGCTTGAGCTGACAAAAGGCAGATTCATGGACGTCTTCCTAGGGTAGCGGGTCAGGGGAAGAATCACAGGTGAGAAGGGTGAGAGGTTTGGAAAGTCCAGAATAATTGGGAATCCACTGCCGGCAGTAGTTGGCAGCACCTAGGAAACCATGGAGTTGGCGTTTAGTCTGTGAGCGAGGAAGGCAAAGAACAGCAGAAAGGCGATCAGGAGACAGGTGATGGGTACTGTGAGAAATAGTGTATCCCAGGTAGGTAACAGTAGTCTGACAGAATTGGAGCTTAGAGCGGGAGGCTTTGTGGACCCGTCCTGCAAGTTGTTCCGAGAGGGCAACAGAGTCAACTTGGCAATGAGGGAGGGTATCAGAGCAGAGAAGCAAATCATCTACATATTGAACTAGCACAGAATCATGAGGCAACTGGACTGAATCAAGGTCAGACTTGAGAAGTTTGCTATATATGGTGGGTGAGTCATGGAAACCCTGAGGCAAACGGGTGAAGGTATATTGCCAGCCTTGATAACTAAAAGCAAGTAAATATTGAGAGTTGGGGTGAACTGGTATAGAAAAGAAGGCATTACAGAGATCTATCACAGAAAAATAAAAAGCGGAAGCAGGTATTTGAGAAAGTACAGTGGCGGGGTTGGGTACCACAGCTGTCAAGGGAACCACAAAACTGTTAATAGCATGCAAATCTTGGACTAAATTATAAACAGGCAACCCCTCAGGTGTAAACTTTTCCTTCTTTTGGACTGGAAGGATCAGGGTATTACAAAAAGAGCGGGTAGGTACAAGGACACCCTGTTCTAGAAGACCTTGTATTACAGGAGCAATGCCTTTGGCGGCAGCAACAGATAGCGGGTATTGCGGGATTGATGGGGGAGAGACTCCTGATTTAACCCTGAAAGAAACTGAGATGGCATTCTTGAGATGTCCCACATCGGTTGTGGAGTGGGACCAAAAGGACTCAGGAAAGTGAGCCAATAGTTCCTGTTGCAACGAGGAAGAATTGGACTCGGGTTCCTGTTCCATTAGTGTCATCATCAAGGCAGGAATTTGAGTCTGGGGTAATGTGAGGAAAACCCAATCTGGAGAGCAGTGAACTGTTGCCCACAACTTGCAAAGGAGGTCTCGCCTCAACAGATTTACAGAAGTGCAAGGACTCAGCAAAAAGGCATGTTGCTCAGTAAGGGGACCCAAGGTAAACGAGAGCGGCTGTGTAACGGGGTGGTCAATGGGTTGGTCCCCAATACCTACAGCAGTGATTACTTTATCAGAAATGGGAACCTTAGAAACAAAATCAGAGCTAAGCATAGACAAAGAAGCACTGGTGTCGAGAAGAAAGGGAACAATTTGTCTTCTCACAGTAACAGGTATCGTAGCATCAGAAAAAGTAGGAAGTAAAGGGGCTAGAGTCTCTGGGTCTTCTCGGCTGTCCTAACACTGATTCTCATCCTTGAAGGACTGAAGATGAGCTGGTCTGGGTGGTGGAGCTCGATAGGCGCATGGCTGAAATGGAGGGGCACTAGCCAAAAGTGGGGGCCCCCAGGGTTTATTCGGGTACTGATTCTTCCAGTGGCCTTTCTGCTTACAGTAGCGATAGACATCATAGGGAATTTCAGAGGGACCCCCATCCTGTCGCAACACATATACATTTCTCCCAGTACCTTTCCATTCCTCATCATATGCTCTAACAAGATACTTACTAATTTCTGCTCTAACCTGCATAGAGTTTGTTTACAGTCATGTGTATGTGGTACTCCTGGCTACTAAAGAAGTCAGGGAGTTATGTTTTTCACTCAGATTTCCATAAGCACAATATTCATCTTTACTTCTATTTACATGATATACTTCACTTGTTTTGACTTTATTCATTGCTTAGAGGCTGGGCTGGCAACTTGCAATCTAGCTAGAATAAGGGGCAGTGAATATCTGCTGCTTCAGAAGCAGAGTAAGGACTGAGTGTGTCTTACAATTTGATTTCTGCTTTTTCATTGATCTCAAGTAAAGTAAGATCTGTCCATTTCTTAGCATAACATACTTCTCCTTTGTGTTAACTCAGCAATGTTGGCTGGCTTATTGAAAACAAAGGCTAATAAATCTCTTCTCATGCCTTGTTTTTCTCCCTTCATTCCCTGCTCAGCTACACAGGAGAGGGAAACCTGGTTGTAGTGATCATCGGTTTCAATAAATAAAGGCATACAATGAATAAGAACTAACAGCAAAGAACTTTACTGTGGAGCAGAAAGCAACTTCTGTAGTCTCTTGGTCTCTCTGTAACTAATAAACTGCTACTAGCCAACTGGGGATGCATCTCCTAATTTCCAATTCCATCAGTCTCCT
The DNA here is from genome assembly GCF_001723915.1 of Gavialis gangeticus. Lineage (NCBI taxonomy): Eukaryota > Metazoa > Chordata > Crocodylia > Gavialidae > Gavialis > Gavialis gangeticus. The sequence continues at coordinate 52,316,684 of NW_017728993.1, forward strand.
GTAAGGGAAAATCTCTAATTTATAACTTCTATCACTACATCTTCCCTCTTAACAATAGCTACAAACATCAATTAACACAAAATGTGATTAACACATCTCATCTACAGAGATATTACTAGCACTTTACTCTGAAGTAAATCTTAACCAATCACTTTCCTATTCCCTCTTTTCTGCAGCTCTTATAATAAGTCTCTGTGCTAACAACATTTAAGTGGGGTGGATGGGTGAAAATATCAAGTGGACCCTCGGGTCTTTCCAACCGATGTCAAAGGTTTTGTAGCAAAACCCCCAGTTTTTTTGTTTTTATTTAAAAATGCATTCCCCTCCCCTTCCCCAACCATTTCTGACTTTTTTCTCTCCCTCTCTATTCCCAATAGATAAGTATAAGTGAGCTAAGACAAAAGCTAAGCTTAAGCATTTTATTTTGGTAGCAAGTTGTATTGGTTTTGTTTTTTCTTCTCCTTTATAATTATTATGTTTTATATTGATTTTTTTTTCTGTCCTATATTACTATTTTACTGATACTGTATGATTTAGGCCTATAAGATGAAGCAACCCACCATTGTGCCAAGACTGCACATGCTCAGTAAGAACACCTGGAGCCCTCCAGAACAGGACTGACCTTGCCTGGACAGGCCCTCCCTATAGAAGATCAGAGGTAGTCTGCCCCATAAACAGGGGTGGTGAAGACTGACTCCTTGGGATGCCCTCTCCATCTGGACCAGCACCATGCCACACCACACCACGTAAGGCACAAGTTCCCAAGGCACAGTTCTTACTCAGTCTCTTTATTTAAGTAACATACTGATTCCGTACTTTCTCCTGTTGTATGTCTGCATTTAAAAAATCAGTGTCTTTCAAGAGTTTCTTTCTTGCCATGCAGCACTCCTCAAGTTTAGACAGTATTACACCTAACTACATATTTTCACCTTCTGTAAAGGTAAAGATGTTATAAACAGCCAATCTTTCCTCCACAACAATATGCAAGAGGATTGTGGATCTGGCTTTGTCAGTGTTTTCTTCTGTCTCTGTGACTGCTAGGTACCACTGAAATCTTTATCTGAATGCCCTCTGGTTCTCTGCTTTATTACCTGATGTCAGAAGGGGAGGTGGAGGTTGTAAAACTTCCATGACTAACTCTTCTTTTACTTAGACTATAAATGTTCAAGCAGATTACTTTTAGAGGCCCTTGCCCTCCCATGTGGCTGCACTGCTCCACTTGCTCTTGGTTTCCAAATCTTTTTCTTTTTCAGTTTGGAACTCAAATTCTTTCAAGTTCTTTCTCTTTCATCACCCCTGACAGTACTGGGTTCAATAAATACAGGCATGCGGTAAGTAAGAACTGACAAAAATGAACTTTATTGTTGAACACTAAGCAACCTCTGCAGTCCCTTGGTCTCTCTTTCTATCTCTCTACTAAATAACTGTTATTACCTAACTGAGAGGCTATCTCCCAGCTCCCAACTCCCTTAGTGTCCTGTTAGGAAGCATCTATAAATTATAATTTCTATTAATACACTTGTAGTGGCTGATATTTTACCAACTAATTGTGTATGAAAAGGTTATGAAGAAACACCCATTTCATTAATATACAATGGTCAGGGATCCTTGCTCCCTCAGTAAGGATACAACATTTGTAGGTCAATCCTGTGAAATGCTTTTAATTTCTTTTTACTTCAGGGTGAAGGGAAACAGACACAGGATGAAGACCAATTATGGAAACAATTTATCCATCATTCAAAATAAGTCTTATAAGCCACTTCCCATCCCCTCAAAGAAATGGCAAAATGCTGAACAGTTTTTTGGGGGTTTTTTAAAGATTGAATGAGGCACATAACAATGCAATGTGAACTGGTTCCTCATATGGCTTTGGGTTTAAAATGATGTAGGGCATAGACTTCAATAAAACTAAGCTGATTTATTCCACTTGAGTATCTGGCCGATTACATACAGAAGAGAAATACTTTTCAGAGTAATTTTATAAGTTTCAAGATGTACCCTTCCCAAGCACTGAAACCCCACACCAAGTACCTCCCTGCTAAAGTGTAGCAGGAAACCCTTTTGTCTTCGCCCCTCTCAAATATGAAGCTCCTCCACATGGCAAAAGCCCCTCTTCTAATATTTGCCCCCTTTTGGGGATGCTATCTCTTTTCTACCTTTCCTTCCTTCCTCTCTCTTTTTCTTTTGTCATATCATTATTATTTTTATATAAGGTGTATTTGTAGTGAAAATAGAGCTTGTAGATGCTTTTACAAATGTACTTTAAGTTTAAAAGTAAGTTGTACTATGTAACAATGTTAGCAAGAGCAGGAATCTCTGTATGGAGCAGGTCCCTGAATGAATCATGGTTGATTGTGTGACACAGTAGCTAGTTTGGATAAGTATGTTAATGAGCGGCAATTAACACCTACAAAATCAGAGACCAAGGAGAAGAAAGAATCAATAAAGAGCTAGGAATTCCTGGAAATTTCATTGTTAAAGGTACAGAAGCCCCCATTTGAACTAAACAATGCTGGAAACAGACCCTTGGGGCTGAAATACCCCCTGATCAACCACTTCCAGAGCTCTATTCATCAAGGCAGTGAATCAATCAGAATTCATCAACGGATTCCTGAGACTGCATGTATGTGCGGATGTGACTCCTGGGGCTGACAGCTGCCATCCAGCAGCTACAAAAAGGGACATCCCTCAAGGTCAACAGCCCCTGGATTGGGTAAGACTTAGAATTGGGGAGTCACCAAAGTCAGCCAGAGAGGGATAAAAGGCAGTGAAGAATGACCTCCAATGGTGCCCTCTTTGACCTGACCAGCACCCTGCCTGTCCAGCCAGAAGGACCAGCCAGTGACTCCCTTCTGCAGCAACATCACACTGAAAAAGCCCCAACTGGCCATCGACGGTGGACTCCAGTGCTTGCGGATAGGTATATCTTGACACCAGTGCTTAGTGTCTAGTGTTCAGAGCTAGCTACTGTGAGTGTGTGTGTTTGAGAGGATCAGCACCAAGGTTTATGATCTGACTTTTGCATCCATCCAATAAACTAGAATTTTATGATGATCTTGTGAGTTGGTGATTTGTAGCCAACAAAGGTTCCCTCTCAGCTGCATGTGTGCATGGCTACGCACACTTTAAAACCGTGCCACACACAAACTTAGTAATGCAGCACACCCATCCAGTGAGGAGCTGGGCCATGGCTTCAACAGGAGCTGGGCAATGAGCTGAGCATGGCAGAGGCACCAAGGCTGGTGTGGGACACTAAGCTCAGGCAGTGGTACCTCCCCAAGGCCTTGTGCTCCTGGAGGTGAGGTGGAGGCAGGGGCTGGGGCTGGGGCTGGGGGCTAGGACCTGGGAACTGCTCCGCTTCCCAGCCCCAGTGCCATGTGCTTCCTCGCTCACAAAGGCATGGCAAGGTGGGGACGGGGGCTGGGGCTGGGGCTGGTGAGGGCTCTGCCGGCACCAAAAAACTGCTCCACTCCCCAGCCCCATTGCCACGTGCCTCCTCACTCCCAGTGGTGAGGCGGGGCCTGGGGCTGGGGCTGGGGCCAGGAAACTGCTCCACTCCTGAAGGCAATGCAAGGATGGGGGCTGAGATTCCTGGCTTTGAGGGATCAAAATTCTGCAGGAAATCTGGTACCTGCTTGTTCATGTCTTGGAAGCCTGCTCCACTGTAAAAGTGTTTAACTGTCAAACAGAAAGAGCTACATATAATTTTTCAGTTGGCATGGGACAGCCTTCACTGAAATATATGAGAGGCAGGTCCTGCCTTCACTATTTTTACACTGCCAATATATGACATATATGGTGCAGTAAAGCTAGAAATGGTACAAGTTAATGCTTTTAAAATAAGTTTAGGAAAATACACCAAGTTCCTAATGAAATTCATTTGCTTATTTAAATAAAGAGGAGCTGTATCTGAGTGAGATTTAACCTTTGGTTGTTATTTTTCCACCATCAAAACAGGCATGTTAATAAGTGAAAAATAAAAATAAATGAATTCCAAATGAATATCCAGTCCTCTACTCCCTAAAATGCATGTGCTGCAGAAATAAAAGCAAATTTCAGATCAAAAGAAAGGCCAGTGTTTATTATCAAGTTTCCCGCCAAGCACCGAAAGGGTGAGGCAGGACCATTTCAGGAACGGCATGAAGTGGCGTGCTCACGGCCTGAAGCAGAGTGTTAATAGACTGAAGTGGCACGCTCACAGACCATTATACCTTAGAGGGAACATTGCTCCCTGCGTCAGAGTTATCCCCAGGACATGTTGATGAGGCATGGGGTTTATCCTTACAGAGAATTGCCCTTGGATCTTGACAAAAATCCAGAGTCCAAGGTATCTTGCCACAGTTCTTGACAATGTTGCTTCCTAAGTGAAATGGTTCCAGTGGCACTTGCCAGGTGCCAGTTCATATGGAACTGACAACAGGAATGGTTCCTAGGGAAAATAAATCCACTAGGTGGGATCAATGATGATGTCAATGTTCCTACCCTTTTCCTTTCTGTCATTTTTTACCTCACTCTAAAATCATATGGCCTGGCAGTGGAGACAGCTAGTTTCTACCACAACTGCAAGGATCTCGTGTTAGAGCAGTCTTGTACCTGATTACTAGCCTTCATTTTAACATCTTATTGTCTTAACCTCTCAAAGATTCTGGTCGTCCTTGTGACAATTTCATAGAGGCCTGTTTATTTAATTTTAAAGAATCTCAAATACCTCCCCTTCATTGATTAATTATTCTGTGAGCATATCACATATTTTACAAACAGATGGAGTTTTCCACTCTGAATACTTTGCCATGTAAATTTTGATATTGTACAGTAGTCAATGACTAGATGCAAGAATAGGTAAGGCCACACAAAAGTTAAGAATTTTCCAATGTATATTTGATGTAATTATATGAAAACCTTTGTAAAACCATGAAATTAATATTAACATAATATTAATTGTAATATAATTGATATATATTATGAAGCATACCCCAAAATGATTTAGTTTGAAATAAAACTCTCCTTTACTCTCCTTGCCTGAATCTCCACTGTGTTATTCCAGCCATTAGAAACAAACATTGATACACTATTCATACTAGGATACTGTATAGTCAGCATGTATCAAACAATGAATGATGTCTAAGAAGAAACTGCCATTAATGAGCAAAGACTAGATTTCTTCAGGAAAACTTCAGTGGTTTTAGGAATCCATAAACTATAAGCATAATACAATGCAACAAATTTAATGTTTCTTTCAAATATAGGGTATCTGAAGAACCTGTTAGTAAATCTGATATTTGGCAAACACATGAGCTGTTACAGAAATTAGCTGCTGCATTCTTCAAGAAATTCCATGGATTTTCAAGAGAACAATGTATTATATGGCAAGCCTAGTTAAGGACCTACTTTGTTTTATGGGTGCAGACCAACATCTATCTCCCTGCTCAAAGTCAGAACACTTGGCAGGAAGCATTCTGAGTTACAACAACCCCCCAGACCTAACAGAAGTTCACTGTTGCTTCCTGGAGGGGATATGTTAATCTAACAGCTGGCTTTGACCCTGCAGCCAGTTTCCCTTAGCAGCAGCCTGTCCTCCTGCCAGCCCATGCTGTTTTCAGAATGGGAGTGGGGAAGAGAACAGAGGGAGCTTATTCTAGGGTGTTCCTCAACCATCACTGGAGAGTGGGGTGGGTGAATTGGAGCTCCAGTACATCCACTGCACCCTCCAGTGGGGGCTGAAAAAAACCAAACCAAACTCCTTCTGCTCCCTTTCCCCCTCCCATTCTGAAAACATCTTGGAGATTGGCAGGCAGGCAGACACAAGTTACAGAAGACACTATGTTTTGAAACATTTTAATCTGAGTCTCATGCAATGAAGGTTCAGATTTTTGCCTGATCAGCCATTTTTGAAGCAGTCTGCAGCTCTGCACTTGTGTTTGGTCATGAATGTAGACCACTTTCTGTGATCAGACTGGGCAAAAATTGTCACTTTGTCTACGCCCATATAAATATGGCATTTGCACATTAAAGAAAGGTTCAGGATATCCAGCTGCCACCAACTATTTTAGTGTGTGTGTGTGTTGTAAGAGTATTTACCTGGAGACTTGTCCTACTAGCTGACTGCGATTTAAAGAAAAAATCCTATGCCTAAAACCTAGTGCAGCAGAACATGGAATTACCTCCTGAAAGCATTGCTTCTCAACAAAGTACTGAAAGCACATGCTTAAAGTCCATGAAGGATCAAAGGATGGGATTTTGAAAGGAACCTGTGGGACTAACCCATCCAATTTCAACTAGATATGAGTGCCTAACTTTTTCAGGTAGCTTTGAAGATCTCAGAGCATTGGACTAAGATCACAACAAAATTTATGAAAAGTTTCTCTGTAACAGTTATTTGTGCTTCTGTTGCTATAGGACTTTGTATCCAGAATGGTATCAAGTATGTATTTTTTTCACATAGCTGGTTCAAATTTATTGCTGTGATTCAGAGTGACAGGATGTTGGAGGTTAAACATCATGGCTTTGCCAATTCAGTGAGCAACAGCTGTGACAGAACTATAGAAAACCTTTTATTGTTCGGCCAAATGACTAAACCAGAGTGATTCATCCTGTGCCTATGTATCCTGATATTTACATAATTAACCAGTTGAGCCCGCCAATACTCCTAACTGTACACTGGGTTATATCCATATGGCATTCACATTACTCCACCTATTTAATATGACTTCATTGAAAAGAAACCAGTTTACATTTAATAAACACAAATGCTATTTTGTTTTAGAGCTCAAGTCTTTCAGCCTGGCTTAATATAAATTAAACGGATTTACAGCTCTTGAAAGGTGATGAGTTGACAGACTTTGTGAATAAAATGCATATGGCATAAACAGCAGCTGTGTAAGATTTATCTATCACAGCAATAGGTAATAGGTGTGATTTAAAGGAAAACTTTGTAGGATCAGAGAATAGTTGAATTCCCAAATTCATTAATCCCTGATCTTTCTGATGTACCTACAAACCAAGATGTCAAAGAACTGGTTAATGTGGAAAATAAAAAAAGAAAATTCAAGGAATAGCAAAGTGTTGAGGTTGATTTGCATAGTTTGTATTGTAACTACCATTTTTTATAAGTCTTGTTAATTTAGATTAAAGGGTAATTCATTATGGGGGGAGGGAGAATCCTTGAAAGATCATTTTAAAATCTCTCTTTTTTTTTTTTTTTTTGTTTTTGGAAAGGGATACCGAAGGCTAAATTTTTGTTTCAATTTTTTCTGTGAGCTGCAAATGTCAATTAGATGTTGATGCAAGCATGATAGAATCTAGTCCCCCAATTCAACTAAATGAATGCTATGCATATGCCACCAGAGGCTAGCAAGTTTGCTTCAGTACTGATTTCCTGATAGACTTGTGGATGAAGTATACTTCACTACCGTCAGTTCAACCATATTCAAAATAAATTGTCAAGAAAATATTTTATTATGGATAGAAGGGCAGATTGTGAGTGGCTGCAGCACTTTTCTGTATCATCCTGGTCTCTGTGGCACAAAGACTGACAGTTTGGCAACAATCTAGCCCAGAAAGGAAAAGAAACCTGTCATGTACCATGAGGGTACTTTCAACAACAGGAAAGACAGAAGATGTATCACCTAATTATATTGAGGTGAGAGGCCCTTTGAAGTAACAGTGAGAATTAAATTATAACAAAATGTTATGAGGAATACCAAAATTTGATTTTGGTACTAAAGGCTTTTTGATGGTTTTACAGGATATCATGAGATTATAATGGTGTAATAGCCCCATAGGAATGGGGCTATTATACCAGTATCAATCTCTCTAGACCTGCTTTAGTAGCTATTAAAGTCAAGAGGCTTTAACACACCTCCTATAAGCTGCATATTACAGCAGTCAAGGAGGGAACTATTTGCAAAGGTTTAGGTAGTACTCAAGTACTTGTAGAGTGGCAAAGGGGTAGAGACCAGGGGTTTATCAACAGTCCTCCTGGTATCATTAAGATTATGTTCTTTATTAAAAACAGACTACTATAAATGGTCCAGACCACTGATATATGCAGTTTAATGAAGATGAAGTGGCTAACTAGGTTACTATTCATGACTTGCATGTATTGCTAAGATACGTAGGTACCTATACGTGCAGCTAGGCTGTTCCAATGCACTGTAATTACAGTGTGTTGAGCAGACTTGATTAATCAAGCCTGTTGAAGAGTGATAATTTCTGTGTTCCAGCAGACTCCAGCATCATATATATCAGTGTCTCTGCACTGAAACATGGGAGCAGGGACACTTCAAAGCTTGTTAAATGAGCTTTAGTTAAAGTGCCCCTGCTACCATTTTTCAGTGCAGGGATGCTGATACATGTGATGCTCCATGTGCTTTAATTAGAATGGCTCTAATTAAAGTGCCCCCCACACACACACACTCTCAGAGCCCATGTATAAATTTTCCAAATGTTGTTACTCATGTTAATCATTCTGAACAAATCACCAATTTGAAGGCATCAAAATACTAGGAAAAGATTCATTTCATTTCTTATTTTCCCATCAAGGGATCGACATCTCTGCAAAATTTTGAGCCACCTTTTGCAGTATCAAAGCCTGACTAGTTCACATGAATGAGCAAATTTCAAATGTTTGTCTCAGCTGCACCAGTATGCTAAACCATTTACTTAATGCCTGTCAAGAAAGAGAAGCCACACAACATGTGATCACTTTGACAAAGGTGGGATCACTGAAAGTGAAAGGAATAGTGGGAAAAATCTTAATGTAAGAGCAATTTGAAATAACTGATATTGCTGCAATGCCTTGGTTAAATATTATGGCAGACCCAGAGAAAGAGGACACTTATACAAAGTGCATTAATAAACTGGAAATGAAGCATCCATGTTTTTCACTCATGGTAAGTCTGTCCCAGAGTGTGATTTCTAGACAACTGGTCAAGACCATGTTCTAATGCTTTGTGTCAGAGATGATCAGTAAGGACAGACAGAGGAATCTCCACCATTAACTTTAGAGAAGAGGTATAGATGCAAATAAGGAAGGGGATAAAACAAAATAAGCATAGTCCTATGCACAAATGATACTTGTCTAGGGGTCCTAGTTTTCTGTTTAAAAATCAGAAATTCTCTTATAAAAATCACAAAGTCTCTGATTTAAAAAAAACCTGCAAATAAAATTAAAAGCCACTATATAGATAGGTATCAATTGAACAGAATGTTTTACTGATATGCTTACACTTTTAAAGCCATTTGGAACCCTGCCAGTACCCCAATCACTATAATAAAATAAATTCTAAATACCTACACATTTTGGTATTTGATTTTTGGCTTTTACCATGGAAAATCAGAGCACTCCCTGCCCCTCACTCCCAAGCCACAGTCCCTCAACCCTGCTGGTGCCCCTCACTCCCCACCCATACCCCCACCCCAGCCCTGCTGGAGGGGGTTCCCAGGTTCCAGGGCTACAGGGCCAAAGACCTGGGTCTACAGCTACCTGCCCTGCAAAGTGATACCCAAGCCCTGGCTCTCACTTGTGGGAGGTGGTGGCTGTTGTGGTGGAGCAGAGTGTGGAGCCTGGCTGCCTCTCTCTCATGGGCAGCACTGCCAGAGCAGAGTCCATGGGGAAGTGGGGGTGGGTGCAGGATTCTCACTGGGGACTTGGATTTCCTGCCCTGCTGCCCTTCTCCTGGGGCCTCTGCAACCCAGTGGGTGGGGCCAGGAGTGGCAGGGAAGAGTGGGGTTGTGTGGAGAAGCTCATTGCTGCTGCCGGGAGCTCAATGCTCCAATGGTGAGGCACCCCCTACTCACCCAGCATCCAAAAGGGGCACAACTCTATGCTTCCACCCCTACTGATTCTGGATGGGCAGGGGATACTTCACTTGGGCAGCGCAGGGCTTGCAGTGGTAAGGAGCTTCCCTGCCTGGCCCTGCTCTGTCCTGCCATACCTGTTGGGCTGCAGAGGCCCTGAGGAGGGGGGGAGACAGCAGGGCAGGGAGCTTGAGCCTGCAGCAGGCAGCCTGCCCCCATCTTGTGCCCAGATTTGTGGAGCACGTGTCCCCCCACCCCTCTCCTGGGAGTCCACACAGGAGCAGTGAGCCCTCCTACCCCCCAGACAAACCATCCAAGCCCCTGTTGAATTCCCTGCTGGGGCCCTGCAGCCATGCATTCCAGCTCAGGGCCTCACACACTACCCCATCTGGGCAGCAACCCCGGCTCCAGCCCCAGCCCTAGTTCTGCCCTGTACCCTCCCTCAATCCCTATGGGGTCTTAATACCCAAT
>NW_017728993.1:52331952-52341290 GCF_001723915.1 Gavialis gangeticus
CAACCCTGGCTCCAGCCCCAGCCCTAGTTCTGCCCTGTACCCTCCCTCAATCCCTATGGGATCTTAATACCCAATTGCCCTCCCCCCCACCACACTTACCTGTGGGAGATGCTCTCCAGGCTGCCTGGGTGCCATGTGCATGCATGCATGCACATGGTGTCCCCTGCCTGACCACCCTTCTTCTGCTCCCCCCAGTCCCTTGCAGGCTGGAACTCTGCTAGCCTGCAGACAGCTCTTTGCAAAAATTGAAAATCTGTATGTTTCTTCATTAAAGTGAAAAATCCACATTTTTCTCAGTTAAAAGGGAAAATCCTCCCCCCCCATTTTTCCACGGGAAATGGAAAACCCAGATCCCTGCTCTTCAATCCTCGATTCTTCCCTACTCCCTCCCTGTGCTACGTAACAATATTTTCTACCCTTAGAACAGGGTACCTCTCACAACTTCATGAAACACAACAGATACAAATATCAACATCTCTTGCTGCTGTGTGCTGATCCTGGTTGGAGTGCTGGATTTTCCATGTGAATGAATTAATGCTATCTCATAATAAACAACACTTTGTGACTCTACAGCAAAGGTAGGAGGAATGAGACTTACTGGCCAGTTAATATATTCTGTGAAATATCTTGAGTAGCAAGAGAATTCAGATACTTTAGTAAGAGTCTGGGAACACATGTTAAAATGTGTTTATTTTGGAAGGATTAAAATATCTTCCTTACCATTGAAGGCCATGCCATCTGTTCAGAATAGAAAACAAGCTTGCCTCAACTGTAATAAATAAATAATAATAAAAATCCCATTTACCTATAAATTCTCATCTTCACAGCTATCTCTATACATATGCTTTGAGCATGGTTTGTTGCTGTTACCAGGATTCACTGTTACCAATATGAAAGTACATATTTCAACCTAGTAAGAATGAGTAATTTATTCTGTTATTTAGCTAGAACTTGCCTGTTTACATATATCTTTACTGATTTATGTACATGATTTAAGAACTCAATCTCATTTAACTGGTGTAAACCCAGATGTAACCTATTGAAATTCCTGCCTCTGACCAATCCAGTTGGGGGAGAAGTAAGAGGAGGGAAGGAATCAGTCAAACTTAACTTTGGGCACAGATATCTCCCCCCAGCTGGTAGGATTGGAAAAGTAAAGTATCACCCAAATTTGAAAAATAATATTTTGTATTCCTTTATTTACAACAACAACAGTAAAGAAGATTTGCCTCCACATATTTATTGATGCTGGCTATAAAAAGGAATATGTTCTAAAACTCCTCTCTCCCATCCCTTTTCCTCCAGCTCCTCTTCACTTTTAATGCACTATTTCTCAGTCAGGTCAAATGAATGGTACTAGAAAATCAGATACCAGGAAAAATTCTCCTATTTAAAAATGTGTGAAAGCAGCATCAAATAAGTATTCAGTGAAAATAAACCTGAATAAACTCCCTATTAACTAGGAAAACTACAAGGGAATCAGACTATGGTTTCCAGGCATATAATCACTACTAGTATACTTTACTCTTCAACCTGACATCATAATACAGTCTTTATATTAAGCAGCAAAGCACTGTATATGCTGCACTGTGCATCTGGAAAATGCTTATTTGCTCAGTCAAATATGAAGCATGAGACAAAAATGTTCAGAGATGCAAAAAAAAAAAAAAAATGAAGTAAAAATATACCAGAACACTGCTTCCTAGTTAGACAAATTTCTCCTATCTTTTGTCGATTCTTCTTGCATCACATCAGATAACCTTGCAAGTTAGGTAAAAAGCTGATATATCATGCAACCTCCTCTAAATACCATGGTCAGTACTCTGAGCACCAAACAAATAGTATTGTGAAAGTGCTTACTCTACACGTGATGTGTTAATGTGTCTTAGCCTAGTGTACTATGCAGTAAAGGTGAGCATCTACAAATGTGTGCCCTTACTGCACAGTAAAAATGGCTAATCATGACTACATTTGATACCTACAAATTTGATACCTGCAAATCACAGCAATGTGTGCATAGATGCAATCTGGCACTATGTTTAGTGCTTGAACTGCCCTGCCACTATGGAGCCAGGAGCCTCTCCAGGCTGGGAGATTCTCCTGCCCTAGGGCTGGGTGGGCTGTCTCTGTGGAAACCCCTAGCCACAGGCTATAAAAGCCTGCAGCCATTTTGTGCCCTGGGTCACACTGCACAGGAGCCTGGAGGAGCCTGTTCACTCCCCAGGACAGCTGCAGACCCTGTATGCCCCTGGGACAGGGCACAGGCTGCCTGTCCTTGTCCTGTCACCTATTCAAAGCTGATGCTTGACCACAGGTGGGTGTTGCAAAGAGCTACAGCCTGATGCACCCACAGCCCAGCCCTGATATGTCCCCAGGGCTGCTGGCTGACTGTCTCTGGCAGCAGGGCCAGCACCTGCTCCCTGATGCTGCTTACCCCCCAGCAGTCTTTCCTGTGCTTGCAAGTGCTGTGGCACATTACCTCTGCTATGTGGCTCCCAGTCCCATGCTGTGTTCCTGTGCTGGGTGTTGCTGGTTGCTGTCCAGAGCTGGCAGCACAGGGACAGCCATGCAGGGGCCTAGAGAGACGGCACGGGACTAACAATGTCATTCTCCTCCTCCCCATTGAGTCCCAGCCATGCCCACGTGCACATCCATGCTATCCACCCAGGCCCCCAACTGGACCCAGGAGGAGATAGGAAACCTTGTGGTGCTCTGGAGTGATGCAAAAGTGCTGAGGCAGGTGGAGTGGGTGCTTGAACACCCACATTTATGACATCCTGTCAGGTGATACGCAGGAGCAAGGGCATTCCTGGTCAGCATGGCAGTGCTGCATAAAGGTCAAGGCCTTACAAGCATAGTGGGTGGCTGTGACCAACAGCAATCGTTGGTCTGTTCAAGCCCACAAGATCATGCCCTTATTTCAGCAGCTGACCAGGATTTTGGTGTCCTGGAACCCAGGCTGCAGCTGTGCAGTCTTCAACCAGCAGGGGCAGCCTGCTTGAGCCCCCACCCCACCCTGACTCCCTGGTGACACATCACGAGAGGATGGGCCCTTGGGTGCTCAGCACCCTACCCCACCCCACCCACCTCCATGGCTGCTGCATCCATTAGCATCTCGGGGAGCCCTGGCTAGTGGCTTCCTCACCAGCTCCCCACTCCCAGACCTCACCATGAGGAGTGGCTGGCCATGACACTGTTGACCACCAGCAGCGCCAGGTCCTCCCTGAGGGAAGAGGGAAAGTGGCCCTGAATGGACACTGGCCTGCTGTGCACCATGGGCTGTGGACACTAGGAAGAGCCTGATGCCGTCACCAGTGAGGAGACCTATGCCAAGCCTCCAGCCTCATTAGCTTTGGACAAGTGGCACATTCCACACTGGGGGAAGGTCCTCCCAGCCCCCACCCTGCCCCTGTACCCAGCCCCTGCCCCTGCCCCACCATGCCCCACCTGGCCTGCCCATACTGCCCCAGCCCCTGTTCCCCAACACAGCACACAGAGAGGTGGGACACAGTTCAAAACTTTGTTGAGCAGCCCATGTCACCATAGCTGGGCAGGAAAGGGCCTCTCACATGGCATCAATGCCAGCAGCAATGTCCTTCTCAGCAGCAGGGGGCAGGGGTGTGCAGATTGCCACACGTAACCATCCAGGTGGCAGCAGAGGTTGTGGGGCGGTCTGAGATTGCCTCCTGAACCACTGTAGTTCAGGCTCCCAAACCAGGAGTGCAAGTGTGCCTGGGGCACCAGGAGGATCATCACCAGCAGGCCAGAGTGGCTCAGGCACTCAGCCTGCACAAACAGCTTATCGGGCACTTCCTGGGACACACAGAAAATGGATTCTTGGGGTTCAGCAGTAGCATGCCAGGGGACTGGCTTCAAGGCACCTCCCAAGAGAAGCCTCCAGCTGGAAGGATGGGGGTATGGCCAGCTCCTCATGCCAGTTGTCCAGGAGCTTCATGCACCTCAAACCTAGGCACCTTGGGCTGGACAGCAGTGCAACAGAGCAAGTGGCCTGAAGGGGGAAAGGAACAGGGTCTGCCAGCAGCTTGTCCTGCCCTGGGAAGGGTCCAGGAAAGACAGATGGACTGCCTGGACCCAGTGGTCCATCAGCCCCAGGGGAGTGCACAGGGATGGGGGCTTGCCCAGGCTGGGGTCTGCCTGGCCTGACTTACCATGGTTACTGGGCACCCATACATCTGATCTTAGGCATGCAGAACATCTTATCTCTGATACATTGCAAACTCTCACAAAAGCCTTCTGTCTCTTGCTTCTAAAGGGCCAACATCTGGGTGCGGGGGAGAGTCCACACAGCAGGGATGACACCTCGGGGTTGCCACCACCCAGTGCTGGAGCCCTTTGCATGCATCAGCTATGCCGGTGATACACAAAAAACAAGACCGTCCTGCTCCAGCAGCTGGTGGCAGTGGCCAAGGAGTGGGAGAATAGGCTTAGGCCTGGCACCAGGATGATGTCCCCAGGAGATGGCATTTTGAGACAAGGTCCTGGCCCTGGAGTTGGAGCATCTGAGTCTCTTGTGCAAGAAGATGGCCATCCAGTGTAGTGGAGGCCATGGACAATGACCACCTAATCCTGGACACCCTCCTGGGCCTGATGGTTGAGTGCATGCCCCCCACAGCCTGGCCCCCATCCAGAGCCCCCAGGGATCCTGCCAGCCACCCCACAGCAGGCTCTTGCCTGGGCCTGGGAGGAGGTCCTGAGTCACCTCCAGCCTATAGGAGCCTCTGGCCATGCTTCCATCTGGAGTCAGACCCACCACTCACCCCAACGCCATGTGCCTGAAGACCTGGAAGTGCTAGAACTAGCACCACAAAGAGATGCTTGTCCTGCAGTCAGGCAGCCAGAAGGGAAATTGCCCACCCTGGAGGAGCATAGTCCACCATTTCCCCAGGACAAGTCCATGACACATTATGGTTCCTGCAGTCCCTGGACCCACAGGGGAATGGCCTGAGACCAGAGTGCTAGCCACCTGCCCCTGGGCTCTGTTCCCTAGGTGCCCTATGCCACTGCCCCCCACTCTGTGATACTAAACCACTGAGACTCTTGTATATAGTTTACACATTGGGAAGAGGATTTTTTATTGTTGGTGGGTGGGGAGGTGGTAGAGGGGCTCTGTTGGTTGAAGGGGAGAGGGAAAGGGGCTTGGTGTTGGGGAGGGAGGGGTAAGGGGGCTCTATGTGTCAAGGGAACAGAGGAAAGGGATGGGGGTGGGTGTTGTGAGGGGAATAAAGCTTTTTTGTTTCAAATATGTACCTTGGACTGACAGTGGTGCTGGGGGTAGGCAGGGAGTAGGAGATGTGCGGGCAGTGGGGCAGGTGGGATAGAGGGGAAGTGCTCCAAGAAATGGTTTGCCAAAGCATCCTGCATCTAGTGCCCTGGCACCTAGTGCTGGTTGGTGCTGGTGCTGCCACTGCAGGTTCTGTTCCTACTGCCAGGCCATGTCTGCCCAACATGCCTCCTCTGCCCAGGCCTACCAGAACAACTCTCCCTAGGCCTTATAAACATTGTGGAGTACACATGCTGTTATAATGACACAGGGGACCTTGTTCTCATCCATTTCAAGGCTGGCCATGAAGGACCACCAGTGGCTTTTGAGGTGGCTGAAAGCACACTTAATGAAGGTACAGGTCCGGCCAAAGCACTGATTAAAATGGCCCTGGCATGGGTCAAGGTATAAGGTGTAGGGCCTCATCAACCATGGGTGGAGTGGGTAAACTGGGTCCCTAATGAGCAGGTATGAGGTGACAATGGTGCCAAGCTGAAGATCTTCCACTCCCAGCACAAACGTCCACTCTCCATTAGTGCACCCAGTCCAGAATTCCTGAATACATGTGCATTGTGCATGCTGCCTTCCCAGCCAGTGTTGATGTGGATGAAGGTCCCCTAGTGAACAATGACTGCCTGCAGTACTAGTGAGTGGAACCCCTGAAGCTAAAGTAGGGCCTGTCTACATGGGGTGGGCAGGTGACTGGTCTGTGTGTCCTGTCCCAGGCCCCAATACACAGGGGGAACCCCAGTGCACAGAACCCTGCGAATAACCACCCAGGGATTGCAGACATGGAGAACGGTGTCCACCAGCACATCCTGAAGGGCAACTCTCCAGGTTGGCCTGCCCAGAAGTGGCGTTGCCCACCCTGAATGGGTGCTCCTCATACCATGGACTGGTGGGTGTGGCCAGCTTGACTAGCACCAGGGCCAGATGGGTGCTTGAAGGGAAGGCACATGCCAGTATCCTGGCTCTCCATGTGGGGCCAAAACTGGTGAAGCAGGTTAAGAAAGGTGGCCTGGGTCATTCTGAAAGTGTTGACTCACTGCCCATCATCACAGTCATGTTGCACCAGGCACTGCCACCAGTCCAATTGGCATGGCAGGCCCAGAAGCGGGCATACAGGAGGGTGATGGGATCCTTGGTGGTGACATTCTGGAGTCCCTTGTCAGTGTGGCTGGCGGCAGCAGCTGTGTGGTGGCAGAGGTCTTGGGAGGGCATGCAGTGGTCAGCCAAGCAATGAGTGTGTGTGGTGGAGCCAGGTGGAGTGAGATGGCCATGATCCAGGTGACAACGACCACAGTGGGCCAGCAGGATGACAAAGGTGGCAAGGGGAAGCAGAGGGCCCAGACCCTGGCTGATTGGGGCAGCCATAGCTGAGGACCACAGATGGGGCGGGAGCAGAGCTGCCAAGTGCTTCCTGTGTCCGTGCCATGATGCTTGTCTGCACAGTGGACCTGGCTGCCCAAACAACACAGAGGAGGGGTGTGTTTTAAAAATGGCTGCCAAGTGCTGGCAGCTGGGTCTGCCTACAAACATGGTTGCCAAGTGCTAGCAGCTGGGGCTGGAGGCTAGAGCTCCCACTTGTGGCCACAAGGGCATATGGCAGCACTAAAAGGACCTAATACTAAATTTAGTGCCAGATCTCTGTACTTGTAGACACCTGCCAAAAATTGCTTACTGCGCATTAGCATGACATGCACTAAATCTAGTCACAACTAATTGCACATGTAGATGCATGAAGTAGTTAGCATGCAACTTCTACTTCGATGTGAAAAAAAAAGAAGAAAGTGAAGTAAACCTGGTCTTTCAAAAAAAAAAGTTCCATAGGAAAGCAGGGCTGAAAATTACTAACAGTACTGAGACTAGAAAAAAACTTGTTAAAATAAAATATTGCCTTAATATTTATTCTCTACTGTAACCCATGCTGTGATAATATCATGATAAAGCAGTAAAATAATCCTGTGAAACTTCACTTTAGCCAAATACAAAGTATTACATTCTCACATGGATTAATCTTACTTTTGCTTCTTTGTAAGAAAGCTTCAGCCCTGTATTTTCAGAATTAGTCACTGACAGCATAGGCAGGTTTGGAAAAATCAATATTTTGCACTAATATGCCCAAATGATGCCTCAATTTCTCATATGCCAAACTGTCAGATTATTTTATCAAGGCTTGGATGGTTTACTGCTAAATTATATAAATTCCTACTTGGTCTGAGGAATCCAGATTACTATCTAGCACAGAGTTAGGCAATTGATTTGCCCTTTGTTAATGACAACAAATCAGTATTACAGTAAGTATATTTCAGTGCTGTATTAGAATGATATTACAATATTAGCAACTGGTAACACTTAACCTTGCATCATGTCCAGGTTTTTTGCTTCTGTTTCATGGAGAATGAAATTGCATTTTACTGTTATTAAATGTATGCTGATCTATCCATAGAACTGATTTAAATAGGATGATCCTACAGGGTGAGGTTAGAAAGCTTTTCTCTTCCTCCCTGGATTTACAATGTTCCCAATATTGCTCATTATACTGAAATGCAAGACTCTTGTGAACATCAAGCTATTTCAGATACTTTAACTAGTGATTAACTAGTTAAGATGATATGTGACACCCAAGTTTAGTTTATACAAGTATTTGCTAGCTCACATGGTGATTTTAAGCTTTTTTGAACTACCGGAGTTTCTTAGGCATGAGACATTTATTTAAAAGCTATCAGAAAAATTGACTTTTTCAAAAAAAAATTAAGTATCCTAAATTAAGTGAGACTAGAATAAATTTAGATGCCTAACTTCCATTTTCACTTGAGAAAAATGTTCTAATTTAGAATGGCCTAGTCTTCTTTTTGTACTTACAACTGAGCAGTTTTTCTATTATAAGAAAATAAAGGGACCAATCCTGTTTTCCCTTTTCCTCTTTTTTGTCAGATATTTTATTATTGTAGATTTTTTTTTCTGTTGTAGCTGCTTTGGATTCTTTTCTCAACTCTGCTGTCTTGAATAGCCATCCATAGGTGACCTGGTTTCTCTTATAGTTACCTTTTCTATTAAAAAGCCTGCAAGATATCATGTTAAATGTTCCTTATATAGAGCTACATTTACAATTGGATAAAAATTTGAAAGGGACCATCCACATCTTAAAAGATGATGAGTGACAGAGAAGAAAAAGTTCTGAAAATATTTTCTCTCTGTCATTTTATCCCTGTCCACTCAGAGTATTGCAAATGTATTGCATAGGGCTTGTAGGAAATGGAACTGAAGGCAAACTATCCATAGGTTTAAATCAAGAGGGTAAAAAATAATTAGATCTGTGAGGAAATTTGTTTTTCTAAGCTGTGAAACTTTTAGAGATTTCGGTTCTTTTTTCCCTAGTCATATCAGGGCAAACCAAACCCCATTCCATTTTTTCTTTGTGAATAAAGAGAAACTCAGTCAATAACAGCAAAAAGCCTGGGGTTCAAGGCATTTAGTAAGCACAGGTGGCCCATGGTCTGAATCAGTTTAAGCAGGGATTTGTCTTCGGTTCTCCCAGACCCCAACTGGGTGCAAAAACAAGTAGGCTACTTATTATCCCAAGTGCATTGTTCTGTCTTGGAGCAAATACCTCATTCCAAAGTTCTTATGAACTTTTAATAAAACTGATACATTCCAATAAAAAATAGTTGTGATAATTCAGTATATTTCATTGAACAAAAAATAATCCCAGCTCCCTCTAGGAGTAATGACTGCAGGCTTCTGAGGTCAATAGACATGTAAAATAAATAAAGGCAGAGGGAATAAAAGATTCATATAGCCCCCTTACCTGCAAATAATTCCATTTATTGTTAATTCTGCAATTACTATTATATTAATGAAAGATAAATGCATATGTTGACATAGTAAGTTGTTTGCTTCGATAAGCAGGAGTGAAAGGACAGTAAAAGGAGGTAGCTTTTCAAGACAGGAATTAACACTGAACAGCTAAGGGGGAGCTAAGCATTTTTGGCCATGTAGCAAAACCCCGAGTTTTTCTTTTTATATATATATATATATATATATATATATATAT
>NW_017728993.1:52341331-52346835 GCF_001723915.1 Gavialis gangeticus
ATACAATGGTAGCAGGCCTCTACTGAATGGCCTGTAATAACTGGGCCATCACCTCACATTGATTCATCCAGGAACCACGGACCTCACCCAGGAACAGAGACAAGAACCAAGCATTTGAAAGACAAAAGACCCTGTAGAACCAGCAACTCTACCATTGTACCCCACCATTACAGACACTGTAATGGTGGGGTACAATGTTTGCTAGTGTGAGTGTGCATGCCCAGTAGAGATGTATGCACCTAGTTAGTGTATGTGTGCTTAATTGATTTTTACGTGTGCATGTGCAATTGTAAACCATGCCCTCCTGTATAACAGCGCAATATTGAGATCCTGAGCATTGGCCTGACCCCTCAGGGCAACAGCCATAGCTATACCAAGCAAAAGTCAAGTGAATCGACATTTTTCCAAATGCTGAATTAGAATTGGGGTTAGATTAGACCCTAGTAAATGCAAAACATTTGGGCAACAAAAATAGCAATTATAACATTCTACTAGGAGCTGACTTAAAGCTCAATGAAACTGGTGAGAATAACAGCCTTGATTTCAGGCTAAGTTAGGGAGAAGTTTGTTTACTAGCCAGAACACAGAGGTAAATGACAGAGGGAATCAATTAATGGACTTGTCTGTATATTTGGGGGGGAAAAATAAGCAGAATGCGAGACAAGTAGGGGTACAAAAGCTATGGACATGGTTAGAACAAGTACTCAGAATATCTACAAAAAAGGGCTTTTTCATTAAGGGTAGGGACAGAAATTACACATAAACTGGTATAAGTTATCATAAACCAGTTTAAATCTGTAACACAAGAGAAATTCAGTGCATGTAGACCGCTTTCAAAATGGTTGAAACTGGTTTATGATAAACCTTAATGGATATAGTATCAGACTTAACTGATTTAAGTTAAATCAGTGTATTGCCCTTCTGTCCCTGATCCCCTCCAGATTCAAGTTAATTCACAGTCCTCAAGCATCCCAGGATGCTTTGTACCTCCCTCACAAACCCCTCCCCCTTGTAGGAGGCTAGTCTTGGTCCAAGCTGTCTGCTCCAACTGAGAAGGGAGGCTTGCTCTAGCACCCCCAGCTTGTGGCCTGGGCCACTGCAGGCATGTGGCTGCATTTTTGGAATCAAAAGTGAATGTCTGGTCACTTGCTTATCATTTCAATCTAGGTATTTTAGACTAACCTGCAAAGATTAAATTGATTTAGCCTCAGGCATTTTGACTGTCTGTATTTAGTCTAAGTGCTGATTGGAGAGATGATTGGGATTGTGAGCAGAGACTGTTTTTGTTGGTTTGTTGTTTCTGTGTTCAAGGGGAAAAGGACTTTATATGTTCCTTGTAAACAAAGAGAAATGCCTCAAAAAACAGCATTTTATCATCAGTTTTTCGTCCTAGTAAAACAAGCTGTGTCTTCCCTTAAATTTGTGTAGCTACTGTAGTGAAGAGAGGAGAACAACACTATTGTAAAAGTTACTTTACTAATTTGCATATAAACAGTAAATGTTACTTACTTAATCTTTCATTAGACCAGTCAGGCATTCATTTCATACAAACCCCAAAACTTTCCTTTTCTTTTTACTCTTTTCCATTAATAGACAATGTACTGGCATATAAATAGGACTACCAGATGCATCATATGCCTGTTTAGTGTGCTGACTTTTACCACCTGCTTGTACTGCCTAAAATCCTGACATAGAATTCAGGTGACAACATTGTTTCCAGGATATTTTAGAAGTTAATGTCTTTTGTGAAATATGGAATCTGAAACAGTGTGATCAGGTCTAACAAAATGATCACATATCTAAGTTTTCTACGATTTGTAGTATGCAAAAAACACATGATATGTGCTTCTTGGTCATAGGCAGGGATCCTGGTTTTCTCTGATTAAAAAAAATTGCCAATTTTCAGATTTAAAATAGTAACCCAAAATCCACATTTTTCCATGATTAAAATGAAACACCACTAATGTATATTAGATTCTATGAAAATATATATATCTATATATCTCTATCTATATACATATAGATAGAGATATATAGATATATATATTTTCATAGAATCTAATATACATTAGTGGTGTTTCATTTTAATCATGGAAAAATGTGGATTTTGGGTTACTTTTTTTAATCCAAAATTTGGGAATTAAAATCAAAGAAAGCCAGAATCCCTGGTCATTGGTTACAACAGGGCTGTCCAACTTCCAAAGAGCCAGAGTCCATAAGCTCCACCGAATACACCATGTACTCCTGGGCTGCATGCCATGCAGATGCCTCCCCCCACTCCTCAACTGCTGCACCACACACCTGCACAGGTGCCCCACAGTGACACCACACAATCATGTGGGCACCTCCTTTGAAAGCTGCACTGTACTCACACAGCCCCAGGCTTACCTCAAGCTCCCTGAGCCTTGCCACATTGTCCTGCACCATGTGACAGCAACAGGAAACTGAAGCTAGAGGAGTAATTGGGAGCTTAGAAACTGTGGCTGCTGTTGCAAATGGAGTAATAGAAGGAGTGGCAGCCTGTCAGGAACCCAGGGGGCCACACCTTAACCACTCATGGACTCCATGTGCACCATGGGCCACCAGTTGGATAACCCTGGATTACAGAATGGTGCTTAGGGCTGTCTTGGGTTTATCAGTTTCTTTCAGTATTAAAATCTGCTGCTTTAAACCATTGGCCTACTTACAATTAAAAAAAGTAAAGCCAAGTGACATAGTTATCAGTACACTACATTTAGGTTGTGTTTGTCTTTTTTTTCCTATTCTCTACCAATTGCCACTTCTGACAGACATGCTTGAGGTACATTAGTATGTTACTGGACAATATATACTACATGCTGTTTATGACAATAGATACTACATGTTGTCTTTGGTGTTAAGACCATATCTTTTTCAGACATATGAAATTAAATATCTTTTCAGAATATTTTGAGGGTATTTTTTTCCTCAAAGAGCAAATATGTTGGCCTAAAATATCATAAATGTGAGTATTGTGTCCATATGAATTTTTCAAGTAGAAATCTAATCAACACCATTATATTTATGATTCACTCTAAATGGCATCATCATGCATTAATGCCAAAGAAAAACAAATAGCTTCGTATTGCATTGTGATTAAATGAAGCATGTCACTGGGAACCTAATGTCAGATTTAGCGTATCAGGCAAATACTGAATAAGATGCATCCTTGGAAAAAACAATTTCTGATTTATATAAAGTAAAATTCGTAATTGAAATAATAGCAAGGGATTATAACAGCATTGTAAAAATTAAGTACTCCATGACATGTATGGGCCAATCTTAGCCTCACAGTTGTCACAAACTCTGCCTGAAGGGAACCTTTGGACTCCTGAGTTTCTCCCCACTGCACTGCCACTTGCCCCAAGGAATGGACAAAGGTTGCCCTGACACCAGAAGATCGCTGCCTATCCCAGCACCTCAGTTTCCTTGCCCTTACGCTGGACACTTCAGCTTCAGCGAGAGATCTCTGCTGGCCCAAAGTGACCACCACTTCTGAGTTATGAAAGAAGAAAGTATGGATCCATTTCTGTGCAGAGTATTAGCATGGAATATCACTAGCTCAGAAGTCAGTCCTTCCACAGACAACCAGTAAGGGGACAAACAACATAATTTATTATAAAAACAGAACAAGAATAACAGACCAGTAGGCATATGTTGAGAAACAGGGCTCTAACCCTTCCCACCAAGGCCTCCTGCATTCCCTTGTTGGCTTGGTTTACCCAGCCTTTTTGGTTGGGACACTCAGGCCCTCTCTTGTACCTGGGATGACTGAAGATAACCATGCTCTCTAGACAAGCTTAAGTACCTTTGCCAGTCTGGTTATTGAGATATGTCACCCCTTACTGTCAATGACTGCTGAACAAATCACCGTGTCATCAGATCCATTATGAAAACCTGGCTTACTCTGAAATACCAAAAATAGCCAAAAGCAATGCAAATGACTCTCATCACTAAATCTCTTCAAGATTTGAAGATCTGTAAGGATCGCCAAGAGTGCCTCCATGGAAAGCTCTGTCCAGTCCACAAATTAAGGTAGCATTGAGGAACTCTGGAAGAGAATTAAAGCTGATATCCATATGACGAGTGCTGAATCCCTTGGCTATATGACCCATCAACACCAAGTCTGTTTCAATAAGAGTGAGGCTGAGATCCAAACTTTTCTTGACCAGAGAGAGAGTCATTCTGCTTGACTAGGTGACATCTTATCTCAGAAGAAGGAGACATATCAGCTCCCTAAACTTTAAGCTCAAAGCAGAATCTGGGAAATCAAAAACCAGTGGTGGCAAGATAAAGCCAAAGAGATCCAGCTTTATTTTGAGAAGCATGACATACACAGCTCTTTCCAGGCAATGAAGGACATCTATAGCCCAGTTTCCCATGGTCCTACTTTCCTGTGATTGCAAGAAGGCTTGATGCTCCTCATAAATAATGAATCTGTCCAAGCAAGATGGAAAGGGAACTTTGATACACTCCTAAACCATAAGTCACTGTGGCAAAAATCACCATCAAATCCATTCCCTAATGCCCTGAAAAGGAAAACCTCCCAGCTCTCCTCTCTTCTAAGAAGTCTGGTGTGCCATCAAGGAAACCAAGAACAAGGCCACTGGACTGGATAGCACACCTGCTGAAATGTACAAGACTGGCAGTGAGGAACTGGTACTGAGTGTCCCCAAATTTATTCTATACATTTGGAACAATGAAGAGATCCCTGGAGACCCAAGGAATTAGAATATTATGACTATCTTTAAGAAAGGAGGTAAATCCATATGCAGGAACTATTGTGGTATAGCCCTCCTTTCTACAGCAGGGAAAATCCTCACCTACATCCTTCTGAACTGTCTTCTACCTCTTGATGAAGAACCTCAATGTGGTTTCAGACCATTCTGTGAGGCAAGTGACACAATCTTTGTTGCCCACTAGGTCCAAGAAAAGTGTTAGGAACTACACCAGGACCTGTAAATGGCCTTTGTTGACCACATTAAGGCCTTTGATTCCAACAATATTGAAGCCTTGTGGAAAGTACTGACCAGTTCTGTATGTCATGAAAAGTACATCAAGGTCCTGAGGCTTTTCCATGATCAGATGACCATCCTATGTAGCAGATTAGAGACCAATCCATTTGTCATTTGGACTGGGGTCAAGCAAGGATGTGTCTTAACCTGAACTCTGTTTTCCATTTTTCTGTATCCTCTTGGTTCTTATTAAGGATTGCTTTTCTTCTGGAGTTGACTTGAATACCAACTGGATGGAGGGCTCTTCAATCTACATAGGGAGCATGAAGAAGGCACCAGGTTATGTGGGGAACCTGCAGGATATGATTGGCAATCTGGTGGTTGCACCAGAGGAGAAAGCAGACCTCTTTAACAATTTCTTTGCCTCCATTTTCTTGTGCAGGGACCAGGACTCCACTACTGAGATTCAGGATGGACTCAGGAGAAACTCTGCCAGGCCTAGGGTCAGGGAGGACCGAGTTAAGGAACTTC
>NW_017728993.1:52351835-52352244 GCF_001723915.1 Gavialis gangeticus
CAGATGGATTGCAACTTGGCTGAGGGATCTGTAACTGCCTGGTTTCAAACATCCAGTCACGTGCTCGGCGCCCCCGGATGTTCAAAGTTGTCCACCTGTCCGTCCCTGTGATCTCAGCGAGGTGATGTCATCGACCCAAACAGTCTCTCCCCAATCTCTCCTGCCATGACTTAGATCTTATCACAGTGGTGGGGATCGACTATCGGTGCTCCTCGTTCTGGGGACTACAGGACATTGATCTTCTGCGAGGCTCCTCCTCCCCTCTACCTCGCCCTTACATCACACCAAGATGGATCTCAATGGTCTTTGGCCACTTCCCTCTAATAGTTGGGGCTTGGGGCCCTCTTCCAGTAGGCTCTAGGAATCCAGCTAAATACTCCCCTCCTACTGGCCACCTGCTCTGACCTCT
>NW_017728993.1:52357244-52368891 GCF_001723915.1 Gavialis gangeticus
TTATTTTGAGAAGCATGACATACACAGCTCTTTCCAGGCAATGAAGGACATCTATAGCCCAGTTTCCCATGGTCCTACTTTCCTGTGATTGCAAGAAGGCTTGATGCTCCTCATAAATAATGAATCTGTCCAAGCAAGATGGAAAGGGAACTTTGATACACTCCTAAACCATAAGTCACTGTGGCAAAAATCACCATCAAATCCATTCCCTAATGCCCTGAAAAGGAAGACCTCCCAGCTCTCCTCTCTTCTAAGAAGTCTGGTGTGCCATCAAGGAAACCAAGAACAAGGCCACTGGACTGGATAGCACACCTGCTGAAATGTACAAGACTGGCAGTGAGGAACTGGTACTGAGTGTCCCCAAATTTATTCTATACATTTGGAACAATGAAGAGATCCCTGGAGACCCAAGGAATTAGAATATTATGACTATCTTTAAGAAAGGAGGTAAATCCATATGCAGGAACTATTGTGGTATAGCCCTCCTTTCTACAGCAGGGAAAATCCTCACCTACATCCTTCTGAACTGTCTTCTACCTCTTGATGAAGAACCTCAATGTGGTTTCAGACCATTCTGTGAGGCAAGTGACACAATCTTTGTTGCCCACTAGGTCCAAGAAAAGTGTTAGGAACTACACCAGGACCTGTAAATGGCCTTTGTTGACCACATTAAGGCCTTTGATTCCAACAATATTGAAGCCTTGTGGAAAGTACTGACCAGTTCTGTATGTCATGAAAAGTACATCAAGGTCCTGAGGCTTTTCCATGATCAGATGACCATCCTATGTAGCAGATTAGAGACCAATCCATTTGTCATTTGGACTGGGGTCAAGCAAGGATGTGTCTTAACCTGAACTCTGTTTTCCATTTTTCTGTATCCTCTTGGTTCTTATTAAGGATTGCTTTTCTTCTGGAGTTGACTTGAATACCAACTGGATGGAGGGCTCTTCAATCTACATAGGGAGCATGAAGAAGGCACCAGGTTATGTGGGGAACCTGCAGGATATGATTGGCAATCTGGTGGTTGCACCAGAGGAGAAAGCAGACCTCTTTAACAATTTCTTTGCCTCCATTTTCTTGTGCAGGGACCAGGACTCCACTACTGAGATTCAGGATGGACTCAGGAGAAACTCTGCCAGGCCTAGGGTCAGGGAGGACCGAGTTAAGGAACTTCTGGAGGGGCTGGACATGTTCTAATCAGCAGGTCCAGATGCTCTCGACCCCAGGGTGTTGAGGGAATTGGCAGGGGTTATCGCGGGGCCCCTAGCACAGCTTTATGAGCACTCATGGTTCTCTGGCCAGGTGCCAGATGACTGGAAGAAGGCCAACATGGTCCTCATCTTTAAAAAAGGCAAGAGGGAGGACCCGGGCAACTATAGGACCGTTAGTCTTACTTCAATCCTGGGGAAGCTCTTTGAGAAGAATATCAGGGAGCACATCTGTGATGGGCCAGCAGCAGGGATGATGTTCAATGGCAACCAGCATGGTTTCATTAGGGGCAGGTCCTGTCAGATCAACCTGATTGCCTTCTATGATCAGGTCACAAAATCATTGGACGCAGGTGTTGCTGTGGAAGTAGTCTTTCTGGACTTCAGGAAGGCCTTTGACACTGTTTCCCACCCCATTCTCATTAAAAAGCTAGGTGACTGTGGCACTGATGCCTACAGTCAGATGGATTGCAACTTGGCTGAGGGATCTGTAACTGCCTGGTTTCAAACATCCAGTCACGTGCTCGGCGCCCCCGGATGTTCAAAGTTGTCCACCTGTCCGTCCCTGTGATCTCAGCGAGGTGATGTCATCGACCCAAACAGTCTCTCCCCAATCTCTCCTGCCACGACTTAGATCTTATCACAGTGGTGGGGATCGACTATCGGTGCTCCTCGTTCTGGGGACTACAGGACATTGATCTTCTGCGAGGCTCCTCCTCCCCTCTACCTCGCCCTTACATCACACCAAGATGGATCTCAATGGTCTTTGGCCACTTCCCTCTAATAGTTGGGGCTTGGGGCCCTCTTCCAGTAGGCTCTAGGAATCCAGCTAAATACTCCCCTCCTACTGGCCACCTGCTCTGACCTCTGCTGCACCCTGTCGGTGCTATACACCTCGCCTCCCCTCCAACAGTGGGTAATCAAACAAAACACAGAATAAATCCCTGACAGGAAAAACCAGATACTAAGGGCTGCCTTTTGCCCCTTCTATGCCTGCTCCTGCCATCTGCTCTATTGCCCCTCTGCTGCCATCTCTCAGGCATCAACCCACCTAACCTTGGCCTACTGTGTTCTCAGTGGGTCCCCTCAGCACGTCTCCCCCTCAGCTCTTCTTTGGGGCCGTCTGCACCCTCTGTGATCCCACCTGGTCTGGTGATCTGGATCCTGCCACCTCTTCTTATCCTCTGAGGGCTCCTCCTCCAGGTCTCAGTGTTCTCCAACCCTCCTCGGCCTCCGCACCTTAACCTTGCTTCTTCAGCCCCTGCTTGGCTGCCGGCGATGACCTCCTCCTGCGGGGTCTTGCTCTCTCCATCGGGGCTGCCGGCTGCAAGCCCCCATGCTCCTCTGCTCTGAAGGGACTCAGAGAGTGCTTCCCTCCACCGGCGCTCCTCCTCCACTCTCCCCGCCGGGGCAGCCCTCAGCTGCTTTTAAGTTCTGTGACTGGCTCCTGCAGCTGTGACCACCAGCTGGCCGTAACTTTATAAACATATGGCTAACGAGCCACTCGGGTCCCGCTGCCACTTCCAGTTTCACCGTGCTGCTCTCTAAAGGTAAGAACCTTTCTATTTGTTTTTCTTTTCTTTCTCTTTCTTTTGCATCCCATTCCTGCTCCCCAGGTTCCTCCCAGGCTCCCTGGGGTTTTCCCCTCGGAGGTTCCCTGGAACAGGGTTGTACTCCGAGAGTGGTGACGGACGGGTCATATTCGACCTGGAGGACAGTGAGCAGTGGAGTCCCCCAGGGCTCAGTCCTTGGGCTCACACTGTTCAATTTCTTTATTAGCGACTTGGACGACAGGGTAAAAAGCACCCTGTTTAAATTCACAGGTGACACCAAGATTTGGGGTGAGGTGGGCACACTAGAAGGGAAGGACAGGTTACAGGGGTGGGCAAATGAAAATAGGATGGGATTCAATACTGACAAGTGCAGGATGATGCACTTAGGCAGTAGGAACCAGCAGCATACCTATAGGTTGGGGAACTCCCTTCTCAACTCACGGTGGCAGAAAGAGATCTTGGAATCATTATTGACTCCAAGATGAACATGGGCCAATAATGCAAGGACATAGTCAGTAGGGCTAACTGTACCTTGTCACACATCCACAGATGCATCACAAGCAGGGCCAAGGAGGGGATCCTCCCCCTCTATGCAGCACTGGTCAGGCAACAGCTGGAGTACTGTGTCCAGTTCTGGGCGCTGCACTACAGGAGGGATGTGGACAGCATTGAGAGGGTCCAGAGGAGGGCCACTTGCATGATCCAGGGACAGCAGGGCAGACCCTACAAGGAAAGGCTATGGGACCTTAACCTGTTCAGCCTTCACAAGAGAAGGATAAGGGGGGACCTGGTGGTTGTCTATAAACTTACTAGCAGGGATTGGGAGAGACCTTGTTCCCCTGAGCGCCTCCTGGAGTAACAAGGAATAATGGCCATAAGTTGTTAGAGAGTAGGCTTAGACTAGACGTTAGAAGGCACTGCTTCACAGTCAGGGTGGCTAGGATTTAGAACCAACTTCCAAGGGAAGTGGTTCTGGCTTCTACCTTGGGGGTTTTTAAGAGGAGGCTTGACAGTTGGGTCATTTGAGCCCAGTTTTCTCTCCTGCCCAACGCAGGGGGTCAGACTAGAAGATCTACAAGGTCTCTTCCAACCCTACATCTATGAATCTGGTATATTTTTGGTTAAAGGCCAAAGTACTCAAAACAACCATCCTTGACCTTCAATATGCCAATGACTGTCATCCTTACACACACTGAGGAAAACCCCCAGGACATACTGGCTCTTTCCAGAGAAGCCTACCACTTAACATCAAGAAGACTCAAGTACTCTCTCAGCCCATTCCACATAATAAATATGACCTCCCCTGCCCTCCTCAAATTAACACTGAAGGAAAGACTCTGTAGTTAGTCAAGCACTTACCCCACCTCTGTAGCCACCTCTCAGAGAGTGAACATTGATCAGAAGATCTGGCAAAGGAGCAGGTGCACGAGTGTGTCCTTTGGAAAATTGCCTTGGCATGTCTTTATTCATCATGATCTCAAGAAAGACCCTGTGATCCAAGTTAGCAATGCAGTCATCATCCCTACTCTCCTCTACAGATGTGAAATGTGGGTAATCCACCCTTGTTACCCCAAGAGGCTGGAGAGGTATCACCAAAAATGCCCCTGAAAAATACTCCACATCAAATGGGAAGATCACAAATCAAAAATGCCGGCATGCTTGTTAAAGACAACATTACCAGCCTGGAGTCAGTAATCCTCAAGAACCAAGTTCCCTAAACTGGACATTATGTGTAGATGCTCAACTCTTGACTCCCAAAACAAGTGCTCTATTCCCAGCTTAGTAATGGCCTGAGATCTTGGGGAGGCTAGAGGAAATCTATGACACATTGAAGTCACACCTCAAGAAAATGAATGCTAACATCAAGACTTGAGAGAAGCTGGATGCTGTTTGACTCCAATGGAGCTGCAATGTCAACAAAGTGGCTGCCCATTTCAAGGTAAAGCATTTCACCCTTGAAGCAGAAAAGGGACAGTGGAAGAAGGAAAAGGAGAAAAATCCTGGTCTATGGCTTACCCTCCCAGGTGGAAAGACATATAACGTATGTGGGTAGGCCTGTTGGTCAAGGATTGGACCCCCCCTTAAGTTACTTCAAGACGCAACAATGAGCTGTGGTAGAGATCATCCTCGAATCAAGGGCTTGCTGACAACTTCCATGACAGTAGTTATTTGCAAAAACATGTCAGTTCTGTTTTTGGTATTGAATGTAAATATTCCTGTACCAGAAAGTTATGATCTAGTCTAGTGTTCTATCTGAAGAGCCTCTTGTTAAAGGAAAGACTAAGAAACTCTGTACCCAGTAACTACAGGACAATTTGTTACTAAATAATTTTCTTCATAATTTCAGGTAGTTTGAGAAAAATGTAATGTTTCAAAATATATTGCTACTCAGATTTGACTCTCAATATAATCCTGGGCATCTCTTTGACCATTTAAAAAGTTGGTCGGAAAAAGCCACAAACAAACCCTCATTTAATTATTTGGCCTGTTATAAAAAAAGATAAAAATAAAAATAAAGTCACAGACGTTCAGCAGAACAAGCTGTTTTTTCCCCTTCCTCAGCACCTATATAAACCTTTTTTTTAGAAGACTCATATCCAGGAGCTATAGCACAAGCCCTAAACTTGCTACTTTTGAATATTCTTATACTGCAGTAAGATTAAACCAGGCAACTCATGTTCAGGCTGCAGTCTAAGCAGGGCAGGGTGGACCACAGCATGAGTTGGTTTCTCTTGTTTCTTAAGAAAGTTTTGTAGCCTGCCATTGAGCTTCCTGCCTCAATTGCTAGCTTGCTAACCAGTACCCAAACTAGCTTGGGTATCTCTGCACTCCACTGTGTCACTTTTATGAGTTAAGCAGAATGACGTGTAGCCTAGTGCTTTTTGTTGCATAAATTGCATCTGTCTTCATTTCTTCACATTTGCCAGTATTGGTTTACTGAACTCAACCACTTATAGTGGTATTGTGTGGGTGGAAGACAGGTAGCTACAGCTTCCTAGCAGGTAGATAGTTATACCAGATTTATTTTGCTTACTAGAAATGAAGAGACAAACTGTTCAGGTGGCCTGATGAAGCACCGATGCGTTCCCCTCATAAGTGAATTCTTATCTTTGCCGCACCCATTATCTAAGCAAGAGTATGGCCCCAAAGAAGTGCAGTCCAATGGGACTTAGTCATAGACATAAATCTAGGATTTTCAAAAAGCTTAAGGATACATCCCACAAAATAACACTGAATTTCACTGGACAAGGGATCCATTGGATCTCTTGGGTCACTTCAAAAACAATCTCAGCCTCAGCGCTCAGCTGAATAAGAACTTATATCTCTCTTCTAAATACTATGAATACCAAGTCATATTCATATGACTGAATAAATATTTGAATTTTACTTACTATTAGTCCTCACTGAAACAGTTAAGCCATGTGCCTTAATATTCCATCTGAATAACAATGGCCCAAGGAAGAGTCATTTTAATTTACTTGTTTTGGTTGGGGAGGGGGCATCATTTATTTTTTTCAAGAAAAGTTGATATCATTTGCCATCGTCCCTCACAAACAGTTCTACTTGTCAAAGCAATTTTCCTCATGATTCCTATCAGGTTTTGTCATCCAGTCTGCAATTTGTCCTTTTGACAGGTGCTGGAATTGGCAGGTGTAAAATTTACTGTTTTTGCACACTGTCATATTTCTTTTGTAATACCATCTGGATAAGCTTAAAAAAAGCCATGAAACTTGATAAGTCATTTGATTCAGCTGGAATTTTTAAAGCACGTTAATTGACTCTGTCTGTGTATATAGGAAAATGTAACATTTAAAGGATACTAAAATATGGCACAAATCCAGTGAAAAATACCATATCCTTCCACAACCTGGAGTTTGATGTGAACATGACAACAACACAGTTCCAACTCTCATTTTGATGCCTTTTCATTCATTTTCTTATTTATGTATAATGGTAACAAACACAGTCTAAACAAAGTCTCTTTTTCTTTTATTTCTATCTGACTTTCAATAGTTATGCTTTAGAAAAAGTTGAACACTGTAGAGTTAATGAGAATATTGATAACAATATTCTAAGACACTGCCATAGTTTAAAGTGGTAACTCTGAAGGTAGGCCATGGATAGGGATATTACTTTTATCTTCATGAAGATCAAAAGTCAGAAAAACTGCTGCTGCTAAACTGCTTTAATGCAGTGGACTATTTACAGGCTCTTTAAAATATAATTCTTATCTGAGTGAAACAAAATTCAACAAAATGAATAAATATTATAAGCTATACTGAGGAAGTATTTAAATAACAATGTGCCTACCTAGAAATCCATTTGAATAAAAATGGAAATTAATGCTATGTTGTTTCATGTTTAAATATTCAGTGCCTGTCATTTTGTTCTGTATTGAAATTGACATGTAATGACGAATGTTGACATATTTTGACACATGATCATATCTGAAGATTTTTATGAAGAAAACAATTCACCTTCTAATGCTATCTTTAAACATAAGCTTTTATGCAAGTCGATAGCCTTCATTTAAGGATATTAGTGTTGAAATATGTATTCCTTTATATCACAATCAATTCTTTGAAGGAGAATATGCATATAACCTCAGTAGGTTGAAAAGATTTTTTGTTAGAGATAGCTTCAAGATGCCTCCAACAGAAAGAATACTGGGAAATTCAGCTGCTTCTCTTTTTGCACTCCTAAAGGAGTTTGTCAATGTCAGACTATTAAGCACTTGATTCAAGACTTTCTAGACCATAATGACAATGCCAAATTTCCTTTCACTTTACCCACTGCATGGCTGCAACCTACTTACAGCACCTTTATACCCAAATTATGTGCCCATATAATGGAATAAGACACGAAAATACCCTTTTGGTCTACAAACATTACTAGTCCATGTGTCGAATGGAGCCTAGCCACAAATGATCTGCTTCTTGTAGCACCCAAACCACTCCTAAATAAATAAAAGTCAGTACCACTTTCTTTTTAACTCAAAGTGTTTGGGAATTAGAGTCAGGGATGTATTTGGTAGTCATGTTGGTCTGAGACAAAAATAAATGCAAAACCCTAGAACTCCTGGGTCAGAGATAATACCTTTTAGTAGACCAACTAAGAAATCTAAAAAAAAAATCTTTTTCTGCAAGCTTTTGGGCTCACATGACCTTCATCCGGTGCAGGGAAAATTAAAGATTAAAAAGTCATCCCCATAGGTAGGAAACACACTTCATTTTTGCACAGAGGAAGCTGAAGATGGTAGTCTGTTCCTCTGGGTCCAGGAGAGTGTCTTTGTGAACTGCTCTTTGTTGTGCAGGTCAGGCAGGATTCCTTCCCTGAGGATTAGAGTGGAATAATGCTAACCTATGTTGAAGTAGTGAAATAGCTTTAACTGCCTAATCAAAAGTCCTGCCAGAATCCCCATGCTGGCCGAACAAATAAAATTCTTGTTGTCCCAGGATCCAGTTTCAGCCTGTTCCTCTCATTTGAATCAAGTCTTATTAGGTACTGAAAATGTACGAAAGAGCAGAATGTAAGTTTAAAGAGGAAGAGAGATGACAAGGCCTGTGCTATACATTACATATATTTCACAAGTAAATGGTTAAATTGTGCAATATATTTAGACCAGCCACATGTGCAGAGTAATTATCACACAATAAAAATGACTGTTCAGCTATAAAAAGAACCAACCAGCTATAATGTTAGTGCTTGGAAATGTATAGCAGCTCTATAGCTGGTTTCTATCCAACTTTAATTTGAACATGTAGCAGGGCCCTAAGGGTCATGTAGGTATTGGTAAGACTATGCTAGATAATCAGATTTCCCAATGTAATTGTGACAGACACAGTGAAACTCATAATTTTTCTTTTGTGGAAAATATCATTTACTTTTTTCCCCCGTTTCATTTTTGAATGAAAAAATATATTTTTGAAACATCATGAAACATGGGCATTCTGATAAATTTCATGTGATTACAGATGTAGAAATACTCATTTGAACATTAGTCGACATGTAATATATATTAATCTTTTTAAACAACAACAACAACAAAAACCCTTACAAAACACGTGCTTGTACATTGCAATTAAATGAGTAGGTGCTTTGGGACCAATTATATTTAAATGGACTTAAGTGGAATTAGGTAGGCACTTACATGC
This sequence comes from Gavialis gangeticus, assembly GCF_001723915.1. NCBI lineage: Eukaryota > Metazoa > Chordata > Crocodylia > Gavialidae > Gavialis > Gavialis gangeticus. The sequence continues at coordinate 52,366,161 of NW_017728993.1, forward strand.
AATTATATTTTACCCTGTTGAAGTCCCTGAAATTTTAATCATGCATCTACTTTTGTAACACATGGTTATCTTACCCCTAAGAATGTATCACAAAAAAGGAACAAGAAAGAGGAGGACCCACTTACTTTTTTGCATCAACAATTTTCCAGAAACTCAAGTTACAAACATTAAGAAATACATGAAAGTACATTTTGAAATGAAGTCATTTTAAAGTGATATTTTTCTTTTTTATAGAAAAATAGTTTGAGGTAAGTTTGTTGAAACCTGCAATATTTAGTTTAATTGAAACATTTTTCAACAGAAAACCATTTTGACAGAAACCTTTGACCAGTTCTATTTAGTGATGTGGTAGAAAAAGTCCCACTGACTCTCTATGACTTCTCCCAGCAGTTTTATATACATATACGGGGGTAGTGAGCCAAAGAGGCCAGGATGGTTTGATAAATCATATGATAGTTGCATTTGAGACCTCTTACTGTAGGCCATAGGACTGCTAGTTAAAAGTGCCCAGTATCCATAAATAAGTTCTTTTTTCAAAGAGCTAGGAGGTGCCACTGAAAACAGTGGGACTTGTTACCTGCTGAACTTGTTTGACAGTCTAGTTTCTTCTAATTGAGAGCCAATCTCCTGTGAAAAATTTGGCCTCAGACTCTCTGAAATCTCCAGTCTCCTCTGTAAACTTCAGAGCATAGCCTTTATACCAGTTAAGAAGGCTTTTGTTCTAATGTTGGTGCTTGATTCACATGCCTAGGGAGAGTGGTATTTTTGTTGTATTCTGAAGTGCAGTATAAACTGCACAGCAATACCTTGAGGCCAATTGCCACATAATAAGGTGCAATATAAACAAATATTTAAAAATTCGCACTCACAGAAAGTGTCTGCAAACATTCTCAAATACCTTAATATTGAAGATCTGCTGTCTTGTGATTGTGATAGCCCAAAGCTACTGTCAATGTCACTGTCAACAAACATCCCCCAAATTCTTTACATATAAAATGTGTTCTCCCACAAGAGAGATAAGTAGATCACAGATAGGTATGACTCATTGGGCACATCCACACATGCAAGCACATGTGCTTACAGCAGCTCAAATAGAAGCGGTGCAAATTTGAGCTGGGGCTTTTTCCCTTAGCCCGTGTGCTCGGACATGCACTTTGTTGTGGAGCAAATTGTGCCACTTGGGGAAAAATAACCCTGCCTGGCTCCTCCCAGATCTGTAGCCAGGGGGAGCTAGAGCCCAGGGCCAGCACCTGTGTTATCCCCAGCAGTATAAAAAGCTGCCCTGTCCTGGCCCCATCAGTACAAAAGCTGCTCTGGCAAGTAGGTCAGGGCTACTAGCTCTGAGGAGCTTCTGGAGCCCAGCCAATTGGTACCTGGGGACACTACCCTTTGTACCAGCTGGACTGCTGAAGCAGCCCTGAGAGTTCCCTGCACCCTTTAGCCCCTGCAGGGGGCTTCTGCCTTGCTGTGACATGCTGTGCACCTGCCAGACCTACATGGGGACTGCACAACCAGTAGAAACACCTGCCTCTTTGGGCCAGCTGCCAGCGGGCTGTGGTTGCAGGGTTGGCCTTTGTGTAGCTCTACTGCCATGTGTGTCCCTGCCTGGCCATCTGGGCAGCTGTTGCCTGGAAGATGTTCTGCGTGTGGTGGCCCACTCTGAACTGTCAAAGCATGTCCTCCTGGCCCTAATTGGCCAGGAGGTCAGCCACCTTCAGCTGGGTCCAAAATGCCAGCTCTGAGCAGGCAGGGTCCTGCCACTGGCCTCCCTGGCAGAAATTCTGGTGTTCCCTATTGGGAAACTGAAAAATCTTTGATAAAAAAATCCCAAAGTCACTCTGTAAAATACCCTGAAATCCATGTTCCTCCACAAGTAAAACAAAAGACCACTATATATAGAGAGAGAGTGAGAGACAAAGAGACAGTGTCAGTTGGGCATGTTTTATTTATATATCTACAGTATTAAAGCAATTTGGATAGTTATCAGTGTCTCTACCATCATAATAAAATGAATTCTAAATACCTATATGCCCACAGGGTTTACAGCCCCCCAGGGTGTTATAGCCCCTCACCAGGGGTAACAGCCCTCCCCACAGGGGCCACAGCCCCCTACTAGGGGTTACAGGCACCCCAGAGGTTACAGTCCCCCACCAGGAGTTACAGCCCCCCCAAAGGGGTCCAATGCTCCCCATGGGAGCTACCACCCCCCCTGCAGGGTCCACATGCACCACCCCAGCCCCCCAGTGGGGAAGGGATCAGGGAGCTCGAGAGGCAGGCGGGGGATGAGGCCAGGTGGAGAAGGTCTAAGGGGGATAGGGAAGTTGTCAGGGCCTGTGGTGGTCCCCCCATGGTCCCCTGCCCCCTCTTCCAGACCCCCTTAACCCCTTACTTACCAGCACTGGAGCCCTGCTGCTGATGCACTGCCTGCCCTGAATGGGCAGGCAGCATGCTTCAGCATGCTTCAGGGTGAGGGCCAACCACAGAGACATTCTTGCAGCTAAAGCATCTCTGTGGAGGACCCAGCCTCCAGTTGCCTGGTCTGCTTTTTTCATTCCATTATTTTTTACCCCTGGATATCCAGGGGTTTAATTTTGCCCCTCATGCTGCAAACTTGCAGTAGGGGGAACTATTTTCCATTCCTGCACGTGCCTCTTGCAGCATCTCAGAGAGGTTTGAGATGCTGCAAGAGATATGTGCAGGCTCATCTGGACATGTCCATTAAGGCTGTTTT
>NW_017728993.1:52373891-52377147 GCF_001723915.1 Gavialis gangeticus
AGAGGTATGTGCAGGCTCATCTGGACATGTCCATTAAGGCTGTTTTTGACCTATTGTCAGATGAAGCATCCATTTTAAAGTCATAATTCAAGAAGCAGCTGCAAACTCTGGTGAATAAGCTTCTTGCATAAAACACAGAAAATTTCCTACCACTTGCTCATTAGACTTGCTCTGTATTACAAATGTAAATTGCACTTATTTGACTGGCAATAAAGTCTATATCTTTAAAAAGCTGAAAAATCAGTCCAGTAAGAAATTCACACTTTTCCTGAGGTGACAGAGCTTCTTAATGTAGGAATGAGAACACAGGCAGACAAAGTTCTTTCAGTGATATCTTTTATTAGACCAGCTAAATAGTTGGAAACACCTGTTCTTTGCAAGTTTTCCGGCACCCTTCTTCAGACAATAGGGAGAGTCTGTTGCTGTTTATGGTGCAACATAAAAAGTGGGATTTGAGCCGGAAAGAAGCACAAGAAACTAGATAATGAATTGCACATTACAATCAAGAAGACAAGAGTTTTGACAAGCTTTGTATCTCTACTTTGTTAGCTTGCATAAAGATTTTGAGTCAGTGGAACACACAAAGCTATAGAAACACATGCTTGAGGTGGGTTTCTCATGACATTCGATTTACTATGCAAGTTGTATGGAGGACTAAAAACCATGGTCAGATTTGCTGGACTGATATCAGAGTGGTACTGAGTACAGAAAGTGGTTTGACAAAGCCACACTCCATCTCCATCACTCTTTGTAATCTTTAGAACTTATGCAAAAATGATCATTCAAGGAACACTAGCAGGGCTTTAAGGGGTTTGACAATTAGAGGTATCAGCTTTTGTAATTTCTGGTTGCAGACCACAATATTTTGATTAGCCACTGCCTTAGAAGAGCTGAAAGACCTAATGCAAAGATCAGTTGTGGTGTGAAAGAAACATAGCATCATAGTTAATAATCCAAAAACCATGTGAGTACAATGGAGAAAAAATTGACATCGATAATGAGCCTTTGGAGCAATTGTCAAGTTTTCAACATTTCGATGCAATCTTAATAAAAGACAGTAAATACATATGTGAAGTATGCCAGACTATGCCAAGCTCATGCAATGGTAAAGCATTTGAATTCCATATGGATGAGTAGGTAGATTAATAACAAAACAAATACAAGGTTATTAAAGCATTTATGTGGCTAATATAACCACATATAGCTGAGAAAGTTGGATGGTTATGAAGGAGTCAGAGAGAATTATTACACATATTTAAGATGATATGTGACAGAAGTATATTGAGCATTTCCTGGGCCTAAAAAAGAACCAACAAATGGGAGTTTGATTAGATTGGAACCAAGCCTGAATGTATGTAAAAGGGAAAAACAAGATAGAGACAAAGACTAGGTTTACTGGGGGTTGGAGATCAAAGCCCTGAGGTAAGTGGGGAAGTGGGAGACCTGGAGGAAGAGTGAGTGGGAGGGGGAAACAGGGGAGGTGCTTTCATACTTGCTGAGAAATCAAGGCAACCAATTCACCTCATGTGCCTGTACACAAATGCACGGAGCCTGGGAAACAAGCAGGAAGATTTGGAAGTCCTTGCACAGTCACGGAACTATGACATAATTGGAATAACAGAGACTGGATGGGATAGCTTGCATGACTGGAGCACTGTCATGGATGGGTACAAACTGTTCAGGAAGGACAGGCAGGGGAGGAGAAGAGAAGGAGTTGCACTTTATGTAAAAAAAAAACCCATATGAAGCTGTAGATAGGCCTGTTGATAGTCTCTGGGTTAGGGTCAGAGGGGAGAGCAAAAAGGGTGATGTCATGGTGAGGGTCTGCTATAGACCACCAGACCAGGAGGAAGTGGTGGATGAGGCTTTTTTTAAACATCTAACATAAGTTTCCTGATACAGGCCCTTGTTCTCATGGGTGACTTCAATCACCCTGACATTGGCTGAGAGGGCAATACAGCAGTGCCCAGGCAATACATGAATTTTTTTGGAGAGTACTGGGGACATCTTCCTAGTGTTACTGCTGAAGCAACCAGCTGGGGCCATGCTCTTCTTGACCTGCTGCTCACAAACAGGGATGAATTGGTGGGGAATGTAGTAGTTGATGGTAACTTGGCCAGCAGTGACCACGAGATGAGTTCAGGACACTAAGGAAAGGAAGGATGGAGAGCAGCAGAATAAGGACACTGGACTTCAGAAAATCAGACTTTAACTCACTCAGAGAACTCATAGGCAGGATCCACTGGGAAGCCATACTGAGGGGGAAAGGAGTCCGGGAGAATTGGCTGTACTCTAAAGAAGTCTTACTGGGAGTCCAGGAACAAACCACCCCAATGTGCAGAAACACTAACAAGTATGGCAGAAGACCAGCTTGAATTAGCAAGGAAATCTTTAGTAAACTAAATTACAAAAAGGAAGCTAATAAGAAGTAGAAGCATCAACAAATAACTAGAGAAGAATATAAGAGCATTGCTTGGGCATGCAGGGATGAAGTCAGGAAGGCCAAAGCACAATTGAAGGTGCAGTTAGCAAGGGATATGAAGGGTTTCTACCAGTATGGCGGTAGCAAAAGGAGGATCAGGGAAAGTGTGGGTCCCTTGCTGAATATGGGAGGCAAGCTTGTGACAGAGGATGCAGAAAAGGCTGAAGCGCTCAATGCCTTTTTTGTCTCAGTCTTCACAGGCAAGGGCAGCTCCCAGACTACTGCACTGGGCAGCACAGTTTGGGGAGGAGGTGGGCAGCCCACAGTGGTGAAAGAAGGGGTTAGGGACTATTTAGCAAAGCTGGACATATACAAGTCCAAGGGCCCACATGGAATGCACCCGAGGGTGCTGAGGGAGATGGCTGATGAGATTACAGAGCCATTGGCCATCATCTTTGAAAAGTCGTGGTGATTAGGAGAGGTCCCAGATGACTGGAAAAGGCAAACATAGTGCCCGTATTTAAGGAAGGGAAAAAGGAGGATCTAGGGAAATACAGACCAGTCAGCCTCACCTCAGTCCTTGGAAAAATCATGGTGCAAATCCTCAAGGAACCCATTTCTAAGCATGTGGAGAAGAAGTTGATTAGAAACAGTTGGCCTGGATTCACCAGGGGCAAGCGACACCTGAGCAACCTGATTGCCTTCTATGATGAGGTGACTGGCTCCGTGGATGCGGTGTACCTTGATTTTAGCAAGGCTTTTGATACTGTCTCCTACAACATTCTTGCAGGCAAGCTAAGGCTGGATGAATGGACTGTAAGGTAGACAGAAAAC
>NW_017728993.1:52387336-52387718 GCF_001723915.1 Gavialis gangeticus
GGAGAAGAGAAGGAGTTGCACTTTATGTAAAAAAAAAACCCATATGAAGCTGTAGATAGGCCTGTTGATAGTCTCTGGGTTAGGGTCAGAGGGGAGAGCAAAAAGGGTGATGTCATGGTGAGGGTCTGCTATAGACCACCAGACCAGGAGGAAGTTGTGGATGAGGCTTTTTTTAAACATCTAACATAAGTTTCCTGATACAGGCCCTTGTTCTCATGGGTGACTTCAATCACCCTGACATTGGCTGAGAGGGCAATACAGCAGTGCCCAGGCAATACATGAATTTTTTTGGAGAGTACTGGGGACATCTTCCTAGTGTTACTGCTGAAGCAACCAGCTGGGGCCATGCTCTTCTTGACCTGCTGCTCACAAACAGGGATGA
>NW_017728993.1:52397851-52398832 GCF_001723915.1 Gavialis gangeticus
TAACTTGGCCAGCAGTGACCACGAGATGAGTTCAGGACACTAAGGAAAGGAAGGATGGAGAGCAGCAGAATAAGGACACTGGACTTCAGAAAATCAGACTTTAACTCACTCAGAGAACTCATAGGCAGGATCCACTGGGAAGCCATACTGAGGGGGAGAGGAGTCCGGGAGAATTGGCTGTACTCTAAAGAAGTCTTACTGGGAGTCCAGGAACAAACCACCCCAATGTGCAGAAACACTAACAAGTATGGCAGAAGACCAGCTTGAATTAGCAAGGAAATCTTTAGTAAACTAAATTACAAAAAGGAAGCTAATAAGAAGTAGAAGCATCAACAAATAACTAGAGAAGAATATAAGAGCATTGCTTGGGCATGCAGGGATGAAGTCAGGAAGGCCAAAGCACAATTGAAGGTGCAGTTAGCAAGGGATATGAAGGGTTTCTACCAGTATGGCGGTAGCAAAAGGAGGATCAGGGAAAGTGTGGGTCCCTTGCTGAATATGGGAGGCAAGCTTGTGACAGAGGATGCAGAAAAGGCTGAAGCGCTCAATGCCTTTTTTGTCTCAGTCTTCACAGGCAAGGGCAGCTCCCAGACTACTGCACTGGGCAGCACAGTTTGGGGAGGAGGTGGGCAGCCCACAGTGGTGAAAGAAGGGGTTAGGGACTATTTAGCAAAGCTGGACATATACAAGTCCAAGGGCCCACATGGAATGCACCCGAGGGTGCTGAGGGAGATGGCTGATGAGATTACAGAGCCATTGGCCATCATCTTTGAAAAGTCGTGGTGATTAGGAGAGGTCCCAGATGACTGGAAAAGGCAAACATAGTGCCCGTATTTAAGGAAGGGAAAAAGGAGGATCTAGGGAAATACAGACCAGTCAGCCTCACCTCAGTCCTTGGAAAAATCATGGTGCAAATCCTCAAGGAACCCATTTCTAAGCATGTGGAGAAGAAGTTGATTAGAAACAGTTGGCCTGGATTCA
>NW_017728993.1:52403832-52404149 GCF_001723915.1 Gavialis gangeticus
ATTGTAAATAGTGAGGGGGCTGGGGGGACAAGACTTCTGAGAAAATACCAGGGAACTGTGTTTATTTAGTCTAGAAAAGAGGAGACTGAGAGGGGACTTAATAGCAGCCTTCAACTTCCTGAAGTGGGGGTTCAAAAGAGGATGGAGCTAGACTGTTTTCACTGGTGGCAGATGACAAAACAAGGAGAAGGGGTCACAAGTTGAAGCAAGGGAAGTTTAGGTTATCTATTAGGAAAAACCTTCTCATGAAGAGACTAGTAAAGCACTGGAACAGGTTACCCAGAGAGGTTATAGAATCTCCATCCTTGGAGGTTTTT
>NW_017728993.1:52404159-52406189 GCF_001723915.1 Gavialis gangeticus
AGGAGGATCAGGGAAAGTGTGGCTCCCTTACTGAATGGTCCCTTCCCACACCCACATTTGTGACAGAGGATGCATAAAAGGCTGAAGTACTCAATGCCTTTTTTGCCTCAATCTTCACAGGCAAGGTCAACTCCCACACTACTGCATTGGGAAGCACAGTTTGGGGAGGAGGTGAGCAGCCCTAAGTGGTGAAAGAACATGTTAGGGACTACTTTGAAAAGCTGGACATGTACAAGTCCATGGGGCCATATGGGATGCACCCAAAGGTACTGAGGGAGTTGGATAATGTGATTGCAGAGCTATTGGCCATCTTTGAAATCTCATGGCAATCAGAAGAGGTTCTGGATGATTGGAAAGGGCAAACATAGTGCCCATATTTAAGAAAGGGAAAAAGGAGGATCCAGAGAACTACAGACCAGTCAGCCTCACTTCCTTCTTTGGAAAAATCATGGAGCAGATCTTCAAGGAATCCATTTTTAAGCACTTGGAGGAGAAAAAGGTGATTAAGAACAGTCAGTATGGATTCACCAGGGACAAGTCATGCCTGACCAACCTGATTGCCTTCTATGATGAGATGACTGGCTCTGTGGATGCAAGGAAATCAGTAGATGTGGTGTACCTTGATTTTAGTAAGTCTTTTGATATGATCTCTCACAACATTCTCACAGGCAAGCTAAGGAAGGCTGGATGAATGGACTGTAAGGTGGATAGAGAACTGGCTGGAGCATTGGTTTCAGAGAGTAGTAATCAGTGGCTGAATGCCTAGCTGGCAGCTGGTATCAAGTGAAGTGCCCTACGGGTGAGTCCTGGGGCTGGTTTTGTTCAACGTCTTCATCAATGACCTGGAAGATGATATAGAGTTCACACTCAGCAAGTTTGCAGATAACACCATAAAGACGGTGGGGGAGTAGCAGATATACTGGAGGGTAGGGCTAGGATTCAGAGTGACCTAGACAAATTGGAGGATTGGGCCAAAAGGAATCTCATGAGATTCAACAAACATAAAGTCCTGCACTTAGGAGGGAACAATCCCATGCACTGGTACAGGCTGGGGGCTGACTGGCTGGGCAGCAGCTTTACAGAAAAGGACCTGGGGGGGTTACAGTGGACAATAACCTTAATAGGAGCCATCAATTTTCCCTTGTTGCCAAGAAGGCTAACAGCATACTAGGCTGCATTGGTAGGTATGTTGTCAGCAGTTCAAGGGAAGTGATTATTCCCCTTTATTCAGCACTGGTGAGGCAACATCTGGTGTACCGTGTTCAGTTTTGAGCCCCCTGCTACAGAAAGGATGTGGACAAATTGGAGAGAGTCCAGCAGAGGGAATTGTAAATAGTGAGGGGGCTGGGGGACCAGACTTCTGAGAAAATACCAGGGAACTGTGTTTATTTAGTCTAGAAAAGAGGAGACTGAGAGGGGACTTAATAGCAGCCTTCAACTTCCTGAAGTGGGGGTTCAAAAGAGGATGGAGCTAGACTGTTTTCACTGGTGGCAGATGACAAAACAAGGAGAAGGGGTCACAAGTTGAAGCAAGGGAAGTTTAGGTTATCTATTAGGAAAAACCTTCTCATGAAGAGACTAGTAAAGCACTGGAACAGGTTACCCAGAGAGGTTATAGAATCTCCATCCTTGGAGGTTTTTAAGATCCAGCTAGAAAATGCCTTGGCTAGGATTATATCATTGGGGATGGTCCTGCTTTGAGCAGGGGGTTGGACTAGATGATTTCCTGGGGTCCCTTTCAACCATAACTTTCTTTGATAGACACATTTGGGCTAGGGACAGAAGTTACACATAAACTAAGTGCTTGGAAACTGGTGTAAACCTATAACAGAACAGAAGTTCAGTGTACATAAACTGGTTTCAAAATGGCCAAACCTAATTTAAGATAAACCTGGATGTATGTAGTATCAGACTTAACTGATCTCCAAGATCCCCTCCTAACTCAAATAACCCCACAGTGCCCCAGGATCCCAGGATGCTTTGCAGGCTTAGGATGTTCTGTCTACTCCAGCAGAGCTGGAGCTTCTTAT
>NW_017728993.1:52411189-52416915 GCF_001723915.1 Gavialis gangeticus
TATGGGATGCACCCAAAGGTACTGAGGGAGTTGGATAATGTGATTGCAGAGCTATTGGCCATCTTTGAAATCTCATGGCAATCAGAAGAGGTTCTGGATGATTGGAAAGGGCAAACATAGTGCCCATATTTAAGAAAGGGAAAAAGGAGGATCCAGAGAACTACAGACCAGTCAGCCTCACTTCCTTCTTTGGAAAAATCATGGAGCAGATCTTCAAGGAATCCATTTTTAAGCACTTGGAGGAGAAAAAGGTGATTAAGAACAGTCAGTATGGATTCACCAGGGACAAGTCATGCCTGACCAACCTGATTGCCTTCTATGATGAGATGACTGGCTCTGTGGATGCAAGGAAATCAGTAGATGTGGTGTACCTTGATTTTAGTAAGTCTTTTGATATGATCTCTCACAACATTCTCACAGGCAAGCTAAGGAAGGCTGGATGAATGGACTGTAAGGTGGATAGAGAACTGGCTGGAGCATTGGTTTCAGAGAGTAGTAATCAGTGGCTGAATGCCTAGCTGGCAGCTGGTATCAAGTGAAGTGCCCTACGGGTGAGTCCTGGGGCTGGTTTTGTTCAACGTCTTCATCAATGACCTGGAAGATGATATAGAGTTCACACTCAGCAAGTTTGCAGATAACACCATAAAGACGGTGGGGGAGTAGCAGATATACTGGAGGGTAGGGCTAGGATTCAGAGTGACCTAGACAAATTGGAGGATTGGGCCAAAAGGAATCTCATGAGATTCAACAAACATAAAGTCCTGCACTTAGGAGGGAACAATCCCATGCACTGGTACAGGCTGGGGGCTGACTGGCTGGGCAGCAGCTTTACAGAAAAGGACCTGGGGGGGTTACAGTGGACAATAACCTTAATAGGAGCCATCAATTTTCCCTTGTTGCCAAGAAGGCTAACAGCATACTAGGCTGCATTGGTAGGTATGTTGTCAGCAGTTCAAGGGAAGTGATTATTCCCCTTTATTCAGCACTGGTGAGGCAACATCTGGTGTACCGTGTTCAGTTTTGAGCCCCCTGCTACAGAAAGGATGTGGACAAATTGGAGAGAGTCCAGCAGAGGGAATTGTAAATAGTGAGGGGGCTGGGGGGACAAGACTTCTGAGAAAATACCAGGGAACTGTGTTTATTTAGTCTAGAAAAGAGGAGACTGAGAGGGGACTTAATAGCAGCCTTCAACTTCCTGAAGTGGGGGTTCAAAAGAGGATGGAGCTAGACTGTTTTCACTGGTGGCAGATGACAAAACAAGGAGAAGGGGTCACAAGTTGAAGCAAGGGAAGTTTAGGTTATCTATTAGGAAAAACCTTCTCATGAAGAGACTAGTAAAGCACTGGAACAGGTTACCCAGAGAGGTTATAGAATCTCCATCCTTGGAGGTTTTTAAGATCCAGCTAGAAAATGCCTTGGCTAGGATTATATCATTGGGGATGGTCCTGCTTTGAGCAGGGGGTTGGACTAGATGATTTCCTGGGGTCCCTTTCAACCATAACTTTCTTTGATAGACACATTTGGGCTAGGGACAGAAGTTACACATAAACTAAGTGCTTGGAAACTGGTGTAAACCTATAACAGAACAGAAGTTCAGTGTACATAAACTGGTTTCAAAATGGCCAAACCTAATTTAAGATAAACCTGGATGTATGTAGTATCAGACTTAACTGATCTCCAAGATCCCCTCCTAACTCAAATAACCCCACAGTGCCCCAGGATCCCAGGATGCTTTGCAGGCTTAGGATGTTCTGTCTACTCCAGCAGAGCTGGAGCTTCTTATTAGCTTCCTTTTTCGTAATTTACCTTAGTAAGGCTGTCACAGAGCTGAGGCAATAAAGCCCCTGATCCCTAGCCCATTTCCTGCTTGTACCTGTCAGCTCAGTGGGATGGGGGGGCAAGGGAATGGATGCCCAGGCTTTCCTGGCCCCAGTATGCACAGCGTGGGGAGGAGGGAAAGTGTCTGCAGTGGGGAATTTTTATTTTCCCAGAGCCTGCTATGTTGGGATCACCCTATCCCTGTTCTCTCACAAACTGCCAGCCTCTGTGGGAGGTGGGGGGAATGCACCCCCCCGCCTAGAACTAGGGGGCCTTGCTGGGCTACAAGGTGCATTCTCCCTCCCTGTCCCCTACCTTTCAGGGATATGATGACCTGGCAAGGGGGTGGGGTTGGGGCTTTCCCAGCCAGCTAGTTGGGCTTTTGGTGGAGGAAATGCCCCCCCACTCCCCTCCCATGGATCCATACTTCTGCTCCATGAAGACCCTTGCTGGGAGGGCCAGTGCCAGGCCAGGGTGGATTTCCTTGTTTACTTCCCCCATCCCTTACAGAGATGGGCAGCTAGAAAAGGGGTATGGCTGTGGAGAGATTGTCTCCAGGCCCTCCCCCTTCCTGTGGCTGACAGCAGTGGGTGAGGGGCATGTGTCCATCAGCCAATCAGGCATGGGTTGCTGATTGGCTGGGTTCGGCAGCTTTTGGCAGTGTCCAGAATGACAAGAAGCATGTGTGAGTGCCCTGGGCCAGTGCAGGCTTCTGCCTACTTTGGCCACTGGAACACTAATTGTCTGTTCAATTTGTTGTCAGTCCAATCTATGCAGTTTAGAAAAAACTGTGAAGATTGAATCGATTGCAGCGTGTGCTTTTTGAACTTCTGTACTTAACCTTGAAGAACAGAAAAAACAGCATAGTAAATGATGTAACAGAAAATTGTGTACCAGAGAAGGGAATTGGGAATCCAATAAGGAGATAGCAGAGAGATGGAAGACTGGATCCTATTATATGTAAATACAATGTCAAGGTGTAGCAGGAACTGAACTAATGTAGCTGATGTTAACATAGAGTGTAATAATAGTGAAATGTAAACATGTTAGTAGTCTTGTCCTGTAAACAACTTGAAAACTCCATTTTGTATCCTTCTGCTTGACATAAGTGAATGCATGGTCTTTATGTATGAGTATGTGTGAAAGGGTGAATGAATGGTGAGACAATGGCATAGAGATGAGAAAAGATTTAACTGTTTATGTAAGCAACAAGGCACGGAATTTAAGTTACGGGTCAGTAAACTAATTAATGGATGGCTGAAGAATCCCTTTGAGGCCTAGGGCACAAAGGAGATAACGAGGAGGAGGGAGACACACATCCTACCAGATAGGCAGCAAGAACACTCCAAAGTTGAGATACCAACTTTAACTACCAACCTCACCTCTGCTTGAGATAAGCTGAAGATTAATAATAAACAACTGCAAAAACAGAAGCTGAGCATGGAAAAACCCTAAAGTGCTGAAACAAAGGATGCTAATCCATATAAGATTCTCTACTGCTGTTTCATCGGAGCACAGACACATCTGTTCACCCCACTGCTGCTATCTCCAGGATCTCTCTCATAATAACCACCCTGCTTGCTATCTGCATCTTCTGTCTATAAGGCCTGGGCCAGCCACCCAGTGCTATTATTGAACAGCTGCTGCTGGAAACTATAATGTCTGAATGGAATGATTGTTTTGTGTTTGTGTGTGCCTGTGGGTGATGATGTGCATGATGATATGTGTGTGTCTGTGTAAGTGGTGTGTCTGAACCTCTATGTCTAATTCATGTAATCAATAAATGTGGCATTTTGCGTTATCCCCCTTTATAAGGTCTTGCTCATGATTTGGCCATTGGAATTTAAAGTAAAGAATGAAAACAGGCAGAGCCTAATGGAAAGCATGTGTCCATTTTGTCACTTTTATTTTTTGAAAATGATATTTCTTGATTGACTGACTGACTGACTGATTGGTTGATTGGTAAGGGAAACCAGATCCAAATAAGGAATATAAGGAATAAAAAAGAAATGTAAAATCAAATATTGAATAACACTACTGAAGTGAGCTTTTTGCAGGGGTTTCTGGTCTCCTAGATGGAAATTTGCAGCTCTAAGTAATTAAGAGCTTATAGCATACAGAATGTTTGCCTGTAACACAGTTTCGAGCTGTGGTCTAATGGTAGTTTAACTAAATTAATAGATCATACGTGGGGCATGGTAAGAGGATGCAATCATCCTCAGCCTAATTTCAGAGGGAGAATAAACCCAAGGCCATTCTTCTTAGGGAAGGTTTTGTGAACTTTCTAAGTAGGAGTTGATTCATAACCTTACAAGTGTCCCTGCCCCCCTCTCCTACCCCACATGGCAATGAAAAAAATTTAAAGAAAACTGATGAAAACAGGATTATGTCTGTAATTTCTTTCTGCATCTCTAAGTAAGGATATGTGACATTTAGTTTCTTAGCAGGCTACATTTTCCTGGCCATGCTACTTTTGGTGCTTCAGTTAAGTCATTTGGAGCTAGCTCAAATGTCTCTACATGATGCTGCATTTCATTTTGTAGACATACTCTAAGATGGAAGCCTCACCATAGTTATCCATGCTTTCTTACCTCTACTTGCTCTAAATGCTTTCAGTTTGTGGATATTTGCTAGAAAATACAGGAAATCACAGATAAACCAATCCATCTCCATTGTTTGGGTGGAAAACATCAAATTTAAGCACAGTGCTCTCTTCTGCCTGCGAACCTGGTTTTGGGTATTGTTAAAAGTTGATAGTCCAAGTTTTAAAGCCTCAGCTAATGTAAATCTACCTAGCTTTGCTGAAGTAATCACTGAAGTGTTTTGATTTGTTGATACTCTTTTCTCTAGATTATTCATCACAAAATGAGCTTCTCTGAGTTTCAGATCAAGCTACAGGTATTTTCCCCATGTTAGAGAGTTTTATAGTAAATAATATTTTTCTAACTTTCCAGGGCAGGTGATTTCTCTATAGCAAGCAACACATGAGCCTTTTTAACAACTATATTTTTTACATATGTTAATATCTTATATTATTTAGTAGAGCGCATATGTACTTCTAGCATAGGTACCTCAACCAATAAGATGTTTGCTTTTTTTTTTTAAATGATAAATTATTTAAAACGGGGATTCCATCAGATTTTAAATGAGCTGAGAAAAATACCTCAATACATGTCTCATAGTCATAATGTTTTGAGAAGCTAGTCTAAACTGTGAGTAAACACCATAGAAAAAACCTCATTATGTTTTAGGAGTTTGTGGGGTGTCATTAATGTTTTCTTGTGTTTTGTTATAGTGACATGACATCTGTGCTCTATTTAGATAGCCCATGTTTTTCTGTATTCATTTATGTTGCTTTATCACTATGTACATTGTGTTATATTGTCCATGTATATCTTTATCATATTGGATATGGCTTAGCCAAGGAACTAAGCCATGCATACTTAAAGACAAGTACCATTTTCAGACACAGGCAGGAGATATTATTAGGTTGGGAACTCAAGGTACTGCCTGCCTGTAATGGGAAAAAACAATAACTCGACAATAGCAAAGGTATCAGAGAGAAATAAGGAATGTCAGGGGGGTGAGACAGAGAAATTTCTGGGGGATTGTGGTGACTCATGAGAATGCTGATGTATGGGAGACAGTTGGCTTTGGAGGTATTTGTTTTTCTCTCTCCTAGTGTTTAACTGTGATAATACCATGATCTCTTGGAGTTTTCCCAAGCTGGAGAAGGGTCCAAGGCCCTAGTAGCCACAGTATATACAATCTGCAGACAGGCTGGTTTCATAGTTTCATAGATTCATAGTTTGTAGTGTTGGAAGGGACCTGAGCAGATCATCAAGTCTGACCCCCTGCCATGGCAGGAAAGAGTACTGGGGTCAAATGACCCCCACAAGGCCAGCAAG
>NW_017728993.1:52417028-52418352 GCF_001723915.1 Gavialis gangeticus
TTCATAGTTTGTAGTGTTGGAAGGGACCTGAGCAGATCATCAAGTCTGACCCCCTGCCATGGCAGGAAAGAGTACTGGGGTCAAATGACCCCCAGCAACCCAGCAAGGTGTTCATCTAGCCTCCTCTTAAAGACCCCCAGGGTAAGAGCCAGCACCACTTCTCTTAAACACTCCAAATGTGATCACAAGAAATCTGATTTCCAGGATTTATGCTACTGTGAATGTCAGAAAGCAACATTATATTGCATTCTATATTCAGTGCTTCTCTGATATTGTTAAGGCATTCAATTTCTTATTTAGTGTAACAGGCAGTACATTCCTGCTATACGCACTAGTTTCAAATAAGTATGTCTATGCTCTCATGTATCTAGAGAATCTTTCTCCATAGCCAGTTGAATTAAAAATCACACTTTCTTATGCTGAGACATTCTAAAGATCTAAGCTTAGAGAAGAACTGTTTAAAGGGAGAGCTAACTTTCATTTTCTGAGCTAAAATACTGCAGCAACCAAATAAAAAAATTGTTTTTAAATTCTTCTGTCTGTGAATCTCACTCAGAAATACTATCTTTGTATTTTTTCCATGCCTCTGCTAAAATTAACATTTAAAAATTATACCTGTAGATTTAGTATTAATGATCAAATGCCAATTTGTATCTCTTTTTTTGGCGGAAGAGGAGAAACGGGTTCAAACATTATCTGAGAATCATTCCAATTCTCAGTTAAGATAGTAGAACTTGAGGTCTTTACAAAGATGGCAGACTTACTAAAGCTACTTCTAATCATTATGAATTCTATCGTATGTGTGTAGATCTTACATGCTGTGTGGAAACAGAGGACTCTGAATACTATATAATCAGTGAAAATCTCCTGTAGAGAAAGGAGAGCCAGATTTTGGGAAAAGCATTGAACAGATTTCAATCCACTGTACTTTTGCCCTAATATACAGAAGCCTGGAAGAAGGAGGTTTGGTGGATCTTTATATATGTAAATTAGTGTTTAAATTGACTGATGTTTAAATCTTTTGTATAAAAGCTTCTCATAAAAATGGTTATTTAAATGTTTTATGTAATAAAATGAAGTTTTATAGAAAGGATTTCAAAACCACATTAAAATGGGTATCACTTTTTCATTCAGCAGAAATTCAGTTTTAAATGATGGGAAAAGAATCTTGATACATTTTAATGATAATGTCAGGAAAAGTGGCAAGGGATTTGTTTTAATCCTTAAAAAATGAAAACTTATGAACATTCAAGTTTTCATTGCTAGGTCCAGGCAATGAATAGTTATTAAAGTATCCTAAACTCTCTACACCCCCCCCCACGCC
>NW_017728993.1:52418483-52435372 GCF_001723915.1 Gavialis gangeticus
CCCCCCCCCCGCTATCTGAATTGCAATCCATTTTCTCTTTCCTATGGAGAAATCTTTGTACATAACGTGCAACTCCTTTAGTTAATTATTCCTGAGAAATTTAATTAAGGTTTCCATTTATTTTTCTTGACCCAATGACTTAGTCAAATAAGTCTCTGTGTTAGAAAATACCAGCATTATGAAAAACTGAAACTCACATTCATGATTCTTCAGCCTTAGTTTCCTTTGATTAAGAGGTAAATGTTAGGACCATCACCCAAGAAATAATTCCACATATTCTCACTGTTTAACTTGTCAATAATTAAACACAGGCTTTTTTGGCAACCCTTCAGATATAACGCTGATATCGGGGTTACGCTAGAACATTTCTGATTTGAATAAAGTAAACAAAAGGAGCAAGAGCAAGTGGAGAGTTTATCACAGTGTAATGACAACATCTAAATGACAGAACTAGGTGAACTCTATTGATATAACACATTTTAGGAGCTGTAGCTGAGCTGAGTTTGCAAGATTAGGTCATTCCTGAAGCAGTGTCCTAACAAAGAAACATTCTGAACTCAATTTATTTCTCACCTAGACCAGGATTTTAAACCTGAAAAAAAACAGTACCAATTGAATATGACTTTCCGGTGTCTACAGCGATCTGTAGCCTTATTCTCAGAGACACTGTGACTGCTTACACCATTTGAAAGGTTTGACAACTTAAATTGTACGAACCAAATGAAAAGGCATCTTGTGGGTTAATTATATTATTTGTTTTAGAGCAAGGATCCTTAAATTCTTCATAGGAAGCACCACATCTCTAACAGAGATCAGAACCCTGCAACATCTCTATGACAACTACAAGAACTGCTTACATGGAAGAGTAATATTTGTGAAGTAGCTGAAGTACTTTTAGCATTCATTTAATGCTATGTAGCAGTTGGACTCAGAAAGGGAACCAGCACATTGTGAAGTTCTGCAGAACGGTCTGGTTACTCTATATTAAAAATTATTTAAATAAAAAAAACACTGGAATAAATTGCTCTAATAGCCGCAGAGACAGTCAGTATCAGTCAGGCTTCTAGACAGGACCAGGGAAGTACTTCCAGGCAAAGAAACAATAGCCATCCTTAAAAATGCTTTCTTTCTTTATGTAACCAAGTGCTGTTCCCCATAGATACTGCAAAATCTTTAGTTCAGTTCTTCAGAAATCTTTGCTCATGTTAGAAAACTGGTTCCATTCTTTGCATGCTGCAAAAAGTTCAAGAGCACTCTACTTTTCCAATATTCTTCAATCTTGTGCTGACATGAAAATAAATTCAGCTCTTGAACTTATATTATATTGCCATTGCCTGTGCTGTATCCATAATTAACAGAAAATACTCACACTTCGAGAATTTCCACTTTTAAAGAGGTGCAGTGATGTAGAATCCAAACCTTTAATCACGACTTCCTCTTTCCCACTCAAAAACCAGCATAGCTCCGATTTATCTTCTATATGTATGCTAACACAGAATATCAGTTAATGTTGTGTGGTAGGCTGGCCAGTGGGCACACCGGCAGCTCAGACAGTTAGCTTGAGCCCAAAGGGCTTGGGCTCCATTGGTGGAGACAGTTTTTCCTTTCCCACCAATCAGGGGAAGGCACGGGGAAGGCAGCCCCACCCTGACCTGGGGCAAGATGAAAGAGAGGATCTGAAAGAGAATCCCTCAGGTTTTCACATTGGCCTATTCCCAATCTGGGATGAAGCCTCCAGAGGGAATAAAAGCCCACAAGCTGAGCTCACAGGGGCTTCTTTGATTCATAGATTCGTAGATAGTGAAGTCAGAAGGGACCCCGAAGTATCATTGTGTCTGACCCCCTGCCAGGTGCCTATCTAGCCTCCTCTTGAAGACCTCCAAGTTAGGTGACAGTACCACCTTTCTTGGCAGCCCATTCCAGATCCTGGCCACCATTACTTTGAAAAATGTCTTCCTAATGTCTAACCTGAATCTACTCTCCTCTAGTTTGCACCCTTTATTCCTAGTTACTCCTAGGGGTGCCATGGTAAATAGTGCATCTCCAACTCTCTGTTGTCCTGCCTTGATAAACTTATAGGCTGCTACACAGTCTCCCCTCAGATGTCTCTTGTAAAGGCTGAAGAGATCCAGATTTCTCAGCCTCCCCTCATAGAGTTTTGTACGGAGGCCACTAATCATACAAGTGGCCCTCCTTTGGACCTTCTCCAGATTCTCCACATCCCTTTTGAAGTGTGGCACCCAGAACTGCACACATTTCTTCAAATGCAACCTGACCAATGCCACATATAGGGGGAACATCACCGCCCTCAATCTGTTGATCATGCATCTGCTAATGCACGGTAAAGCGTGCTTGGCTTTGTTGATGGCTTCATTACACTGTCGGCTCATGTTCACCTTGGAGTCAACTATGACTCCAAGATCCCTCTCACCCGCTGAGCTGCTGAGGAGGTCATCCCCTAACCTATAGGTGTGCTAGGGATTCCTTCTCCCTAGGTGGAGTACCTTGCATTTGTCTTTGTTGAATTGCATCCTGTTTTGTTCTGCCCATTTACCCAACCTGTCCAGATTGGCCTGTATCTGCTACCTGCCCTCCGGTGTTTTAACTTTGCTCCATAACTTGGTGTCATCTGTGAACTTGGACAGGGTGGTTTTCACACCCTTGTCCAAATTGCTGATGAAGATATTAAATGACACTAGTCCAAGGACAGACCCCTGCAGGACAGTTCTACCCAACTCCTTCCAGGTCGAAAATGACTCATCCACCATCATTCTCTGGGTATGGTCCCTAAGCCAGTTTGCCACCCACCTGACTGTGCAGGTATCCACTCCACAGCCTGCTAGCTTGCTTATGAGAATAGGGTGCAAAACAGTATCAAAGACCTTCTTAAAATCCAGGTAGATGACATCTGCCTCAGCTCCAGTGTCAAGGCAATGTGTTACCTGGTCGTAGAAGGCTATAAGGTTTGTCAGGCAGGATGTACCTGTGATGAATCCATGCTGGTTTCCTTTCAAAATCATTTCCCCTGCTGGGCCTTCACGAATGTGCTCTTTAATGATTTTTTCCAGTGTTTTCCCAAGGATAGAGGTAAAACTGACTGGCCTAAAGTTACCCAGCTCATCCTTTCTCCCCTTCTTAAAAATGGGCAAGACGTTGGCTCTTTTCCAGTCCTCAGGAACCTGGCTGGAGTACCATGAGTGTTCAAACAGCCATGCCAGTGGCTCAGCTATGACACTGGACAATTCCTTCAGGACCCGTGGATGGAGATCATTTGGGCCTGCTGACTTATACCCATCCAGCCCCTCCAAGTGCTCCATAACTAAGTCAGCACTAACCATTGGTGGTCTAGTGCCTTCCGGACATCTATCTATGTTCAAATTGAGGGAATTGTCTTGGTTAGTACTTAGGAATACTGAAGCAAAGAACTCATTGAAGAGCTCTGCCTTTTTCCCTGTGTTGGCCACCAACTGTCCTGATTTGTCCTGCAGGGGCCCTATGATACTCTGCACCTTCCTTTTGCTTGCTATGTACCTGTAGAAGGACTTTTATTGTCCTTGATTGTTGTAGCCAGACTAAGGTCCAATCCCGCCTTGGCCTGACTAACTGATTCCCTGCAGGAGCGCGCCAGGGTGGTGTATGCTTCCTAGGTGGCTGCCCCCTACTTCCACTGCCTATACAGCTCTTTCTTTGCCCCCAGGCTTTTCTGGCATCCCCTGTTCAACCAAGGGGGCTTTTTAGTCCCCTTGCCCCCTTTCCAGCATAATGGAATAGTCTTTTGTGCCCCAAGGATCACTCCCTTTAGAAACTGCCCACCTTCCTGGACCCTCATAAGCTCGATTCTCTTGAGTTCAGCCACTTCACTAACTAGCCTTCTAAGTTTACTAAAATTGCCCTTTCTGAAGTCTAACACTTTAGCCTTGCTGGTTATTTTCCCCACCCTTCACTGGATTGTAAATTCAACCAAATGATGGTCACTATCTCCCAGGGTACTGTGCACTCACAGGTTACCCACAAGATCAGCCCCTGTTGCAAAGACCAGGTCTAGCAAGGTGTTACCCACGTGTGGCTCGGGAGCGCAGCTCCCTGTTGGCTTACTTAAGAGGGCTCCAGGGGGCCCCCCCTCCAGATTCTCTGCAGCTGCACTGGCTCCTCCACCCCACTTACTTTAAGGATCTACTGCTGCCTCCACAGATCTGCTGCTTCCTCTGCCTCTGCCTCCACCACTGCTGGTGAGTCCAGGGTGCACACATGTGCTGGTGGCACACGTGCACCCTCACAGGTAACTAGCTCTGACAGTTGATGAAGGCTGTTGATGAGGGCTTATGAAGATGAGGTTGATGAGGGCTGACAAAGAGGGCTGACACTTGATGAGATCTGATGAAGATGATGGCTTCAGAAGAGCTGGTAGAGCTGACCAGCAGGGGTGGAGCTGTTGCTGCAGAAGCACCCTGAAGATGCTTCAGGCAGCTGCATCCCAGCCCCACTGTGGGAGGAATATGGCAATGGTGCACAGGTCAGTTCATGGATCAGGAGTGGAACGGATCATGGCAGCTACATGAGGCAACACAGTTCTCTAACCCTGCATGAGGCAGGAGCTGAGCCCCTTTGTTGCACAAGGCTAGGGAGCTGAAAGGGCACCACAGCAGCTGCACAAGGCAGTGGAAGTCCCTCCAACCCTGCACGAGGCAGGAGTAGGAGCCCTCAGTGCACAGATTGGTACACAGGGCAAGTAAGGGTCTGGTAGTGGATGGGACATTGATGACTGCACAAGGTGACATGAGTCCCTATTCCTGCATGAGGCAGGTGCCCCATCCCAGCGCATAGGGTGTTGCATGGGCTGGAAAGCAGGCTGACAGGCTGGAAGGCTGCATGAGGCAGCTCAGACCTTTCTGCAGTGAATGGCATGGGTTGCCCATCCCTGTGAGACAGGACGCCTTGCCCCATCCCCCTCCAAAAGCTGTGAGAGTCATGAGTTACTCAGGAAGGGGATTCCCACAGGGGAGAAATGTCTTCCCACTGTGGGCAGCTAAGGGGAAGCTCCCTGATGGGAGGGAATGATTCTCCCTTGAACATAGAGAGGGGTCTAGGGCTCCAGTTTGATAAGGGTGGTTCCCTGGTTAAAAGCCCCACCGAGCTGAATAACCTAGAGAGGGGTAATAATGTTCTGTTAGGTAATGGGATCCCTCCCCAGATTGTCATTTCTTCTTTGGGCACAGCTGCTGAGCCATTTTCGTGGTCTGGTTTCTGGATTTGTGTTGTAACCCTGCATCTGTATCATTGTATTAGGAGGGGACTGTAAGCTATTTATATCGAAACTTGTTGCATGGGTTTTATGTATATATGTGTGTGTGTGTATCTTATTTGATATAACCTTTTTGTTTATGTTCAACAATCATCCCATCACTGCCAGATATTCCTGTCATTGGTCTCACGATTAACCCGATGTTTTATCATTAAGTGCGCCTTCTCTTGCTGCCTAAAGGGCCCTGTCAAGGGGCAGGGGTTGCAGACTAATTAGAAGGACAGAGGATAGGCTTGTGCCTGAGTTCAGGGTTGAAAAGAGCTATTGCCTGTGTAAACTTTTGTTTGTAAATAACAGATGTTATTTACAAACATATGTTATATACATATGTTATGTACATATGTTATTTACAAACAAAAGTTTACACAGGCAATATATGTGTGTGTGCATGTGTGTATATATGCGTGTGTGTGTGTGTGTGTGTGTGTGTGTGTGTGTGTGTGTGTGTGTGTGTGTGTGTGTGTGTGTGTGTGTGTGTGTGTGTGTGTGTGTGTGTGTGTGTGTGTGTGTGTGTGTGTGTGTGTGTGTGTGTGTGTGTGTGTGTGTGTGTGTGTGTGTGTGTGCACGTGTGTGTATATATGTTTATGGTTATAAGTTTTATATTATTTTGTAACATTAAACCTGTACATAGTTAAATATGACTGAGTGCCCTGAGTCTCTGCTCTGCTCTGCTCTGCAGGTAAAGGAGGTGAACTAGCTTACAGCTAGGCAGTCATGCTCCCCACAGCATACACGCACGTGCTGACATCTTTTTGATTTGGAGAAGGGGTACCTCCTGCATACCACCCAGGTTACAGTTGTGTGTGTGAAGGGATAAAATAAAGGTTGTGTTATTGGTTGTATTATTTTGTAATAGAGGTTATAAGTAGTGATGTTCCTCCTCTACTGGAGTCACACAGAAGTTTCTTGCCGATTGCCGGTAGAAACAAGATGAGTAGCCATTAGATTATAGTAATGATTTCTCTAAACATATGGGATTTCCTTCCATTGAAAGGTCCTTACGCAACCATTCTTCCTTTTTAAGTTGTGATTTAGAAAATGGAATATACAATATCTATTAAGAGTTGATTTAAAACTTGTTAAAATTGGTAGATTCAAACATCATGGTACATTCACAATAAAAGTAAAGCCATTTGGCTCCTTTCTGTAACCAAATAATTGACATAATAACAGTCACTGCATCAAACACAAGCACCACCATCAAATAAAAATAAATAAAAGACTTACACAGCAAATGCAGAGAGAAAGGTTTCATTGCCTTTCATTTTTGAAGGTCTTTTTGTATGTTTGTATGATAACCCGCAAATAGAAGAGAGAGAGAGAGAAAGAGAGAGGGAGGGAGGATGAAAAAATGGTAATGAGGAAGCAGCAGACACATGTGCTCGTAGAAAGAGTGAAGAGAGAGATCTGGAACCAAAGACTGGTCAAAAGAGATTTCAAACTCTGAACAAAGAAATTGACCCCTTTTATTTAAGTCCTCTTGTGGCCAGATAAACAAAAATGTGCATATTATTTTAAAATATACAAGAGTATTTCAAGGAAATACATGACGTCATTAACGTCTCTGCGTAATGGAAACAACTTTTCAGCTAACTGCAGACATTCAGAGACATTAGGAAGAGGTTAGATTGAGTTCAGAATGGCTACTCAATTTAAGGTAAGTCAGGATGGGGGGCTAACAGGAGGCTGGAGGGATGGGAGGTGAGCAGGCTCAGGGAGGGCATTGGGGGTTTCTGGGGGGTGGGGTACCGGTGCCATCCATGGGGTTGAGGGGCAGACACAATCCACAGGGGGAATGGGTGGAGCAGGCACGATCTACAGGAGTGATGGCAGGGGTCAGATCCAATCCACAGGGGAATGGGGGACCAGGCACAATTCATGGGAGTCAGGAGCGGGGGGCCAGGACGATCCACAGGGGTGTGGAGGGGGAAGGTGTCCATGAGGGTTTGTTGGATTCTGGGAAGGTCTGGTGGGATCAGGAGGAATTGCAGGGTCCTCAGAGGAGCTTGTGAGGGACCAGGGGCTATTTTTACCCCCCTGCTCCTCCCCTCAGCAAACCTACCCCGCCCTGCATCCATCCTGCCCCTCCCACCACTGACATTCACTTGCTCAGCTGTGGTAGCAGCCAACACTGATAAACAGGAATCCTGGTTTTCTCTGAAAAAAATTCCCCACTTTTTGGATTAAAAAAGTAACCCAAAATCCACATTTTTCAATGATTAAAATTAAACCTCTCTCATTACACACACACACACACACACACACACACACACACACACACACATATGTATGCGTTTAGTGGTGTTTCATTTTAATCACAGAAAAATGTGGATTTGGGGGTACTTTTTTCAATCCAAAAACTGGGATTTTTTTAAATCAGAGAAAACCAGGATCCCTACTGATAAAATAAGCAGCACCTGGATTGGCTCACAGGGTGCGGGCTTCTGGGGAGACTGGATGGTCCATGGAGGGGTTAGGGTTCAGGGGGCTAAAAATGGCCTGTTGCCAGGTAAGGGTGTGTATAAAGCACAGCCCCAGGGCTGGAGTCCATGGCTGAGAATGCAACTCCTGTAACCTAAACAATTTTGTCTTGCCTGACAGGCAAAAGGGATAGTGGCTCCTTTAGTTGCCTTGGCTCTTTTGGCCCTGCAATCTTGCCAGGATTTTTTAAAATTTTCTGTCTCTGATGCAGTATCCAACAGAACCAGATTAGAGCGAGGTGAGGGGGGAGAATTTCATGTTCTTTTGATGACAGTCCTCCTAATCTACCTGCCAATTTATTCTTTACTGAATCCTAGTGGTGCAAATAAAAGTGAACTTTATCTAAGCAATGCACAACCTGAAAGTTTGTTCTTAACCAGGCAAGAATTCTTGGTTCTTGCTATCCAACTTCTAGTGAGCAAAGGGTTCATGCAATCTCTGGTCATGAGTCTGGAGCTCTCTATTTACACCAGTTCTTTTGGAATGTGATGATGGATGAGTCAGCTCAGCCAAACTTGTCACAGGTAATCAATAATTGCATGATTTTCATTTTCTACACATCTGACTTGATACCCGGGGTTTTGATATGTAATAGTGGGTGTGCCTACATGAGGTACTACATTGCAGGAACAATGAGCTAACATGATATAGTTCATTGCTATGGCAATATAACACCAGTAGGCATGAATCATCATGCTGCTGCTACTGCCTAGTAGCAATGAGCATGGCATATAGTAAGACTGGAAAAGACCCTTGCAGTGCTGGGACTGCACAGGACCAGTGGTTACTGCATCATCATTTAGTGCTTGCAGGAGTAAGTACTAAAGGACTGCACAGTAACAACTGCACAGTCAGGTGCATGTGTAGACATGCCCAGAGTTGAATATTCCCAGATGCCCATGAAATCAAAGGGAGCCATGCTCTGAATATTTTACATGCCAAGTTCTCTGAAAAATCAAATCCTGGGTATTCCAAGCCAAACACACAAAGGTAAAGTGTACTTTTGACCTCAGCCTATGCTTCAGTTCCTTATGATTATGGTACAATATAAACTCCTACCCTTTGGGCATTTATACACATACGTTTTTCTAGTGATGCACCAGAGATGCACCGCTTCAGAACAGACTTGATTAACTGACATTGCTCCACACACGAGCTGAGGTGAACTGCACTGCACTGAGTGCAGTTGTATAAGCAGTGAAATGAGTGTCAGCATGCAAAAAATGGCAGTGGTGTGCTTTTGAACCAAAGCACCTCTGAGGTGTTTTAGTTCAAAAGCATGCTGCTGCTATTTTCTCAGGGCTGACATGCATTTCCCCACATGTATAACTGTATGCATCACAGCGCAGGGTGCTTTGAGAAGCACCCGGTGCTGCAATGCATGCATGTGTAAAAATGCCCTTAGAGTGGTAATGATCCTGTAGCGTGTGCTGACTTGGAAGTAGACTTTCAAGCAATCATTGATGTCTTTACAAAGGCATACCAGAAAATGGGACTGATGCTAAACATTTAAAAGACAAACCAGCTTATAATGAGCAGTCCCCAGCTCTGGTAATTCAGATTCACAGTGAGACTCTGGAGAACACTGAGTACTTCCCATACCTTGGAAACCATCTCTCACATGGCTAAAAAAACCCAACACTGCTTCAAATGTGCAAGTGCAGCCTTTGGTTGCCTGAGGAAATGGGTGTTTGAAGATCACAACATCATATCTAAAACCAAGCTCATGGTTTATCAGGCAGTCACAGTCCCCACCTTAATGTATGGAGCTGATATGTGGACAATGTCCAGGAGACACCTCAACTCACTGGAGAAGTACCATAAGCACTGCCAGTGGAAGATCCTTCGAATCTAGTGGGTAGACAGATGCATCAACATTAGCATCCTCTCACAAAAGAAAATACCATGAGCATCTAGGCAATGATCATCTGATATCAGCTTTTTTGGGACAGCCACGTTGTTCAGTTGTCTGATTCCAGACTCCCGGCTCAAATTTATTCTCCCAGATCAGTCAGGTATATGCTCAAAAGGAAGGCAGAGAAATTACTTCAAGGACGTCTTCAAGGCCAGCTTGAAAAAATGCATGGAAGACTATCACCCAGGATCACCCCAAATGGAGGAAGTCTGCTGCAAGGATCTTAGTACTTTCAAACCTTATGATTGCAATTGGAGACAGAAAGATGGAGCAGCAGAAAGCCTGTCACAGACTGAACCAAGAACCCAAAGCCACCCAACCCACATGGAAACGTGCCTGAGCTACAACAGAGTCTGTCAATCCTGGATAGGCTTCATTAGCTATCTTTGGACCCAGACATGGAAAACAATTATCCCCAACTATGAGAGATTGTCAGTGATGAGAGTGGTGTCATGAAAATAAATTCATTAATGTGTTGTCAGGGTGCCTAAAGAACCTTGGCTGTTAATGTTTCTCAAGCACTCAGACACCGTACTGATCAACACGATAGAAAAGTGCATGGATAAATTAATTGTGCTGCTTAACTAACATGAAGGAAATAAGGCCTGGGGCCACACATTGAACAATGAGATGAAAGCAAAGTATCAGTAGCTGCTGATTAAGAGAGCATTAGGATAGTCAATGAATGGAAAGGAAATCTGCATCAAAACTAGTATGCAAAGTTGTAACTGAGAATGATATCATAATGGTTATGCATTGAGGAGACTAATTGAAGTTTGAACAGTCAACCTTAATTCTGCTCTGCCTTAATTTCATGTACTAGCTTCTAAAATCCTAATACTGTTGTTTTATATGTTCTTTGTACTTGTCCTTAGATAAATGTGTAAATTAAACTAAGCCATGCTCTGAAACTATGACTTTCCACTTGAATTTATCCTGTTTGATTTCACAGATATAATCATAACATTATATATATTATTGGTCCTGGATATGACCATAAACTGTATCTGACTGGAGGGCCTGGTGGCAATGTGGTGGGGCTGCTCATGGTTTGGTGCCTCCTATAAAATACCACAAAGTTGCATCCTCCAGTGTAAGGCAAGTATAGGGTGCCTCAAAACCCTAGTTTCCACTGCCTTGTAGGTATTCCTCAGTTGGAGAAAGGCTAAGGGGCATCACCCTGACAGAAACACACCCTTGCTGAGGCATTAGGCAGTCAGCAATAATTCTTATCTGTTGCTTTTTGGCAGAAGCTAAAATCATCAAGGCACTAAACATGTGAACTCAGCCTGGCCTTTGGATTCTGTCTCAATGGTCTGAAGGGGGATGGTAGATCTTGGGCAGCCTCCAATCCTCCATACTTGGGTGCCTACGTATATACATTGAAGATCTTGGTGTGATGGTCACAGGATACTGCACAAGCGGATTTATCAGGCAGCTAAGTTAGACCTCTTACATGTACACCATGATCCAGAGGATCAATGGTTGCCTGCTATATATTTTATGATGTCAAAGCTTTTTATATTGGGATTGACAAACATGAGAAATGTCAGTTCCTAACTTTATATCACTTGGCTTTTTCTGGATCGTGACATAATTTGATTATCTAATGTGGGGAGTTGTGTTTGAGCTTTTTATAACATGTATTTAATCCAAGGAGCCTCTAAACAAATTCATTTTTCAGAGTTTAAAAATAACATGCAACCAACATTTATCCTTGATTTCATTTTCACTCTGGAATTCCAAATTGCCTTACTTTTTAAACTAAAGTCACTAATTTAAATTTATTATGTTTCTTTTTTTTTTTTTTAAAGATGATAGAGTCTGTAATTAAAGCCTGCTAAAAGCAATTTGGTCAAACCCTATTTTTTATTTTACTCCTCAAGAATATAGCTTGAGTGAATTCTGATCAGTGTTTATGTACCTCCTCATGTGTTAGGCTGTGATAATACAGCAGCAGCAATGAAACTAGTCACCCATGAATAAACTATCCAAGTGCACCAGAATCCAGCAGAATACACACAATCATTTCAGTACTCAGGCTTTTGTCAATATATTGGAACAGATGGCTGCACAAAGGTGATGGCGAGGAATGATTTAAGAACAAAAGGCAAAATGTGATGTGAAATGCATTGGGATGAGGCCTAAAGTTTAATCCACTCAGAACACACTATGAGGAGAGATTCGGCACAAGCATCACATAGAAACCCAAACTCCCTGCAGTTGATATTTTTCATAGCAATAAAAAACCTATATCTTGGCCTTTCAAGAGTTCAGGAATGATCCTGGATTTTTCCTAAATGAACAGTTTAAAGTCTCCTCTATTATTGTTAACTCACAAAAAAAGCAAAAGGTGAATAAAGAAAAGCTACACAATTGCAAAAAAATGTTGCGACTTTGAATGGTTTTCTGGAACATGATAGTGACATAATGAAAAGATAAATCCTCTTGATATATGTATAATTAGGAGAGCTCACTCATGCTAGAAATTAGCACATTGATCAGGTTCAGAAATTATCAGTTAGTTTTCCCTTTCCTATAAACATTCCTCAATCTTGAAAAAAAAGTTGGGGTAGCATTTCTGTAACAATTCGGGACATATCTACACAACAAACTCTTTGTGCCAGGTAGCACTATATACAAATATGCTCCATTGTTCCATACAGGTTGCAAGCAACATGGCCACATCAATGTAATATTTCAGGTAGACTAAATTTACACTAATTTGCCCACTTCCTGCTAATTAGCTCACCTACTTTGTGTTTTTAGTGATACTAAATTTACAGGAAAGTCGGAAATTGAAGTCCTTAGGGCTCTAAACATAACTTTAAAAATGATAACTACAATCATTAGACAAAATAAGCAACAACAAAAAAGAGTTGACCTTTTGAATTTTTAATGAAAGAGTTTGAAAACAAAACATCATTGAGTTCTGCTTCAGTTTTGCACTCTGGATGACCAGGAACAATCTACAGCACAAGTATCATCAAACTGGTGACAGGTAATTAGCTAACCTTTCAGCGTTTCAGTACCCCCCCACCCAAAGTACTAATTAAGTCTTTGCTTCTCCCTTTTGATGAGCCTCAATCTCCCAGTAATAAGCTTCTTTCCTTCTGCTATTTGTTTGCTACTCCTAAGAATTTCTCTCTTACCTCTTCTGTTTTTAATATGCTGTGCTAGGTTTAACTCCCCAGGCCTGAAGGGGAATGCCTTGCATTGGAAAACTTCTTCGACTATCCCAATTATGCAGTTGGTCCAATAAAAGATGCCACCCTAAGAAAGCCTTGTCTCTCACAATTGCTCCATAGAGGAATTCATTATACCTAAAATGACAGCACAATGCATTAACTCATCAGTAAGAGTGCCATGAGTTACTGTGTAAGGGAGCAAAGGAATGAAAGTAGTCCTGTGTTCAGTTTTGAAATTAGTAGTACGGTATTCAGTAGTGCTGTGTTCAGTAGTTCTGGAGTATTGTGTTCAGTTTTGATCCCCCACTACAAAAAGGATGTGGACAAAATTGGAGAGAATCCAGTGGAGGGTGACAAAAATGAGGAGAGGGCTGTGGGACATGACTTATGAGGAAAGACTGAGGGAACTGGGCTTATTTAGTCTAGAGTGTGGGGGTGATTGAATGAGGGCACTGATATCCCTCCTATGTCCACTCAGGGAACTTTCCTGCCATGCCTTTTAGATGGGAGAAATGTAAATAATTATTCCTGAGTGAAGCCCTGTTTAGATAGCTTATTGAAATGGTACTCAAATAAATTTCATTTATTGAAAAATCCCAATGCTTCAAACCAATATAACAAGAATCAATGAGATAACCCATGGTGGCCACGTCTCTCCCTGTGGAGAGAGCATAGCTATATCAGTTTGGTTACCTTCCTTCTGCTAAATTACTATCATTTCTCTCTTTCCAGGTAGAAATACATTCCTCTCAGACCCATTTTTGACAGTGTCAAATAGTGCAGTAGTATTTTACCTTATTTTCTTTTCTACTGCTTTGTGGGGCCACTGTGGCAGAGCCTCCTTCTAGCGGCTTCAGCGTCGGGGACTAGCCTTGTCTCTGAGTGGTACCCAGTCTTTCACTCTCCTTTCGATGTGCCCTGGCTGGTGAAGTAGTATTTGATCTCAATGCTTGTACCCTTGCTGCCAGCCACTTCAGCTACAATTAACTAACTTATACCTGGTGTGTTCTCCCCACAGCTGGTCTTCTTAAGTTGCCAGTTCTGACCCCTTTGTGAACTTCTGCCCTTTTCCCCTGGTCAATGCTTACACTAAGTCACCAAGTAACAGGGTTCCTAGCCACCCTGTTACATAGAGAAAAAAATGCAAAGAAGGGGGCTTGATAGCAGGCTTCAACTACCTGAAGAGGGGTTCAAAAGATGATGGAAGTACATTATTCTCGGTGATGGCAGATGACAGAACAAGAAGAAACAGTTTCAAGATGCAGCAAGGGAGTTTAGGTTAGATATTAGGAAAAAAATTCTTACTAAGAGGGTAGTAAAATACTGGAACAGGTTACCCAGAGAGGTGGTGGAAGCTTCATTTTTGGAGGTTTTCAAGACCTGGCTAGACAGCTTTGGCTGGGAAGATCTAGCTGGGGATGGTCCTGCTTTGAGCAGAGGGTTGGACCCGATGACTTCCTGAGGTCCTTTCGAACCCTAATTTTCTATGATTCTATGAAAGGAAAGGGAATGTGCTTTCAATGAGGAAATGAATCTAAAGGGTTCTATAGGTTTTTTGGGTCAGACTCTTAAATTAGCGTGGCTCTATATAATCATCATTTTTATCATAGAATGTTTTTTGGTCAGCCAAACCTAAATTGTCCATTGGGCTAGCATGATTAAGAACTACCAATTTCTGTAACCAACAGAGCAAACCAGGGTGATGTAGATAGATTGGACTGATCTGTTTCTGATTCTCCAACCTAAATGACCAGGTATCCATTTATGTTTGGGATGACTACAGTATTCATTTATATTTGAGATGCCTGTGATACAAGTCCTGAGTGGGGAATCAAATGCATACTTCTGAATCCGGTGAGGTGTCTTAACTTCTTTTCCAGCACCGCCCTTCTCCTTAGTTAAAGTGATTCTTAATTTAATTTGTAACAGGATTCATCAGGGAGGGAATAATGATAAGTATGTATAATATTATTTTGAAGGTGTTAATATATAACACGGCTAGCTAAAACAATTCTAGCTAAAACACTTCATAAAATGGCTCTTTTAAAACAATTTTTTTACAAATAATGATATTTGTTTTTCTTTTGTGAAACATGTGCCCTGTTGTGCTGACAATTTTCACGGCAAAAAAAAATGAAATGGTTATCAAAGTAGGATTTTGGAAAATGAAATTCTGAATAGTTATTTAAATATTTCCTATAAGTATTGCAGTTAAAAGATCATAGAATCATAGGTAAATAGAGCTGAAAGGGACAGACAGTTGAGCTCCTTGCTTAAGGCAGGGTCATTTCTGTCTAAGCCTGGGGTACTCAACCCCTAGCCTTTGGGCAAGATCTGTCCTGCAGAGCTATGTCACCTTGCCTGCTGGGTTTCCCATGGTCTGAAAATTTGGCAGGAGGTCAGTGGTGATAAATTGCCGCTCCCCTGCTGCCAAATTTACAGACTTGTGAGGTGGGCCTAGATGGCATGGTCCTGCATGATGGATTAGGTGCACAAGGTTGGGGCACTGCAGGTCTGGATTCCTATCTAGGGCAGCATGTGCCACATTCCAGGTGCATGGGGCAACGATAAGGCATCAGGGGGCTTGCTGAGGCATCACAGAGCCTGTTCCAGGTGCACAGGGCTGGACTGAGGTGGTGGGCCCACTCCAGGAGTGTCAGGTGGCATGGGATCTGATCCAAGCATGCTGGGCCAGAGTAGTGTGGAGTCTAATCTAGGCACTGGGGCTGAACTCTGTGTGGACTCCATGAGGGATCCAGCCTGTGGACTGGTCCCTTGCCACACATCAAGGCTGTGGGGCCACAAGGTTGAGCACCACTGATCCAAACCATGCTAGACAGATGTCCGTGTAACCTTCATTTGAACATCAACAACAGAGTTTCCACAGCTTGTTCACCCCAGTTCTTTCTAATATCTAACATAATCTCCCTTGCTATATTTTATGCCTATTGCATTTTTTCCCGTCTCCCAGTGAAGGTATAGGATAATTGATAACCATCCTCTTTCCAATACTTTCTACCAACCATTGCTATATTTGAAGACTGTTATCAAATCCCACCTCACCTTTTTTTAGAACTACTCCAAGTTTTATGACCTTTCCTTATATGTTGTGCTTTTAAGAACTCCAGTAATTTGTATTGCTTTCCTCTGAACTGTCTCCAATTTGTGCCCAATACTCTAGGTATAGCCTCATAAGTACCAAATAGTGTGGAAGCATCATGTCCCATGACTTGAATATAACACTACTGTTAATATAACTAGTATGCTACTGATTTTTTTCAGCAATATTACATTGTAGATGCATATTCAGCTTGTAATCTACTATCATCCCAGGTCTTTTTTAATTATTTAAGTATTCCTTTGCACTTTGTGCTTATCCTTCCTGAATCTTATTTTATGTATTTCAGACCACGATTCTATTCTGCAAGGTCATTTTTAAACATAATATTAAATCAAACATTGCACCGAATCTTTTGAATGCAGAATATAGAAAGTTTGTATATAGAAAACTGGGTCAATTTTGAAGAATTTGAAATGCTTCCACATTGTAAGGAACAGTTTTTATTTTTGTCTACTTCTGTTTGTTACATTTATTCAACAGTTGCATTCTCATCTCCATTGCTTCATTATCAAATGTCCCTCTAAGGTATGGACTAGAAAAAGAAATGTACTATTTACCTTGGGAAGCTTTATATAGCAACTTAAAAATGATGCATGATATATTGTCCTTATGTCTGTAGCAATTCAAGTAACAGGACTGATGATGCATTTTGAGCATACCCTCAGTTAATTAAACTGAGTTAATTATAGAACTAATAATTAAAGAACTGCAATTTTTAGCAGGCTGGACACAATCAGTTTCTTAGTTTTTAGTTTAAATCAATGGTTTATCCTCCTGACAGCTGGCACTGGTTCAACATATGTTATACCCGAGAGGCATGAGTCTGATGACATGGGTCATGCCCAGTGCTGAATTGATGAGAACAGCTTCTACCTATATGAT
>NW_017728993.1:52440372-52441813 GCF_001723915.1 Gavialis gangeticus
ACAGGACTGATGATGCATTTTGAGCATACCCTCAGTTAATTAAACTGAGTTAATTATAGAACTAATAATTAAAGAACTGCAATTTTTAGCAGGCTGGACACAATCAGTTTCTTAGTTTTTAGTTTAAATCAATGGTTTATCCTCCTGACAGCTGGCACTGGTTCAACATATGTTATACCCGAGAGGCATGAGTTTGATGACATGGGTCATGCCCAGTGCTGAATTGATGAGAACAGCTTCTACCTATATGATCTAGCTAGCATCAGAAATAGTGCAAGTTCCCTTAAAGCAGCAGGTTTTATTAGTAATGTCAATGTTGATTATTGTTGTTGCCAATAGTATTTTTATGGTAGCACTACTAGCTTGTATGCTTAGCACTGTATAAATTTCAATGTAACAACCTTCAATCCCCCTTGGTCCCCCAAGGAGTTACCATTTTAACTAGGCAAGACAGAAAAACAGTGAAATAAAGGAAATTATATTCTGTGTGTTTTACAGATAAGGAATTGACAATGTAGCAGGCCTCAAGGGTCTGCCAACCTGGAATCTGGTGTCCCCCTCTTCCTCCTACCCCCTGCTGTGGTCCAAGCCACTTGCCATCTCTTTCCTGTCCCCACTTCACCTCCAGTCTCTCACATGCTATGACTTTGATGTTATCTTGGTTTGTTGGGGAGACGGTTTCCTCAATGGTCAGCTCTGCCTTCCTGGTTAGTGTCACAGCCCCAGAGCTGGCGAGCCAAGCTCACGGTCGTGGTCACGGTGGGGTGGCCGGGTGGTGGCAATTGGAGCGGACAGGCGGGAGTTTTTGGCAATGGAATACTGAGCGGCACAGAAGCGTGATGGTTTCTTAAACAAGAGGGTTTATTCAACTTACGCTTTTGAGGCATAGGCAACGTAATTCTTCAGTTACAGTGGTGTGATGGTACGAATGAACAACAACACAGGGGTCCGTTGGTCCACAGGGTTCTTGAGCCAAGCCCTTGCTATCTAACCCGGAGGCTAAGGGCGGCTGCCTGGCTCAATAGTCCTAGGACTGGTCAACGGCTCATAAAAGGAGTGAACTAACACACAGTACAACGAACTGTAACTCGTTGAGGATAGCCAGGTGTGACGCCAGTCCTGAAGGACAATCGGATAGCTGAGGTGATTTCCGAGGTCAAAAGCCAGGTAAGTCGTAGTCAGTGTGTTGAGGGTGATCCGAAAGCGAAGTCAGAGTCCAAGCCAGAACAGTTCAGTAACCAGAGAATCAATCAATGCAAGACCAACCGAGGTACGAAAAGCAGCGAGAGCCCATGCTGGAGGAGACCTAACTGAGGGACAGTCCTTAAGAAGTAGCCTCTGTCCTCAGTTGAATGGATCTCCCCCCCGAGGGAGGGGCTCCTTAACCTTTTATAACAATTTGGTGGCCAATTAGAATGTGTCCCTCAAAGAACTTTCTAGC
>NW_017728993.1:52446813-52448476 GCF_001723915.1 Gavialis gangeticus
TGACAGTTAGGTGCCCCCCCCCCCCAGCTTCCGGGATCTATGCTCTCCCTGCAAGTGCTTCCCCTTTAAGAGAGCACTCCCTCAAGCTTCTGAGCATCTCTCAGGGCTTCAGCTGTCTCAGTACTGGCCCTGCTTTTTCTCTTGCCACACCCTCAGCCTTGGTCCACTGTTTAAGTCTCAGTTCTTGTGCCTCAGGCTCGCTTCTTCCACTTATAGTGGGGAGCACAACCCAGGCACTCCCACCCATGGCTTCCTTCTCCTCTGTAGCTGCAATCCTCTGGTAGAAAAACTATGACACAAAATGGTGACCTAACCAGTCCTAACGTAAATATCTGGGGCTTTGGGGCTTGAGCCCTGCTTTTCTGGAGGGCTCACTTCTATCCATCCAGCCTTTGAGTACCCTGCCCACACTGGCTTGGTTCCTTGCTGCAGCCAGGTGTCTCCTGGAAGCTCCCTGTCCTCCTGCAACCAGGGCCAGACTGTCCCTTACGTGGTCAGAAACTGGGTTTATATGTCCAAGCTCAGCCTTCTTCCAGCCATGTGACCAGATCTCCTGCACCGAGGAGCCTGGCGCACCTAATTTCATCATTAACTGCCTAGCCTTTTTAGTCCATGGCTCAATCCACCTGCAAGGCTACTATTAGTTGCCCTTCCAAGCCCTGGGATTCCAGGTCTCCCATACATTTCTAGTAATAGGGGCAGATGTTCCTGGTTACAGCACATACAGAAATTAAATGATTTGCAAAGGTCAAACAGGATATATATTGAAAAATCAAAAATTTAACTTAGATCCTTAAACTGGAAATAAATAGTCTACATATCATAAGATCATATTTCCTCTCTGGAAGTGCTAATCATTATGGAAGACAGCATGGGAGAATACTTTACTGTAATTCATGAAGTTTGGGAGATTGCCTATGGAACATAATTGAAATAACAGAGTGAACTGGTAAGATAGGGAGAAAAGGACAATGCTGTGACTCCAATACTAGAACTACCATCCTAGTATTCAAAAATAATCTATATTGTTATTAAAATATAACTAATTAATATTTTTAAATTAAAATAAGCTTAGTACTTGCTTTACTTTGTGTAATCTTTCCTAGTATTCTCGCATAAACTATCTTCTTTTTTTAAAAAAGGTCAGTACATTCTGAAGAAAATAGTCTTGAAGTGTGCATTCTCTGCTTTACCTTGCAGTTTTCTTCATAGATTTCATAGATTTCTAGGGTCAGAAGGGACCTGGTAGATCATTGGGTCTGACCCCCTGCTCCAGGCAGGAAAGAGTGCTGGGGTTAAGTAACCCCAACCAGATGCCAGTTTAATCTCTTCTTGAACACCTCCAAGGTAGGGGAAAGCACCATCTCCCTTGGAAGCCCATTCCATATTTTGGCAACCCTTACCATAAAGAATTTCTTCCTTATGTCCAACCTAAATCTATTCTCCTTTATTTTGTGACCATTATTTCCTTACCTGATCTCTGGTAACCCTGAGGGACACCCTGGTGAACAGAATGTCTCATATTCCCTGCTGATCCCCTCAATGAGTTTGCAGGCAGTCAAAAGATCTCCTCTCAGCCTTCTCCTCCAGAGGCTGAAGATATTCAGGTCCCTCAGTCTGTCTTCATAGTTTCATAGATTTAGGGTCGGAAGAGACCTAGTAG
>NW_017728993.1:52448487-52449010 GCF_001723915.1 Gavialis gangeticus
TGCTGCTGGTTCCTACTGCCCAAGTGCAGCACCCTGCAGTCTTCATAGGATCTTATCTGCAGGCTCTCAACCATAGAAGTAGCCCTTCTCTGAACCCTCTCCAAGTTATCCACATCTCTCTTGAAATGCAACACTCAAAACTGGACGCAGTACTCCATCTGTGGCCTCACCAATGCCGCATAGAGGGGAATTATCACTTCCCTAGACCTGCTTGTGATGCATCTGCTGATGCAAGAAAGAATGTGGTTAGCTTTACTTATTACCTCATCACACTGGCAACTCATGTTCATTTTTACATCAACAAGGACTCCAAGATCTCTTTCCACTGTTGTGGTACTCAGAATGGTACATCCCAGTCTATAGGTGTGTTGGAGATTCCTTATCCCTGGATGCAGCACCTTGCATTTATCCTTGTTCAATTGCATCCTATTCTGATCTGCCCACTTCCCCAGTCTATTCATATCCCCCTGCATTCACTCCCTGCCCTCCAGTGTGTTTATTAAACCCCATAGTTTAGTGTCAT
>NW_017728993.1:52454010-52459855 GCF_001723915.1 Gavialis gangeticus
GCCCTCCAGTGTGTTTATTAAACCCCATAGTTTAGTGTCATCAGTGAATTTGGGCAAGGTGCTTTCAACACCTTCATCCAAATCACTGATGAAGATATTAAACAGTACTGGTCCCAGGACAGAACCTTGGGGGACACCACTGCCCACATCCCTCCAGGGAGAAACTGACAATCCACCACCACTCTCTGGGTGTGTCCCATAAGCCAGTTTTTCACCCTCCTTACTGTGAGAAAATCCATATTACATCTACTCAGTTTGCTCATAAGAATTGGGTACACCACTGTGTCAAAAACCTTTTTAAAATCCAGGTAAATCAGGACCTGCTGACTTAAATATGTCCAACCCTTCCAAGTACCCCTTCACTAGGTCAGTGCTAACCATTAGTGGATTTGTATTACTCCCACTCCAGACTAAAGACTCATTGGGGCGTGTATTGTATCCATGTCCAGGAAAACAGAAGCAATGAAATTATATAAGAGCTTTGCTTTTTCTATCCTATCAGTTACGAGTTGCCCTAGTCCATTCTGTAGTGGCCCTACGTTACCCTGAGCCTTCTTCCTCATGCCTATGTACTTAAAGAAGGACTTTTTGTTATCCTTAATCTTTGTTGCCAACTTGACTTCTGTATCTACTTTGGCCTTCCTCACTGCTTCCCTGCAAGTGCGAACCAAGCAGGTATACTCCTCCTTGGTGGCTGCCCCCTGCTTCGACAGCTTGTAGGCCTCTTTTTTTCTCTGAAGGCTCTCCTGGATTTTCCTGCTCAGCCAAGGTTTTTTAGCTCTTTTGCCTCCCTTTGCATGTACTGGGATGGTGTCCCTCTGTGTCTGTAGGATCAGTCCCTTGAGGAACTCCCACCCTTTTTGGACTCCCATCTCACAGATGTGATTACCCCTCAGTCCCACCCTAACCAATCTCCTGAGCTTGTTGAAGTTGGCCTTCCAGAAGTCTAGTGCTACTGCCCTACTAGTTGTCTTTCCTACCTTATGCTAGATAGTGAATCCTATCAACTGGTGGTCACTATCCCTTAGGTTACCCTGTACCTGTAGATCCCCCACCAAGACCTCCCCTGTGGCCAGCACCAATTCAATTAAGGCATCTCCCCTAGTGGGACTGCATACCTCCTGTGTTAGATGCAGGTCCTGTATGCAGATTAAGAACATACATGAATGTGCAGACCTGACCGACTGCTCCTCCCAGTAGATGTCTGGGTAATTTAGGTCACCCATGACAACTAGTTCTTTGAGCATACTGTCTTTAAGAGCTGTTTTGAGAATTCTAGGTCTACCTCTTCCTCCTGGTGTTGTGGTCTGTAATAGACCCCCACTACCAAGTCCCTTTCACCCCATCCCCTTGTAATCTGACCCATAGGACTTCAATTTGCCATTCTTCTGTCCCCATTTTTATTACAGAAGATGTATAATATTCCCTAACATATAGAGCAATGCCTCCTCCCCTTTTCCCCAATCTATCCTGACTGTATAGCCTGTAGCCTTCAATGCCCACTGCCCAGTCATGGGTAGGGTCCCACCAGGTTTCTGTTAGACCAGTCAGGTCGAGATCTTAATCTACAAGTAGGAGTGCAAGTTCCTCCTGCTTGATACTCATACTTCTAGCATTTGTATAGAGACACGTAACCGCCACCCCCCCTCCCAATAGGTGCCATTAGTACTCCCCTTTCCTGATTCTTAGTGGAACCCTTAGTACTTACCTGATCATTTCCAGCATGCGGTTCATGGCTTCCCTTACCTGATCTCATCCTGAACTCGGCATCCCCGTCCCCCATCAAAGCTAATTTAAAGCTCTATGTAGGAGGTCTGCCAACCTGTAAGAGAATAGACGTTTTGGAGAGAAATGTAGGCTGTCCCATCCCAGCAAGGTCTTATCCTGGAAGTATGGATTATGGTCTAGAAAGCTGAACCCTGCATGGTGGCACCAGCTCCGGAGCCATGAGTTGACCTCCTTGATGCAGTTGCTGTGGTGCCATCCATGGCCACTGTCTGGGAGGACCAATGAGAAGACTACTTGTGCCCCCAAGCCTCTAAGCCTGTCTCCCAGAGCCATGTCGTTAGCCATGACCCATCCTGGACTATTCCAGGCCGCATCATTCATTCCAACATGGATGAGGACTATGGGATAGTAGTTAGTGAGCCTAATTAGGTCTGGAAGCCTCGCTGTGATGTCCCAAATCCTAGCTCTGGGCAGGCAGCATACCTCCCGTAGTGTAGGATCCAGGCAATAGATGGCTCCCTCCATACCTTTTCAGTCTTATTCTGAAGTTTTAGTATCTTTTTTTTAGGTAGGTTCAAAAGCAGTTCCAGCTGGTTCATCCATTCAGAAACAGAACTCTCTTAATGCTCTCCCTGATCTAAGGTTCCTTCTAAGCTGCGCACATGCGTGGCCATGCATGATTTAAAATCTTGCCATGCACTAACTTTTTTAAAGCCACTGTAGCAAAACCCCCCAGTTTTTCTTTTTTTAATTTTATTTTATTGCAATCACTCCCCTTCCCCAACCATTTCTGACTTTTTCTCTCCCTCTCTATTCCCTATAGATAAGTATAAGTAAGCTAAGATGTAGGATAAGCTTTAAACATTTTTATTTTGATAGCAAGTTTTTGGTTTTGGATATCCACTGTTTTATATTGTATTATTATTAGGTTTGTATTAATTATACTTTTGTATCTTGTATTATTACCATTTTTGTATTGATTTTTATTGTTTCATATGGACATTGTATGGTTTAGGCCTGTGTTTGTAAGTGAACAAGAGTCATGTCAAGTTTCCATTTTATATGTCAAGCCTCCATCTTCTGTCCTCTGCCCAGGCATCCCCTGTGCCATAACTGTATGTCACATATCCCTCCCATGTAAATTGGTTCCCCAACGAATGAGTGTGATTGGAAATGATTGAAATACAATGGTAGCAGGCCTCTACTGAATGGCCTGTAATGACTGGGCCATCACCTTGTATTAATTCATCCAGGAACCATGGACCTCACCCAGGAACAGAGACAAGAACACAGCATTTGAAAAACAAAAGACCCTGCAGAACCAGCAACTCTCACCATTACAGACACCCGAAACTGCACATCCCTGCATGAAGCACACGTGCTCAGTAAGCCAGGGGCTGATCCTTGCTTGGGCATGCCTCCTGTCACTAGTGTAACACAAGGTCTGCCCCTATAAAAAGGGGCAGTGAAGACAAACCCAGTGAGACGCACTCTCCATCTGGATCAGCACCATGCCACACCACCTATCCACCCAGAGGCCCTGCCAGCGACCCTACTCTGGACAACATCTACTGGACAAGGCCCCCTTTCCAGCCTGGATAGGTAGATATTACCTGCTCACCTCCTCCTACAATTTGGACTCTCTCTCTGTCTCTCTCTGTCTCTCTCTCTCCTCCTGGACTTCAGTGAACTTCAGCCCCTGCACCAAGCTTCTCTAACCTCTGCTGCCAGTGTGTGTGTGTGTGTGTGTGGGTGGGTAGTTGGGTGGGTGCAAGGGAACCAATTTGGCATTGTGTCACCATCTGCCCTGTTCAATAAAACAATAAAACCACTGCCATTTGCAACCCCGAGTTGGGTCATGTTTTACAAAATCCCAGTCCCTTCGCTATCTTAAATTCCAGCCTCATTCTCTCTCTCTCTCTCAGCTCCAGTTCCCACCCTCTCTGCTAGTTTCCCGATCTCCTCCCAATTCCATCTCCCCTTTTCTGCCACCTCTCAGCCTCTCCTTGCTTTCCTGTGTTCCTGCTGCTTTTCCTGTGATTTTTTGCTGTCCGTCTCTCTGTTTTCAGGCTTCCCCCTCCCATCTTCTGTTCCCCTCCACTGCAGCTTCTCAGCTCCTATTAGCTGTCCTGCAGCTTTCTCCAGCTTCCAGCACTTACTGCCACTTCCTGCAACTTCTCTAGCTGCCCCAGAGCAATCCCGTGGCTTCCCACACCCAGAGCTCCTCTTTAACACCCACATTTTCCCTCCTCTCCCCATCTACCTTTTCAGCTCCCCCGTAGCTCTGGCTCCAGTCCCAGACTCTGTGCCAGCATGATTTCCTGTTCTGCAGACTTTGGGCATTGTCTTTTAATCAATTAAGCTTCATTAACCGAAAGTTACCTCCGAGCCTTAGTTCTTCAGCCCAGGCCCCTGTAGTCTACCAGTTCTAATGCTGGTCCTGGTAACTTTAACCCCCTACACTTCTACTTTCTTACCTTACCCTTTCCCCAGGTACCCCAAGTACACTAAACACATACATACATACATATCACAATACCCAGCTTAGGAACTCACTTATGTATATGTATAGGTGGGTGGTGTGTGTGTAAATTAGTGAATACACACATATATACACATAGATATCATTGTGTGTGTGTGTGGTATATGAATTAGTAATCTGCATATGTGTATTGAATGTGCAGGTGTTGGTAACTGGTAACTGATTCTGTCTAAATCTGGTGCGTGTAGTGTGTGTGAACCCAGACTAATTATTTTGAATGTGTGTGTATCTGAGTTGCTAGTGTGTGTGTGTATGTGTGTATATATATGTATATATGTATATAATATACTCACACACATATATATACATATATGTATACATATAGATAGATAGATAATGGAATTGTGTGCATGTTATATGAATTAGTGATCTGTGTCTAACTTTTGGGGTGTATAGTGTATGTGCCTGAGCTGGTAGTATTAGTGTGTATGCTTAATAGGGGTGTATACACCTAGTGAGTGTGTGCTTAATTGATTTTTATGTGTGCATGTGCAGTTGTACACCACACCCTCCTGCCTAACAGTGCAATATTGAGATCCTGAGCGTTGGACTGACCCCTCAGGGCAATACCACGCACCTACCAGGAAAAGAGCTGCACCGTGGCTTCCCAGAGAGGAGGTGGGCGCAGAGTGCAGCAGAGGCATCTGGGCCTGCATGAGACACTTACCACAGGGAAGCTCCTCACTCCTCATGTGGGGCAGGCAGCGGCTGCTCCCCAAGGTAAGGTGAGGGTGGGGGCTGGGGGTGGGGAAAAGTGCCTCCTCACTCCTTGAGGTAAGGCAGGGGCTGGGGGCTAGCACCAGGGAACTGCTCCACGTCCCAGCCCCAATGCCATGTGCCTCTTTGCTCCCAGAGGTGAGGCAGGGGTGGGAGCTGGGGCTCAGGACTGGCACAGGCTCCACTGGCTCTGGGGAACTGCTTCATTCCCCAGCCCCTTTGGGTGAGCTACTTAAAAAGAACGTAGATGTTGCAAAGTCTTGTGCTAGATATTTGCAAACTTATGTGAAATTCTATTGTAGTCAGTTTTGTGAGAAAAGTGAATAAATTGGGAAAATATTTTAAAAGCTTTGAAATATGAGTGAAAAAGTTCTGATCAGCTTTAATCTCTGCTTAGATAGCTAGATTAAAGAATGTCAGGAATTGTAAATGGTATTGATTAATATATTTCTGTTTAGTACTAGCCTGTTACGTTCTGTCTATTAAC
The DNA here is from genome assembly GCF_001723915.1 of Gavialis gangeticus. Lineage (NCBI taxonomy): Eukaryota > Metazoa > Chordata > Crocodylia > Gavialidae > Gavialis > Gavialis gangeticus. The sequence goes on from NW_017728993.1 coordinate 52,459,485, forward strand.
AGTTTTATTTCCTGGGTAACTTCTATTTCCATTTACTGTGTGTGAAATAATAATAATAAAAAAATAGGCTGAAAGGAGTTACTGTGTTGAGTTATGACCCTAAAAGGAATCTTCATGGTTACAAAATGCACAGTACTGGTTCTAGCATTAATTTACTGTAGGGAAAATTAAATGTAGGGGACATTTCCTCAAAGAGGAAATAAAATGATGACTGCTTGGGACCATGAGCATAAATGCAGGGAAAGAACACACAAATAAGCAGTGAGCAAGAAGGTAATTCTGGGGTGGACCGAAGTGGCGCACACCAAAAGAAGGAGGTGGGATCAATTTGGGAATGGACTGAAGCAGCACATTCACAGACTAAAGCAGCG
>NW_017728993.1:52464855-52479871 GCF_001723915.1 Gavialis gangeticus
CGAAGTGGCGCACACCAAAAGAAGGAGGTGGGATCAATTTGGGAATGGACTGAAGCAGCACATTCACAGACTGAAGCAGCGTGCTCATGGACCGCTACACCTTAGAGGGAACATTGCCCTGATCATCAAAGAAATGAGGTTAAATTAGTATATTTACTGGTTCCTGCTTATCCTTCCACAGACACAGTTGAACAGTTCTTCAGGGAATGATTTAAATAATCTTGATGAGATGATGCTTCCTGAGAGATTTTTTTCTGGTTTATTGCTGCTGTGCTGCAGAATAGGTGGTAAATGGCAAAAACAGAAACAATAAATACCAGAAGACTAGGCCAAAGGGTGAAGTTCTGAGTTCCAGTTCAAACCACAAACAAATTAAAAAGGCTGAAGCTATAAACAAACCTCTCCTTTCTAAGCATCTTGCATTAAGCGCATAATAATTGACACCATTTTAGACTTAAAGTACTATGTATTAAAAACAAAAACCCGCAAAGCACTTTAAAAGCTATAAATTAAGCATTAGACATCAATGAAATGAGTTACTGGTTAATTAACTTGCCTGTATATTGCCTCCTTCCCCTCCCAGACTTGTAGGCTTGGATTTGGGAAAGCAGCACTGTTCAGGACAGCGCATAAGTGCATGGCACCTAAGTCAGGGGCCTAAAATCCAAATTTCTTGTTCTAACTTTTGAACAACATTGTGGCAGTATAAATAATAGTTCATCATTTTTAGTGTGCATTTAGTCAAAATAACAGTGGGAATCCTGAACCCATTAAGACATCTTGTGATGCCCTGAATTTTTGGACATAGCTTATTGTGACACATTTTTAAAAAATCTATCACAATTGCAGCTAATTTGGGGGTGAAAAATTATTTTAAAAGAGCCTCACACACATACTCTTTGTTCTATTTTTTAAAGCTCACTGTATAATTTACATTTTAAGTGCTCATTAAGGTGAAAAATGTCAGTACTGTAGAAAGAGCAAATAAATTACCTTCATTTCTTTTTTCCCCTTCCTAATTATTAATTCTGAAACCACAAAAAAAGAGTATACCACATTAATATGGGAATTAATTTATAATATGTCAAATCACATACTGGGTGAACACCATTACAGTTCATTTTTAATTATGTCTTTTTCACTGCCTATGGACAAAAATATCCATAGTAGATTTTAAAATATCTTCACTACTATTATATAGTCACTGGTGTTTAAAATCAATTATGTTTTATTAAATACTATACTTATAATTTTATCACCAATCTTGTAATAGGATTGATTTGTATTATATAACAAAAATAGCTTTTTCACAATAAATATTACATAATGCTCATTCATAAATTAATTTAATTATGAATATGGATGCCACTCCTTTATTGTACAACATATGGCTCCAGATTCTTAGCTCATGCTCATCAGTAAAGTTCTATCTTCATTATTACAGCAGGTTTCATCTCTGAGGATGAGAACCCTCACCCTTTCTCTGGTACCACTGTATCATATAAAAAAAATGGAAGAGGTTTAATGGGACTCTAAAAGATCTGGTCCTTTCTGTGGGAGGATACGGTTGCCTTGAGGTCCACAAGCCTTGGTGTAGGGGACAAATCATGGCTTTAAAAGTCTCAACAAACAGCACTGAGAATTTTGGGTACTTCTGAACTAAAGCCTCCAGGAAAGGCTGCTGTCTCTTGGTCTGGCCCCTGTAAGGATTGTATAGCTTTAGAGTTAGGCAGGGTTTGGCAGAAAGATGACAAAGGAGTTTCGTGGCTATCTGGGGTGATGCTGGCATGAATAAAGAAACATATTTGTTAAAATGGCTAGCGCCCCAGTGAACTGAACCCACAACATGACAGCTACCAGAGCTGTCTAATTTATACTAGATGCTCAGAATCAAGAGGGCATAAAGACACTCAGCAGAATCCGCTGCCTTTATGTTCCAGTGCTCCAGGGTTGTGAATGTTATGCTTCACCTCCAACAAGCACAGCAGAGACTCTTTCCCTATGTGTCCACATTATCATCAACAGAGTATCAACCACAGTAATAAATGCCAACAATTGATCCTGTGTGACTTCTTGCTGGTTCCCACATGGGGTCAGAAGGAATTTTTCTTCCCCTGTGGCTACATGAATCAAGGTTTTTCTTTTTTCTTTTTTAAGCCTGCCTCAGAGGTACTGAGTGTTTGCTGCAGACAAGGCTGGGGATTTTGACTGGGGTGCACCAATGCTCCTGCTGGGACTTAAACTCAGAGGTTCCTAGCCAGAGGGCCCTGCCCCTCAGCTCAGGGTCAGACTGGCCATTATATTTGCAGTCAGGAGGGAAATTTACCCCATGATCAGATTTGTACAGACTGTGGGGGATTTTTGCCTTCCTCTTAGTGGGGGTGCAGCCCTCCTCCTGGGTTCTCTAGAGAATATATTAACCACCTCTGCAGCAATAGGATACTGGCCACTGTGGTCCCCCCACAGGGGTGTTATGTCATGGATTGTGTATCAAAATTGACCATGTAATTTTGCTAAGACAATGTATTTTAATGATGCTTTGGATAGGGTTTTGGTGTAGATGACCCCTACAGGACAGGCTAGGGCAATTGTGACAGATAGGAGGGACAAGGCTGAACACTTCAATGAGTTTTTTGCCTCTGTATTCCTGAACACAGATAAAGACAAATCTCCTAATTGCATTATAGATAGGCACAGGAGGGATACCAGCCCACCAACAGTCAGCACCAACCTAGTAAAGGGACACTTGGAGGGGTTGAATGTGTTTAAGTCGGCAGGCTTGGATGATCTTCATCCAAGGATGCTGAAGGATTGGCCAGTTCATAGCAGAGCCATTGGCATGGCTGTTTGAGGACTTGTGGTGCTCAGGTCATGTCCCAGAGGACTGGAAAAGGGCCAATGGGATTCCTATTTTAAAGAAGGGGACGAAGGAGGACCTGGGTAATTATAGGCCAGTTAGTCTCACCTATATCCTTGGGAAAAGCTTTGAAAAAATTATCAAGGATTACATTTGTGGCAGCCCAGCAGGAAAAATAATGCTGAAGGGCAACCAGCATGGGTTCATAGCAGGATCCTGGATCAAAAAAATCTGGATAAAAAAAAAAGCAGACCAGTGCACACATGGGCAGCATGCCCTTGCAGCATGGAGAGCATCTGACTGTGCAGTATGAGGCGCTGCAGATGTGTTTACAGTGCTGTACACCTCACAGCCGGCCTTGGATGCACGCCTAGTGGTGCAACTGTTTCATATGAGTGTGATCTGATTTTCAGTCATATAAGACTTTTAAGAGTTAATCTTATGAAGCCAGATTTCCACTAGTATCTAAACAGTATAAGATATAGTAATGGTATATAGTATAGTAATATAATAGTATAAAGTATAGTATATACTATAGTAAATAGTATTGGGTCGTACTATTTAGCATTTTAACTCAATAAAGTGGCATTATCTTGAAAGGGACTAGTTTTTAGTATTACTCTATCAAACTAGGATGCTTCAGACCTAACCAATCAAGCTAGTCTTTGCAGAGAGGCTTATTCCTTATGCCACTGAATGACCCCACAGATAGAGTTACAAGTAGTGTCGTAAAACCTCTTTATCCACAGGATCATATAGTATAATTCGGTATATATATATACATATAGATACATATATACACACACACACACCTGCACACAACCAAGACCTTGCTGCCTTAGGGCTATATGTGTATAAAGATTAACTTGGTTATCTACTTACTTATAAGAAATGTTAATGCTGGAACATTTACGATGAAAGGAATGAAGTTTAATTCAACTTCTTTCCTTACCAGCTAGTTTCATAAAGCTCTAAGTATCTGTGCTTTTGGATAACCTCATTTATTAATGTCACATTCAAATATGATAGTCTAAATTTGCTCAGTAAATTCAGATCTGATTTAACATGCTGAGAGGCTTTTACCTTTTTCTTCCTTTTGAAACTGTGGAGTTCAGTTAATCAGAATGAAAGTACAGTCTCACCCAGATTATTATATTCTCTACAAATGATCCTTTTTAAAATAAAGCTGAGTTTTAAAGGAATTTATGGATAATTATTTTAGGGAGTTTATGGAGAAGAAACTGATCAAGAATTAATTTCACTGAACCTTAACTCTTATAGAGGCTTCTTTCCTCTTTTGCTGTCTCTCACTTGTAATCACTGAAATGGATATAGTGAAATTTCTCCTGCCAGCTGGAAGGAAAAATATCAGCAAGAACCTGTATCTTCAGAGTGTTTTATTTAATGGTTGTGCATCACAGAAGGGAGCAAGACTAGTAATAGAACTGGGTTTTGGGAATCAGAAAGGCTGCCTTGGGTTCTACTTCTGTTTTCAGCACATAGTTGTTCTGGACCTTGGGCAGATCCTTTTTCATATTTGTATTTTGGTACAAGATAAGTGTCCCAGTGTGCTATGTCCCAGTGTGCTAAGCAATGTAGAATCATATGACAAACAGGCAGGTCCCCCCCCCCCGAAAAGACTGGGCCTGTGCCTTGGTTTTCCCATTTACAAAGATTCTATATTACTATTAGGGCTAATCACATTTCTGGTGTAAAATTCTCAAATTCTCCATGAAAACAAATTGTTGTGGTTTATTTATAGACTAGTGAACCATTATAAACTGTGAGATATTTACAAACTAAGAATTTCAGAGGAAATAAAGATTCTCTTGATTTTTTTTATTTCCTCCTAAAATATTCTTTATATAAAAAGGATTACCACATTCAGCCTGTTTTATTGCTAACTTTATATGACAGATATGTGGGGAGGGTTAATTTATGACTGTAAGTCACTTAAGCCCTGATACTAGATGAGCAAAGGAACGTTTGTTTTTATCATAATGTTTATTTTTATCTGTTTCATTGGTGATGAAATCTCAAGCCAAGTTCTGTAGGATATGAATGAGGTTAACTGACAATAATTGGTTGTGATGCTTTTGTTTGATATAGGAATCTCATTATCTAACACAGAGATGCTCATAAATGTCTCTTCAGCTGGAATCTTTGAAGAAGCCTTTGAGAATTAGGTGTCTAAAGCCCATTGACTTTCAGTGAGAATTAGACTCCTAACTCCCTTAAGCTCTTTGACTATCTAAGTGCTATACTTAGTATAATAGCAGCTGTTTGTTCTTTATTTCCTACATCTCTTAAAGCAGACTGACTTCTGTAGAGCGGTGATTCTCAACAAGGGTACTGCAGCACCCTGGTATGCCATGAGATCCTTTTAAGGGTGTTACAGGGTGCCATGAAATTGTTAAGTGTGTAAACATGAATCACAAGTTAACCCATAGGGCACATCTCCAGATCTGTGCAACTGCTAATTGTCCCTTGGAAACACCCCTGCACACACATGTAGCAAATTGCCTTGGGTGGGGTAGGGGAGGCTAGAGCCAGCATCTGGGCTGGCCCCAGCAGCCTTACCTGGGGTACTGGGGGACTCCCAGGGCTGCAGTAGTGGCAATCCAGGTGTGCAAAGCCTGGCCAGCAGCTGGAGTGTGGCTCTGGATGGCTAGGCTCTGGTTTAGGCAGCACACACTGCTGCCATGTACACAGCACCACTGTCTATTTGCCCCATATATTTTAGATACTGGGAGTTCCCGGTATCTAATTTTGCTACAATGCTGCAAAAATGCAGCGTTGCAAACCAATTCACGTGCTCCATGTGCATTTTGCAGTGCCTCAGAAGCCTTTGAGGTGCCAAAAAGTGCGTGTTCCTGCTCATGGGGACACAGCCACAGATTTAAAAAAAAGCCCACAGTGGGTGCATCTACACATGCGTATGATTCGGGATCAGTTTACTTGTGAGTAAACTACTTGCAAGTAAACGCTCCCAGGCAGGCATCTACACATCCAGGGACATGGAAGCAGCTTCTCTACTGGTGAATCTGGGCAAGGGTCTGGATTCTACCCCACCCCTGCAGTTCTTTCCAAGACGTGTGCATCGGTCACCAGATTGGGGCGCAGGCTAAGACCTGGCCCTGACAGAGACAGTTTCCAGCTGCAACTCTGTAATTTCAGGGCAGAGGGAGAGGACCCTGTTCTCCCTGCCCCCCTCCCCTCCGGCTCTGTGCTCACTGAGCTGAGTGGGGAACAGGCTCCCCAGCCCCCAACAGCAGGGAGATCCTTATCCCTCACCACCAAGGATATCCTCTGTAGTTGTAGGGTTTGTGCTGGGGGACCCTAATGTCCCAGTGGCAGCTCCATAGTTATGGGGCTCAAGCTGAGAGACCCATATGTCCCAGTGCCAGCTCCACGGTCATGGGGCCAATGCTGTGAGATCCTTATCTCCCAGCTCAAGCTCCATGACTGCTGGCCCCATGATCAAGGAGCTGGCACTGGAATATAAGGATCTCCCAACTCCTCCCTCCCCAACTGCAATCTTGGAGCAGGGGGCTTGACACTCCCTGCTGCTGGAGCAGGGGGACATACTCCCCACCTGGGCTCCAGTGGCAGAGCCCACCCTGGCAGCAGGCAGCTCCCAGGGGCAGGGAGCAATCTCCTGCTCCCAGTGGCCGGCTGTCTGGGAGCAGATTTACTCCTCGTCAGCCATCTACATGAGCACTACTGCGCCATTACTAATTGCGAATAAATTTTCTACTTGCATTTGCAGGTAGCAAATTTAATCACAATTAGTGAGGTTTACTTTGCAGGAAGCATGTCTACATGTAGACACACAGTAAACTATGCTACTTCTCAGTAAAGCATTTTGTGTAGACATGCCCAGTGTTAACCATATTCTGCCTTTTCTGAGTTCTTTGCTGCTGAAGAACTGCTCTGTTTTTTTCTCTAGTTAAAAATCCCTTTCATATCCAAATTAAGGCTTTAACAGACCAATCTATGTACAAATCAGTGGCAGCTGTGAGTTGGTTAATATGGTAGAGGGTGAATGAGAGTAAGAACTTTCAGCCTGTGGGTGAGCTCATGCAGGAGCAGATAAGACTCTGGCCAGCTTCTCCACCCCCGTTCTCCTATACACAGCACAGGCCCCTTCATATTCCCTCACCTCTTCCCTGCCTAAGACACAGAAATAATTGGCTACGTCTCTGGAAGGCTGGGTTACTCCTTGGTTTGGCAGTGGGGATGCTTTCTTTGAAGTGGTATCAGCCCTTCCAGTAGTTTTTAGTATCTCCCTCCTCTTATTTTATTTTATTGTATTTGTGACAACAAATGGACCAGGACAAAGTCCTAAACACACTGTATTATGGTTATATCTTTTCTGTATTAGGCCTGAGGTTCTAAAATGGGGTGCCACAAAATTCAGAAAAGTTATGGTGTGGTACCTTGAGCCTAATAAGTTTCAGAACCACTGGCCACTGTAATTATTAGACTCCTTATTCTTTAAAAAATATATATATATATATTTTTAAAGAGCCTTAAGGCCTTAAGTATATAAAATTATGGGGCACCTATACATGTGCCCAATACCTGCTCCTACATGTTCTAATTTGAAAATGTCAGTGCAGACTTGATTGAGTGTGCTAATTATCACACTCCAGCAGTCTCAGCATCACATGTATTCAGTGTCCCCATGCTTCAAAATGGCAGCGGGGGTGCTTTAACTAAAGCTCATCAAATGAGCTTAGTTGAAGTGCCCCCACTGCCATTTTGAAACACAGGATACTGAATACACAAGATGCCGCAGGCTCTTTAATTAGAGTAGCTCCTGAGAACCACTCTAATTAAAGCATCCCCACCTCCCACCCCACATGTAAAGACACCCATGGAGAGGAAGAATTAAGGTGAAACAGATCTGAAAACAATGGAGAAAATAATTTCTTGCAAAAATGAAAATATTTCTATATGAAGTAAAGTTTCATAGGACAAGTTTTCTCCCTGATAAACATTTTACCTGGGATACATATTACAATTTCTAAGTCAAATACATAGTATACCAATTTTGATAGTTTCCCTCAATTCTAGGTAGCATAAAACAAGGAACTCTCACAGAAAACATTTGTGAGCAAGTGGAAAGCCCAGATGCCATCACTCAAACAGTTTTGGACATTCTATTATAATAAATTTTCCAAAATCCTGAATGTTGTGATTTTTTCTTCAAAATGGAAATTATTTTTAGAGATGTTTCACACACACATTGCTTTCAATGTAAAGGCTCATTAACTCTAACAATGTCAGTGTGATCTTGATAGTCCATTTACCTTCATTAGTGCATGTAATATCATACTTGGCATAGAATACATGAAATGCACTCTCTTATGCCAACATGCAGAATATTGCAGAGCATTTTCCTTAGTTTTATAAGTACTTTTGATGAAAGCTAATAGAAGTTACACACTGCTCTGAATTAAGAACGAAGCTCAGAGAGTGAAGTAAGATTCAAAAGCTTTCTCAGAAGAGGTGGTGAGAATGTGTGCACAGTACGCATGAGGTATAATCATTTATCAACATTCCCACTATTATATTTAGATGGATATTTTAGGCAAAATACAGCAAGGGAGCAATTACAATTTTATCAATTGTAAGAGAAGTTGTGTTTATGTGTTATTTAAGCAATAAGGCATCCTAGGATATGGTGCTAATGTTTAATATTACCACTTTTATGATGACTGAAGGCAGTCAGCCATCAGTTTTCTGACTTTCATTATAATGAACCCTACATGTGGTGATATACCAGGTAGAAGTAGGATTACCACACCCTGGAGTGTCTTATTGTCATCGTACAAAGAACTGTGTGGTCTTTTCAGTAAAAAAAAACAAAATGTAGACTTGAGAGTGAATGATCCTGGCTGTGCACCAAGCGTGTCAGACTACAGCAGTTCATTGTTGTTAGGCAAGTAGGTACAGAAGGGTACAGTGTTGAGTGCAAGAAAGAGGTACGGTGTTGTCTGCCTATTGACTGAGCAAATGCCAAGGATAAATGCAGTCTTTAAATATCACTAATTCCTAAAGTAACTTGAGTAGTGAGTGTGGTAAAATAGTGAGGCTAGGGAGTTAGAAGAGAGGGTGAGCATCAGAATGGGCATTTTCTTTTTTCTCAACATCTGCATAAACTCAATCTCTCACTCCAGAAGCTTGGGAAAAAAAGTTGTCACATATGGGGGAGAGGGGGGTTGGAAGGGAGAGAGAGATAAGTTCTTTAATAAAACCATGAAAGTGCTTCAGCTTCCTTCTATAGATTTCAGAGATTAGTTATCAATTCAATCCTTGACCTTTGTGCTACGACCTTGAACAAAGATGACAGTTTTAAACAGCTGTATTGGTGATTTAGGGTATGGAAAGGCATTAGCTTACTAGTTCTCCTTTATGAGCTGTTCATGTGGTTTCTCATGGAGGAAACATGACACATCCACAAGAAAATTCTACCATTGCAAACTGAGGAGATTTCAGCTCTGTGATAGTTTTTCACACCTCCTGAAAAGCCTATATACTTCCTGCTTGCACCCTAGGTCATAGAACAGTCCTCTGGCATCCCAGCATGCTTTGCTTCCTGCTCCTCATGGCTCCATAGAGCCTGGCTGTGATTCATAGCTAAATTAAGTACAGCTGCATCCAAGCATAAAATTAACCACACCCCTCTTCACAGCCTGATAGACAAGCAAGCCAAACTTCCTCACTTGGCACACATTGGGTATGTCTACACAAGCTATATTAATTTGCTTTAGCCTAGTTTACTGCGCAGTAAGGACAAATGCCTACATATAAGCACCCTTACTGCACAGTAAAAATGACTAATTGTGACTGAATTTGATACCTGCAAATGCAGGTATCAGATTCAGTCACGATTATTTAATGAACAGTAATGCACATGCAGACTCAACCTGGCACTAAGTTTAGTGCCAGGTCTGCTCTGCCACTAGGGGCTGGCCTGAGCCCAGACCCAGGGCTCCTGGCTGGGATCCTCTTCTGGGCCAGGGCTGGGCTACTCTCTGGCAACCCTTAGCTGCAGGCTATAAAAGCCTGCAGCAATTTTGTGCCTAGGGGCACACTGCACAGAAGCCTGGTGTGTCTTGTGCAATCCCCAGAACCAATGCGTGCCTCATATTCCCCCCTGGGCAGAACACAGGATGCCTCTGCCTTGCCTGTCCCCTCTCCAGAGCTGCTGCTTGGCCACAGATAATTGTTGCGAAGGGGTGCAGCTTGCTGCACCCCTTTGCCCACCCTGATATCACCCCAGGGCTGGTGCCTGGCAGCAGCTCCCTACTGCTGCTCACCCCCAGCAGTGTCTCCTGTCTTTGCAGGTCCTATGATGAAATGCCTCTGCCACATGGCTCCCTAGCAGCTATCCAGGGCTAGCATAACAAAGACAGCTGAACAAGGGTCAAGATAGCCAGCACAGGATATCATGTCCTCAGCATCCTCCCCATCAAGCCTCAGCCCTGCCCATATTTGTATGCTGGTGCCAACTTTGTGGTACCCCAACTGGACCCAGGGGTAGCTTGGCAACCTCATGGCACTCTGTGGCAGTGGTGGGTGGACACTCAAGCACCCACATTTCTGAGGCCCTGTCAGGCTGCATGCAGGAGCAAGGGCACTCCTCGTTGGTGTGGCAGTGACACATTAAGGTCAAGGCCATGCAGGCACAGTGGATGGCCATGACCAACTTCAATCATTGGTCTGGTTGTGCCCGCAAGACTACGGCCATTATGCAGCAGCTGACTTGAGTTTTGGTGCACTGAGACGTAGGCCACAACCCTGTGAGTGTCACCAACAGGGGCAGCCTGCCCAAGCTTCCTCTGTTCTGACCCTTCCAGTGACACATAACCAGAGGAGGGGAATTTGGGCTTTCAGCATCCCGCCCTGCCCTCCTTCCCATCTTCTGCATCCACTGGCAGCTCAGGGACCCCTATCCAGTGGCTGCCTCACCCAAGACCCTGCCATGAAGAGCAGCCAACAATGTTACCACTGACTGCCAGTACCACTAGCTCCTTCCTGGGGGGGAGGGCTCGCCAAGTTCTGGCTGGCTGCACACTGTGGGCCAGGGACTGTGTGCAGCTGGTTGCCCTTGCCAATGGAGAGGCCCACACCAAGCAACCAACCTCATCAGTCCCTACCCCTGGCCCCTGGCCCGTGCTCCTGCTCCTGCTCCCTGCCTGGCCTACCCACACTCTCCTGTCCCTGGATTCCCCCAAACAACACACAGAGAGGTGAGACACAGTTAAGAACTTTATCCAGCAGCCTATTTCCATGAAGCTGGGTGGGAATGGGCGGCTCACACCCCGAGGAAGGTGCCAACACTGGTGGAAATGTCCTCCTTGGTAGCAGGCAGGAAACAGGGGCATGTAGTGCTGCCACAGGTAGCCCTCCAGATGGTGACAGAGGTTGTGGGGCAGCACAGACTTGCTCCCCATGCTATCATAACTCAGGGTCCCAAACCAGGAGCACGAGTGTTCCTAGGGCATCAAGAGGATCATCATCAGCAGGACACAGTGGCTCAGGCACCTCTCCACCTGCATAAGCAACTCATTGTACACTGCTGAGGATGCATGCACCAGGGCATGCTTGGGGCACAGCAGCAGCATGAGTGGGGTGACCCTAGGGCATCTCCCTGGAGAGGCCCCTAGTGGTAAGGGCAAGGGCACAGCCAGCCTCTTACTCAAGCTGTCTGGGAGCCCTGTGTGCCCCAAGGCAGGGCACCATGGGCTGGGTGTCAGCGTGGAAGAGTGGGTGGCTTGCAGGGGAAGAGGAGGGGAGCAGGGTCTGAAGCTACAGCAGCAGGTGCTTCCAGCAGCCTGTCCTGTCCCACCCTGGGAAGGGAGCGGGGAAAGCAGTCTGCCTGCGGCCAGCACCTATTGGGCTGCTAGCCCCAGGGGATCAAGTGGGAATGGGGAGCTTGGGTGGCAGCCACCTGGACCCAAGTATGCCTGCCTGACTTATCATGGTCCCTGGCTGACTCCTTTTCTGAGGCTGGGCAAAATATGGCCCTTGATGCAGAGCATCTTATCTCTGAAATGTTTCAAACTCTCAGAAAAGGCTTCTGTCTCTTGGCTCTGCAGAGCCAACATCTGGACATGACCCCAGCCCCAGTGGGGATTCAGGCTTTGGGTGATCACCACCACCAGGACAGAAAGAGAGAAAAGTTGAAATGAAAGATCAGAAGAGAAACTCCAGTGCTGCCAGTACTGCAGTAGTAATGCTGCAGGAAAAAATAACACACATACACACACCTCCCCACATGGAAACCCATTTCTCCCCACAACTGACACTGTAGAGAACAGTCAAAGTTCTAGCAAGATGGTTGTGGTAGGATTGTGTGGCTACTGCTAGGAGTCCCAAAGTAGTTTCTGAGTGGTGCTCTGACCTCCTGACACCCCATTATTATGGCAAGTCTGTGACTAGCAAGCAGGTTGGGTAATGACTGTGAAAACTCCTCATACTCTTGGCACTGCAGTCCTCTTATCAGCAGACCATTACTTTTGTCCTGCCTCTGCCCCTGTGCCTCCAAACTACCACCTATCCTAAAATCTTGGCTCTGGTGCAAAGCATGGAGGCAGCATCAATTAAATATCCATTCTGAGCACAGCATGGAAAGATCTCTTCTCATCTTTCCATGTTGTGACCCCTTTGGGGATGCAGGATGGGCAGGTTGTGGCAGTTACTGTTTCTTCAGTAAGCACTGCCAAGTGTGCATAACAGTGGAAGGTTACAGCAAGTCATTGCCCTAGATCGATGGGCAGCTGGATGACCAGGTCTCAACTACTAAGAGTTGTCTTGATATGGGAGTGAGGTGGTCAAACTAAATTGACATACATGGCATGACATGTATGGGTGCCCACTAAACTGAGATCATAACAGCTATGACATAATAACAATTTTGGTCAGTATTTTTTTAGGTTTTACTTGAGTTTGAATTTTCTTTTATTTGGCTGCATGCTGCAAGCTGACATGCCTCTGGAATAGCTCATGCCATTGCAAAGCCAAGATATTTCACTTTCAGAGGTGTATATTTTAATCTGGAATATTAAAAACCTTGAGGTTTTCATCCAGTTTTCTTGTAATAGGAATAAAGCACTGTGTGGTTTGGCAGTGATTCGCTTATTACTCTTAAGGTACATTTTAATGTTGAGGCAAACTTCTATAGACTTACTAACTGCATCTATTTTAGAGGCACTTTTATAATGTATTATTGGCCTCCATTGAGATGCCTTATTGCTTAAGTAGTGCATGGACACAACTTCCCTTACAATTGGCATACATTTGGTCTTTTATTATATTGTGTATAATATACCCGAATAATACTCTGAATGTATTATTATACTTGCACATTCTTTTCAAACATACTTTTTTCCCTTCTTTCTAACCCTACAAAAATTTGGATTCTCTCTCCTGCTTTTTCTTATACATCAGAATATATTTAATACCTATTAGCTTCTTTGTGAATCACCAGGAGACTGAAAAAATATTCTGCAGCATTCTGCCTATTAGCAGTCAAGTGCACTTCATGTGCTCTATGCCAAGTATAATATTAAAAATAAGGTTTACACTAATGATAGTAAATGTGATAGTAAGAACACACTGACATCGTTAAAGTTAATGGCCCTTTACATTGCTACCACTATATATAAAGCTTTTAAGAAGATGGCCATATTTAACAAAATAATCAGATCATTCAGAATTGTGAGGAGCATATAATAGCATATAATGCATAAAAGTTCTAATCTTTGTACCATTGCTCGGCTGATACAAGATTCAAAGGTTCAAATAAGTATATGCTTCAAACAAAAGTTATTTAACCATAAATTAACCACTTTACCTAGACCTTATCTCAACCACTTTATCCAAAAAAGGGATATATAGGACTTGATAATAATCTATGGGATCTGTGAGATCTCATGGATACCTACCCTGTATACATTTTTTCACATGGCAAAGAGCACCCTAACTGCTAGATTATAGGGTATTCACTACTGAGAAAGGGGAAGAAGGAGGATAAATCTGTAGCCCAGTGATTAGAACACTGGACTAAATGGATAAAATAGGCTGGATTCCAGTTCTTCATCCAAAGAATACTTATATTTTATTTCATGATGTTTAACATAAAAATACTGAATAGGCAGTGATGCCCCCTGGTAGCCAAGTACCTCCTGCCGCACTCCAGGTCCTTGGGTACCCTCCCATTTCACCTTGCCTGCCATTTTTTTATTTAACTAATAATTTGGGAGGCTGCCCCAGGGCCCCAAAGTGAACCTCAGTCCCTCTGCTTCATATATGATCTCACATGCCCAACTGGCATGTGAGACCAACTGGTCTCACCCCTCTGAGTCGTGGCACCCTGGCCCTATCCATGCCTTAGCGAACAAGGCACCTTAAAGGTGTTAGTTGTGGCCTCTGACCTCCTCTCTGTAGCTATGCATCAGAGATGTTGCTCTCAATTTAAATATCATCCTATACAGGCTTCGGCACTCTTGGCTTTAACCCTCAGTTACCCTTGCTTCAGGCTTCTATCCCAGGCCCACTGGTTCTTACCTCAGCCTCTCCTCTATTATGCCTAACTCTCTTGGGGACTCTCTGGCACTTGGGCTCTAGCCTTCCCATTGGCTCTTGCTCTTGGGGCACATGCTCTCTCCTTTGGCCTTTGCAGATCTGGCCTGCCCCTGGTCTCTCACTCTCAGGCCATGGACTCTAGCCCTCGCAGCTTTGACCTGTCCCTCATCTCCTGGGGCACAGACTCTGGCCTTTGTAGCTGTAGCCTGCCCCTCATCTCTCACTCTTAGGGTGCAGGCTCTGGTGTCTAGCCTGACCTGCCTCTTGATCAGGGGCTCAGGCTCTGGTCCTTGTGGCTCTGGCCTGCCCTGCCTCTTGCTCATGGTCTCCTTCACCCTTCACAGGGCTTGAAACCCCAAGAACTCCCCAGGCACCCTGGTATGTGGCCTCCAGTCCTCCCCTACAGCCACAACCTGGTCTTCTGGTATCAAACTTATCTCCAACACAAACACAAACACCCACTTCCGAAGTAAACATCTCCCTCACTTTGGGACAATGTCACCCTGCAAGCCATACTTCCCTTTGAGTTCTCATGGATGGCTTGGGTGCATGCCAGGCTAT
>NW_017728993.1:52484871-52490329 GCF_001723915.1 Gavialis gangeticus
ACAACCTGGTCTTCTGGTATCAAACTTATCTCCAACACAAACACAAACACCCACTTCCGAAGTAAACATCTCCCTCACTTTGGGACAATGTCACCCTGCAAGCCATACTTCCCTTTGAGTTCTCATGGATGGCTTGGGTGCCTGCCAGGCTATCTCCTGCAGTCCCTCCCTCCCAGAAGATCTGCTCCCTGCAGCATGCCAGGCCTGACAGCCTGCCTTGCTTCAGGCACTGGGCTTATATGCCCCAAAGAACTGCCCCTTCTGGTCAGGTGACTCCTTAGTCATACACTGGGGTTTCCCCTTTTCCCAATAACCAGCCTTCCCTCCCTGCTGCAGCTTAATCGAGCTGCTTAATCCAGCTGCTTGCAGCCTTTAGTCTTAGGCTGCCTAGAAATCTGCCCCACACCACAGTCTTCTTGCAATACAGCTAGCTTTATCTTGGCTGCCTGCCTATACAGCAAGGGTTCCCCTTAAAGTATCAGAAGCCTCAAGCTCCCCATTACAGAATCCTAAACTTACCTTTAAACTTATTTTTATTGTATTACCATGGGAGATGAGAGGTGTGACTTTGAACCTCCTTCAGCTAAATGGTCTTTGAATGTGGGTCTCTGACATCCTGAGTGAATACTATAAATACTGAGTTGTCACATAACAAGGCCATAGAGCACCATCTTATTTAGCTTTGTTTTCACAGCCATTATGAGCATATGGACCATGCTGGGTCCCTCATGGAAGACTTAGTTTGAAGATTTCTGTCAGGCTGAGCTATAAGGAAGATCCTAAATTATTCAACATCTCCAAGAAGGAGGCAGTTCTGAGCATGTCCAGAAGCAAAACTCTACACAACTCAGGAACTTTACTAGTGAAAAACTATGATCTTATGGACCTCACATACCTAAAGGGTTATGTGATAGTTTTAAGCATCACATTATTGCTACCAGAATAATATTGGACTTAAGGGCTAAATCCAGGCATGCAGGTGCATGTGGTTTGTGGTGCTGCAAACCTCTTTGCAGTGCCACAAATAACATGAATTGCACACTAATCAGTGCATGATACCGGTAATTTTCAGCGCCAGGGCAAAATTTACTATTGGGATTTCCTGGTAGCAAAAAAAAAAAAACACCAAAAAACTGGGCTGGGACAAACTTAGAGATGGGGGAGTAGGCAGCCCATGGCTTATCTGTTCTCCCATTTCTCGAGGCACCCTGCACCCCAGCCAGCCACTCCCTAGCTCGAGGTGCCTCAAGGCAGGGCAGCAGGCATCCCTTGGCTGGTTGCTTCCCCGTCTCCTTATGCCTCAGTGTGGGGGGTCCACCGCAGAGCCCCGTGCTGAGGTGTGTGGAGCCCCAACACTATGCCCCAGCCAGATGCCCCTGGCTGGCTGGGGTGCAGTGTGCCTCAAGACCGGGGAGCAAGCAGCTTTGGGCTGGCTGCTCCCCTGTCTCCACATGTCTCAGCACAGGGGTTTCACTGTGGATCCCCCGTGCTGAGGCACACTGAACTCCAGCCCACTGCAGAGCACCTGGCTGAGGCTCAGTGTGTCTTGACACAAAGAGCAGTCAGCCCAGGGCTGTGTGCTTCCTCATCTCAAGATACACTGCTCCCCAGTCAGCTGCTATGTGGCTGTATGCAATGCAATGTGCCTCAGCACAGGGGTTCCACAGTGCAGCCCCCACACTGAGGCACGTGGAGACAGGGAGCAGCCAGCCCAAGGTTGCTTGCTGCCATGTCTCAAGGTACCGCAGGGTGTCTCAGCACAGGGGTCCTAGGCTGCCTGCTCTCCCATATGCATGTACCACTCCCCAACTGGCCAATGCAAAGGTTGTCTCAGTGCAGGGGATGGTTAGCCCCTGATGAAGCACTCTGCACCCAGGCATCTCCCCCTCCCTGCAGCACATGGAGCAGGGGGACAATATGTGCACTGCAGCCTCATGGCGTGCACTGTAGCACAAAGTAGCACTATACATTTGTGTTGCTACTATTAGTGCTGCTGCAAAGGTGCACCGTTGCTCGTGTGGATTTGGCCAGGGTGAGTTCAGATGTCTAAGTCTTTTTGTTGATTTGTGTCCTAGTTCCTGGGTACATGTATATAGTTTCTTGAAAAATGAAGATGGCAGTACATGGCACTCAAGAAACTAATCTTATTCTGAGTTTCAAAAGGCTTCCTTTAGCAGCTGATGAAAATATTTCTTAATAGCTCAGTGTATACAGGTTGGCTAGCCTCCTGTCTGTGGCAGGCACATTTTGTCCCTGAGAAGCTCCTCAGCCACTACTCCCAACAAAAACGCAGTCTTTAAACTGCAAACAAATAGCCAAATAAGCAAAAAAGCCAAATCTTGTTCCTCGCCCAGGCTCTGACCTCCAGCACAGCATCCTGGTCCTCCGCTGTAGCAGGCTATTCTATTCACACTTGGCTTCTTCTCCCCAGTCTGTTCCCTCACAGCCCCCCTCTGGCTTTTTAAATTCCCAGTAAGTCACTCCCTTATTAGCAGCTTCCCCCACCCCATCTACAGCTACTCAAGAAGGCTTCAGGGGACAGACCACTTTGTTACAGTGGATCAGTGTTATAGGAAAAGGAGCCCCATATTTCAATGTCCTGATATGGCTTCATAAACCTAATTATAAATATTTTCATAATGCAAGCTGAGAAATCCTGCTCTTTTACATGTATTTCTCAAATATTTGGTATTAAAGTAAATAAAATACTTTTTCATATATTTCAATATTTTGAAATAAATATCATAGGTAAAGGTGGCATGAAAATCAAGACCATATGAAAGGAATGAAACCTAGGAAATGCAGACAAAACTCTCAGCTAGGTCACAAAGGAGATCAGAAAGAAAACTGTTTTATCATAGAATACTGAAAATCATAGAAAATTAGGGTTGGAAGGGACCTCAGGAGGTCATGTAGTCCAACCCCCTGCTCAAAGGAGGACCAGGTTCAACTACATTATCCCAGTCAAGGCTTTATCCAGCCAGGTCTTAAAAACTGCCAAGGATGGAGATTCTACAACTTCTCTCACTAAACTGTTCCAATATTTTACTCCCTCCTAGTGAGAAAGTTTTTCCTAATATATAACCTAAACTTCTGCTGTTGCAACTTGAACACATTGCTCCTTGTTCTGTCATCTGCCACCACTGAGAACAGTCCAGCTCCATCCTCTCTGGAACCACCATTCAGGTAGTTGAAGGCTGCTATTAAATCCCCTCTCAGTATTTTCTTCTCTAGACTAAATAAGCCCAGTTCACTCAGCCTCTCCTGATAAGTCATTATCCTTGCACAAGTTCTTTCAAAATAGAAATAAAATATGGATGCGTAGGCAATATGTTAGCTGGTGTAAATATTATGCTCTTCCTCACCCAAAATAGAGAATGGACTTACAAGAAACATTGTAAGTTGGTGAAAAAAGTATCTGAGAGGGAAAAAGCTATAGTATCCTGACATCTCTTCTCTCCTCTTGTTTTTCCCTGTTCAGTCTTGACATATCAAAGAATCTGAGTCTTGTGCTTTCCATCTGTATAGGATATATTATCCAATTTCCTGTATAATCCAGTTCTCCAATACATATAAACATTCTGCAACCATTAATTATGGTGACTATGGGGTCAACTGAAGTAAATGGACTATCTTTGTATGACTGAGATAAGATCTAGGTCAACACTTATGGCAGTGGCCTCTGGCAAAATAGCTAAGGTATTCTGATAAATAGATACCCTCATCAATTTACTGCTAAATTTAGTAGACACCTTTGTGTCAGAGTCCAAAGTAGTGGACTCTGACCACTTCTATAGATGGTGGAAATGGTCCATTAAGCTCCATTTGAGAATATTGCCTCTAAGCTAACAGGCACTTAGGCTTTGAAACCACCTCATCTATACTACTGATCCTTTGTTGTTGTTCCTTTCCTGTCTAGAAAATGTTACTATACACATACAAGCTCTTGAATTCAAACAATTTAAGAAAAGCCATAACCAAACAAACCAATAAAACATATTGGCTGGCTCATCTAGCCACTGGCAGGACACAGCTGGAGATCATTATTTGTATATTCATAAAACAACCTTGCCCATAAATTTTCCTATTTTTATGTATCATTCTTTTATTTCAGTGTGTCAGCATTGATTGACGCTGACTGACTTAGCTGCTGCTGTAGGATACAAAATAACAAAGAGAAAAATGCATCTGAAAAGGATGTGTGTGTTTTGTCTGAGGACAGCTGGCATCGTAAATGAGTTTGTCTGGAACACTACCAACCGCACATTGCCAAAAAAAGTGCAGTGAACTCTAGAATAAGACCATTGTATCTCAGAAATCTCCTAGTATTTTAGGGAGCCAAAATAATCCATCCTTTCTCGATTTGATAACAAGGAAAACAGAAAATAACCTAAAAGTAGAGGAAGTGCTGAGAGTCCCATAAAAGGGAAATTGCCTACATAGATGCTTCAGTAAGAATTTTGACTAGGGAGAAAAAGGTCTTTTAAAATGCACAGCTTGAAAATGTGTTTGTTGTCACAATAGGGCATACAAGTGATAGATTGACTTTAAAATGTCAATAAGTCATGTTTGATATAGTGCAGAAATAGAGCCAAGAAGTACTTAAAAAAATGGTCTCTGTCCCTTTACAGATAGGGAATGAACTAGATTTATACTGATACCACCATTTAGTACTTTAACATGCTTAAATGTGGATGAGAGATCATTATGCTGAAAACAAAATGCTGAGAGTCCTTACACTAGGTGATGCTTGTTTAAAAGTAGGATATGAAAGGAATAGATGAAAAACAGATCCAAAATCTGCTTAGCTGAGCTATTGAATAAAATCCTGAATGGATCTGGAAACTATACAATGGGTATTCTATGCTTAATTCCATATTATCATTGGGCACATCCAGACGAGCCCGCACTTGGCAAAGCCCTTTTATGGCACGGGACAGTGTGGCTCAGCCCCAGCTGCCTGTGGCAAATTGGCAAACTCGGCGCTGCTTGTGGCAAATTGTGTGGGCCTAGGCCAGCTTGGCACAGTGCTGTGCACCTTCAAGCAGCTCCAGGCCACTCGAGCTGTCACCCAGGGCCCCATGTCACTTGCGGGGACTGTCTGTCATGCTGGGCCAAGTCCTGTGGCTAGACTGGTTCTGTGCATGCAACAGGCAATCCCCACAAGTAGCATGAGGCCCTGGGTGACAGCCTCAGTAGCCTGGAGCTGCCCAAAGGCACACAGCCCCATGCAGCACTGCACTGAGCTGGGCCTCACCCGTGCAATGTGGCAGAGGCAATGCTGAGTGCCAGGTGGCTGGGGCCAAGCCACAGTGCCCCGTGTGGCCCTGCACCACATGGTGGGGGCTGCGCCAGGAGACCTCAAGTGCCCTGATGGCTGCTGCTGCTGCAGGTGAGCTGTGGCCCATGCCGGGGGGGTGGGGCTGGGGTTGTGCAGGGGGGGCTCTGGGCCCTGCGA
>NW_017728993.1:52490340-52502984 GCF_001723915.1 Gavialis gangeticus
AGGGGGCTGTTAGCTTTGTGGGGGTGCTATAGCCCCTTTGCTGGGGTCTGTATCCACTGTTGCGGGGCTTTGGCCCCAGCAGAAAGGGGGCTCCAAACCCTGTGGGGAGGCTGTATCCCATGAAGGGATGCTGTGGGCCCTGTTTGGGGCTGTGGCCCCTGTGGAGGGAGCTGTGGTGCCTGTGAGGGGGCACCCTGCATGGGGTAGGGAATCCACCCCTCCTGAGCACCCCCCCATGCAGCAGCCACCCCTCCTGACCCACCCCTACTGAGCAGCACCCCCACACCCACAGTCCCCTCATAGTCCACCCAAAAGCCCCACACCCCTAAGCCACACTCACAAACCCCTCACCCACATACCAGGCCCTGTGGTATGGCTTCCAAATTGCTTTAAACTTGTAAATATATCAATGAAACATTGCTCAACTGATCTCTATGTATTGTGGCATTTCATTTGAATAGTGGAAGAATGATATTTTGGGGATTTTAATGAGATAATGTGGGTGTCTTATCACAGAATTTGCAAATTTTAAACTGGGAACACCAGGATTATTGCTGGTGAGACAAGTGGTTAGACCCATGCAGAGAAGCCTGTCCAGGGCCAGTGCTGGTGACCTAGCTGGAGGGCAGATGAGGTGGCTGAACTGTTGGCCATTTGGGGGCAAGAGGACACACTTAGACAGTTCAGAGTGGGCCACCACAAGGAGCACATCTGAGTGATAGCTGCCTAGATAGCAGAGCAGGGTCACTCCATCCAGGTGTGGCAGTTGTGCAGCTATGAGGCCAAAGGTCGAAGGGGGAGGATGCTGTCACAGGTGGTAGCAGGTCACAGCCAGGCAGTAGGCCCTACTGCCAGACTGCTGTAGTGAGTAGAGGCGGCAGGGACCACTCTAGGTCTGGGCTGCTTCAGCAGTCCAGCTGGTGCAAGGGGTGGTGTCCACAGACACCAATTGGCTGGGCCTCAGAAGCTCCTGAGGGCAAGTAGCCCTAAATGCTTACCAGGGCAGGTTTTTATACTGCTGGGGCCAGCACAGGTGCTGGCCTCAGGCTCTAGTTCCCCCTGGCTGCAGATCTGGGTGGCACTGGACAGGGTTTTTTGCCCCACACCAAAGTGGATGTCTGGGCATGTGCTCTGAGGCAAAAATCCCTGGCTCAAATTTGTGCTGCTCCTGTTTGAGCTGCTGCAAGCACACATGCCTGCATGTGCGGATGCGCCCATTGAGTATATCTGGGTAATTTTCTCTAAAAGGAAGAGTGAAAGAGAATACACCAGAATGACCTGAAGGTAAATCTTGGGGAATGAACTGAACAGAAGGTGAATGGAAGAAAATGACTTCCTTCTGGTGTCCTAAGCCTAGAGCTCTGAACTGCAGGCCTGTCAAAAAAACTGAAAAGATCAAAATAAGCTAAACAAAGAGAGTTCTTAAGGCACTTCCTTAAGCAAAGGTTTACTTCTAAAGGAACTTTGGATTAGTTATGTTGTGAATAACAATGATTGTCTCCCTTTTTTCTTAATATATGTTTTCCTATACCCTGAGTGGGTTTGGACTATGTCTGAATTTCATAAAATGTGTCTCTGGAAACTAAAGCCCACCAATTTTTGACATCTAAAGAGAGCTGGACAAATAACATTGCCCTTAACCCTTCCAAATTACGGGTTAAAATGGTTAAAAGGTATTCTTCTACAATGTGCAGTAAAATCAAAGCTGCAGAACTCCTGAGCAATCAAAAATGCTTGATGATCACAGAAAAAAAATGTCTTCCAGTGGTGGAGTGATAAAATATAAGCAATATGGTATAATAAACAGGTGAGTTGGAGTTGCCAGGAGTATAGCCAGTGGAACTTGGGAGCTGACACACTACCAATTTTCTTTTTCCTGTTGGACAGAAATACAAATAGCTGTAGGGCTTGGGTGTCTTTTCATTCTTGGATTACTTATAGCCCCAAGATATTTTTTATGTTATTGAATCTTTGAAAGTTGTTAGTACAAGGGCTGGTCTAAAATGCTTTTTCTGACATTGAAAAATGGAAAACCCCAAACCTGAATTTCATGAATAGATGAATTTTCCTCAGGAAGCAGACTTCTAGGGGACAACTTTTAAGCAGTCTAGTGCTCAACCCCAGCCCTACAAAGACATGCCATTTGGCCCTCAGGGGTTGCACAGGTACAAATATTTGGCAGTGTGGAAGCAGTGACAACAATTGCTACTTGTCTGCTGCCAAATTTCCAGACCAGGAGAGCCGACTAGTGGAATATCATGCTGCGTAAATGTGAATATGTGGCCAGGGACTTGATCTGGGCACACAGGGGCTGGCTAGTGTGCGGGGCACAAGCCAGGCTGTGGCTATAGCCCTGGGGTTCTGATCCCCTGATGTTAGTTTAGCGAGAGGAAGAGGTGGACTCATAACGGTTGCAAAAGTACTTTCTTTTATTTAGTCCCTTTTTACATGCGCTCCACTGATATAGATGTGGCTGCGCAGGCAGTTATACTTGGTTACACACGACACTCAATCCCGAACTGACGACAGAGAACGTTTCTTACTTGTACACCACCGGTGTAAACGTGGCTGCAGGGCGGATTCCGTCTTAATCCAGGCAAGAGAGGAAAGGAAGAAAATAACAAACTCATTGGATCCATGTTCGGGTGAGGCTGGGGAAACCATCGAGCATCCATCCCGTTCACTGGAACGAATGCGCAAAAAAACTCGACGGTTCTTGTGAAAACAATAAAGCGGTGGACGCTTCGAGAACCAAAAGAAAACCAATTGGCAAATTGTTTTCCGGAGACAGAAGAAGCCGTGGGAAGTTGGCCAGGCCTTCCCAGCGAGTGATGGAAGCTCTGGCTTCTCGGCTAGCTGAGCGGGCGATGGATGCTGCGCGCTGCTCTGCTGTTCTTTCCGCTCTTCTTCCCCGGGTGGAGAACTCCACCCCAGCTTTATAGGCCTGATGACAAGCCTGGATTTAAGCCTTTTCGATTGGTCCACCAGGTTCCCCACAGGGGCGGGGCTTAGCACATGGCCAGAGACCATACAGCAGGATCTCCCAAGCACATGGCCAAGGGGCCATGCAGCAGGCCAAACAGGGGCTTTCCCAGATAGAAGGAAGAGTGCTTGGTGGCACCTATTGCTGGGCAGAGCTTGCAGAGCCCAGCTGGAGCATGACAGCTAGAAGTGGTGTGAGGCCTGGTCTCACAGCATGGGGCTGAGCAGAGGCAGTGCTGATCCCAGATCTGACAGCAGAGGGCCCCGGGGAGGCAGTGCAAACCCAAAGGAGGGATCAAGAAGCCACAGGGAAGTGATATGTGCAACTCAGAGCCCCAGAGAAGTGGTGCAGAGTTGAGGGAGATGGCACAGACAGTATCACCCCTAGCAGGGTAGTGTGGGGTGGTGTGGAGCCCCAGAGTAGCAGAGCAGGTGTCATGGAGACCCAGAGAGGTGGCACAGAGTAAGGGAGGGCCTCAATCCATCAATCCAGAAGCACATGCCCCAGGGAGCTGTGAGGGGCTGAGGAAGGAGATGCAGGGTCACATCTATTTACAGACCAAACAGAGACAGTGAGGGGCCTGAGCCTGGTGCATGGGGTCTGATCTGGATTGCAGACAGGCTCTGTGCCACTCATCTGCCTCCTGCACCAAAAGGCAAAATCCAAATCTGAAGTGAATGCTATCCACTTTGCACGGGCCTATCAGTTATGCCTAATTTCAGCTGGAGAACTTGGGAACATTGCAGGATCCACTCCACATGTATACTTCTCAGGGCTTCTGATCAGGGATGCTCAGGTAAGCCAAGCACCTGAGTTACCATACCTGCCCATGATCCCTGGCTAATGCTTTGACCTAATTCTCTGCAAATGGATTGGCTGTTCAAGGCACCACTTACCCCTTATAAGCATACGTGCAGACTCAGGTGGTAGGCATGCCTTCAAAGAGCCTCAGTCTGTTCTGGTTCTCCTGGTTCCTGATGCAAATACCCTCAAAATTTAAGTTTGGTTGAATACTACTCAAAATTCAGATTGCTTATCTAAAATGTCTGTAAATATTTAGCTTGCAAAGTTGACCTGAAATACTTCTAGAATAGGTTGTCTCATGTGATTTCTGGTGCACCCTTCTTTGGATCAGACCAAAACTATATCACAGCCACCACTTTTATCAAGTTATGCTGCCAGTTCTACTTCTAGATCTGACCAAAACAAAGAAATGTAGACGCACATGTATGTGGGAAACCAGTAAAAATATCAAAGCCAAAGTAAAACCAAACCAAACCAAAAGTAACCAAAAAGAGTATTTTGTTTGTTTTTTGTTTAATTTTATAAAGTTTTATCTTGAATTTGGAGTGAATGTTCTCTTAGTAAGGAGGGGTATTTTATGGTAGTCTTGTTTTTCTGAACATATTTAGCATATGCTTAATTAAGAGTAAAATCAATCATTGTGGATTACCAAAATATTTCCATTCAGCTGTTTGCAAACAATTGAATTTTGCATATACTAGGCAAAAATTAGAAACTGCTAATATACAAAACCTTAATAGGAGCCGAATCATTGCCGCTGCTTAAAACAGTAAAGGTGCCTATGATTAAAAAAACCTAGCAGCTCAGTAGCTGATATTGCCCCCTAAACCAAGTAAAAGACAAACCAGAGGTGTTAATTCTTTGAAGCTATTTGTGCATGCTATCCAGCTGCTCAAAAACTGGCTTCAATAAGTCACACGGTATTTTCTGATTTTGAGGCATTCCAAAGGGAAAAGAAGGATGCATTACATCTAATTATGAGGCATAGGATTCACTTTGATGTTGCATGCTGAAAATGGGAGCCTGGGGTTGAATAAAGGGTGGAGAATCAATAATGAAAAGTCCAAAGAGGCTTTTCTAGGTCCACTCAAGTCAATTTGTAAGGAAGTATTTTTTTCCCTTAGTTCTATATTCCTAACTCATTGTGGAGCTCTCTGGTCCTCTTAATATATAAATCAATAACAGGCATGAATGAAATCGTGCATCCTTGAAAATAGGATCAAGAGCCATTGAAGGGTAGCCTGAGTGGAGTAAAGCATATGAGAATGATATGCCTTTGTCGGAGAAGAATTCCCTTTCAGGTCAGTTTATGTGGTTGGGTTCTCATAAGGCACACTCAGTAGTACTGTACTGTGATGTTAGTAATGCTCTTATAGCACCCCAATAGCAGAAGTGTAGGTGTTTTATTCATACACTGTGCAGAATGAAAGATTATGTCAACTTTTTTGTGATCCGTTGATGATCCCTAAAATGTGGCTGAAGAACATTCTCATCTCTGTTTCCCCGCCTCCCTGCTATTTGGTTACATCTCTCTTTTTATTCATTGGCTAACTGAAAGTATGAACATAAAAATTCACTAAGCAGGGAAAAAAAACCCTAGAAACTCATAAAAGAAAAACCTCCCTTGTCAACACATTCTGATATAGAGTACATCCATCAATGTAATAGAGAATAAAAGAGGCCACCGAACAAGGACAGCCTTGTATTAATGATTATATACTTTTCTATTCCATCTGGCATTAGGCCAAACTCTGTGTTGAAGAAAGGTAATGTGCTGCTCAAGAGTTCTTCAGAAAGGGCATAGAGTGGAAGACCAGCCTCGGCCACAAATTTAGGGAAAGATCAGCCGCATTACTGTTTTCATAAATGAAAACAAAATCACTTTTCTAGGAGTTTTGTAAAAAAAAGCTTTGCACTGGACACCATCACTCTCCCACGTGCTGTTTAATGCCAAATATAGGAATCAATGGAAGTGTAAAGAACCTCTGGTAGAGAGGAAAGAATAGCAGTCAAATATCACACATGATAGCCATTGAGAATGTATCTGGATCTGTTGGCATGAAATAATACATTGCAGCTGATGAGAGAAAAAGCTCAGTCTTAGCAATCTGAATTGCCTTTTCAAAAGTATGGCTTTCCAGGGGTCCAGTCCAGCCACCTCGTGCTTAATTTTCCAGCAGCTTTAACCCTTGTGCTGTGGTTCTATTAGATTTCACGTTAAGCTAAAATAGGTCATTATTAGTGCTTAATGTTATAATTTGTGTAAGTGATATTTTTTGTGAGATTACTGAACCAATGTCTCAACACATTGTTATATAAATGCCATCTTTCAGATAAGATACAAAGTTGAGAAGATGTCCATGGCTTTACTGATCACATGGCATATTTCAGAAAAATAGCTTTATTTCTACCATTATGGTCAACTTCCATACCAGATTATTAGAAACTTCCTACCTAAATTCCAGTACCCAAATCACTCAGTAAAATTGCCTTGAACATCATGTTGAGACACTGAACAGAGGCTGTGTTCTACCTTCTGTGCAGCTACATTTCAGTAGCTATTGAAATGCTTCCCATATATGCCTCCCTATTAGTGAGATTTAGCATGTTCTCATATTAAGGAAGAGGGGTGACAATATGCTTTAGCTTGTTTCTTTGAACATCACCATTCACACGTTATGGTAAGTCAGGGTATATTGTAAATATCAATAGTCACATTCCCATTTCCCAGTTCAATCATTGTTTATTATGCATTTTGAAATGGACTGAAAAAGTCATAGAAAAACTATTATAATGATCATCAATGTAGTGTTCTTTGGCGTTCATGAGGCAACAACAGTAGATAGATGAATCAAAAATACCTCTTCCTGCTTTTAATAGTTTGCAATAGAAAGAAAAACAGTTGCAGGAAAAGGGGAATATATTATCTTGTACCTATACCTAGCTACTAACTGCTTTCACTGTTTACTCTGATTTTGCTAATAAGCCTTCCAGAGCCTTGTTCTGTGGTGCTTCAATAGTGTATAAAGGAGAATAGAAGTTTTGATATGCAAAAGATATCATTGTAATTTAACTTGTAAAGTATAACTTGTAATTTTATAATTGAATTCTTGTTTGAACTCTCACCATTCCCCCCTCCACAAATTGTGTCTTATGAGATACATATATCTTGCTGAAGATGCTATGTTCTCTTTTTACAAAATGCTAGTGAACATGTCTTCAGCTGATACACATCAGCACTACTCCATTAGCTTCACTGTACTTTATTCATTATTATTATTTTATGAAAAATTCATGATTTGTATCATAGTAGCACTTAGGAACCCAGTCAGATATCCAAAGCCCATTTTGTGAAGCACTTAAAAACTAAGTAACACAAACATGGTTCCTCTGAGAATAGTTTGCAATGACATTACACACTGAGTCATTTTATAAATACAATGAACAGACGAAAGGTAACAATGAGATTATGAACAGCATGTTAGGATCTGGTCACTAACTGCCCACTAGCCATTGATATTTTTGTATGAAAAGGAGTTCAGGAGTTTTAATTAAAGAAAGAAAAACCCAGAACAGGACACGTAAATCTAATGCCATCATTTCAGGAATAACTTATAAAATTGTTTCTGTCACAGACTAGTTATACTTAAAAGCCTACCATACATCTTGGACTTCAGTAATAAACTTTCTTCTTCCATTCATTTCTTTTGTTTAAATATAATTTGGGAAAAAATATTATTTAAGAGGGGGTTTTTTGTTCGGTTTTTTTTTTTCTAGGAGTCTGGCTGATACACTTTTTGCATCCAAGAAATGATATATAAAATAATTAAATTAAAAATCAAGTTTAAGTGCTGCTTGTTGAAAAGTATGTTATAGTCAGATAGATAGATAAATAGATTGATAGATATTTCTATTTATGAATGGAAAGGAGAATGCAAGAGTCAGGCTAGAAACAACACATTTGCCTATGAAGTATATTATACTTTTGCCCTTCAAGCGGCTATTTTTGATACTTTCTGAGATCTGGTCATGAAAGTGTTCTGGTATACCTAATCTATCCCCAGGATGTACACATTTTGAGATTAACTTAATCCACATTTAGAATATAATTTAATTTGAAGGGAAAAATAAACTATACTAGAATTTTGGAGATTACTATATTTAAATAGGATGCAGCTGCTGAGTACTGCTGAATACTGAAAGAGATAAAGAAAAAAACTATCTGAAAAAGCAAAAAGGAATGTAGTCTTATGAAAAGGCAAGCACCTCTACCAAGTGGAAACCTTAATCATTGTCACAGCAGTCTCCTCGTGTCTTTTACTTCATAAACTCTTTAAATAGACTCTCTAATTAAATACCACAGGATTCTTCAGTTCTAACAAAATGACTAAAGGCAAACCAGCCTTCTTACAGTGATGAGTTCAACCACAAATCTATCATAAGACAAAGTCTTCAGCAATTTTTCCTCCAATTTATAGATGCATAATAGTTGAATTAATAGGGAATCTTTGAAAGACTACTGGACTTAGATTTAATTAAGGAGCACATGAACCACAGCAGAGGAGCAGTGTAGTGCACAGTGTGAAATATAATTGTTAATGTAAAGGTTAATGAGTTAATTAGCTACATTTAAATGTTTAATTCAAATAAATGTTCATCCATTAACTATAACAGGAACCATTTTGTCTTCTTTATTTATGTAATGTAGGGTTTTCTTTCCCCAATATTCTTCTAAAGGTATGGAGAACAAAATATGCCAAACTGGCCATCAGAAAAAGAAGGTAATAGTTTAACTATAATCCTGACTTCATATGACTAGCTATCATATGGTAAGCTAGATGAGGCTTAAGGCACAGCCCAGAGCAAGACATTATAAATAAGCTGCACAGCTAAAATGCTTCCTCCTTGTTCATAGATGGAAATAATTTTGTAGTAGTAAAGGCCAATAGTGAAGCAGTCTCGGTTGGCTGAGCTAGTCTGGCCAACAAGCAAGGGGTGGTGTGGTTGGATGAGAAAGAGAGATCGGAAGGATCTCTACCATGGAAAGAGATTGTACTATGTGGTGCTGGTAGGATGGAAAGAATATTATCACCAGACATCTTGAAACAAGATATGCATAACTAAGTATCCACATGATTTTTTTTTAGCACTTGTCCATGCTTCCTCCTATTTTTGCATTTGTCACCATTCTAGCAATAGGAATTTATCTCTGGTACAGGAAACTTGTCAATAAATTGCCTTGTACAGTGTGGAAGATAGTAAGGGTCTATTCTAAATATCTGAATTTACTTTGCATTATGAATCTGCTCCTATTTTAAGTCATTCTTTTTTAATTAGATTTAAGATATTTGAAAATAAGTGTTTTTAACCCGTAATTGTATGTAGACATAGATCCAAGTTCTGGCCTCAATACCACTGTAAATCCAAAAGCTTTCTGTTTATATTCATATAACTAAGAACATTTTTTCACCTTTATTACTGTAGGTTTCATATAGAAGTTTAACTGTATGAAATTCACAAAGTTTTGAAGAAGAAAAAAAAGTAGGAGTCTGCTTTTTTATTTATTTTTGTTTTAATCTGACAATAGACAGGTTTTTTCAGTTTGGAAGTTTTATAATTGACATTGATTGCCATCTTATTCTTAGATCCCAGACGGTGTATGCAGGAATTATGAAATGTACTGCAATTATGCAATAGCTGATGGGATATTTTATTTTATCAGATACAAGTATGCCAATCTTCTATGAATCCATAGCTGGAGAGAAAAATAGAGATACACAGGACATATGCCCACACATATCTAGTCAAAATGCTAATGTTGGCAGGATGAAGTGTGGTAAGCTATAGATATGTTAATGCAGGAAAAAACATGGGAGGGAGAACAATAGCAAGAAGATTAGTATGCCAACTGTGGACTCCCAGAGGTCTAGGAGGAAGCCCACCAGGAAAAACCAAAGGAACTAAAATAAGGTTTTGTGTACTGGAAATAATAAGTACGCATGGAAGTTTCCAGATAGATCTGATCAGTTTCTAAAACTCAGAAAATGGTGTAATGTAAAATTTGAGGTATAAACTGGAGGAAGAGAGTGAGTGGTGTCACAGGGTATCTAAATTTTTTTTTGACATACCCTGCTGTATGGGCAGTCTGCCCAGCTCTCACTTGCTATGCCTTGACGTTAATTGTTATTCAGAGTGTAGGAGGCTGCACTGGTGTTATTACAATGACCACTTGGATTGTGGTTCTGGTCTTATGGGCCAATTGCATGGCTCCATACCTTCCCTAAACCATGCTCAATGCATCGCAGATGGCATCCTTACAGATGTTCTTCCAATTGCCGATTCAGGCCATCTCTGTGCCTTCTGATCCCTTGGCCTCTCTTAGTCCCACTCGCGGCTTTCAGACCTCTTGGTCTCTCAGCACAGCCCCTTCCTGGGCTGCCAGACTCCTCAGTCTCCCTCTCAGCCTCACTCAAGTTGCCAACCTCTTGGTCTCTCTTCCAGTCCCTCTATGGGCCCTCAGACCTCTCTGTCTTGCACATCCGCTCTGTGGCTACCAGACCCCTTGGTGCCTTCTAGCCCCTCTGTGAGCTGCCAACTACTTTTGGCTCCTTATCCTGGACCCTTTTAGTTTTCAACTTTTCCAGCTGCTCTCCAGGTCCTTGGATCTGTCCAGTTCTGCACTCTATTATTGGCCCTTCACTGGGCTGCTGGGCCCCTCTAGTCCCACTACACTCACTAGGCTACATGCTATTCCTCAGGTCCCTTGCTGGGCCGCTGAACCCACACGATCCCAGCCTTCCCTGCTCCTCACTGGGCCACTGGACTAATATCATCCTGGTCTTCCTTGGCCAAGTGCTTTTCTGTCAGGGTGTGCTCCCCTAGCCTTCCCCCTCCATGAGGTAACCCACAAGGCAGAGGGAGCTGAGGTTTTCTGGCGCCCCATCCTCACCTTTCCCTGGAGTGGCCCATAAGTGACATTTCAGGGAGGCCGCCCCACCAGAGGCAGCCCCACCACACTAACCATTCTCAGTGGGGTGCAGTTTCAGGTCTTACCCAGGACCAGCCTTCAGGCCTTCCTCATCTTGCTTTTTGGGTTCCTCCTCAATGTCCTACACCCCTCATGGGATACTAACCACTGGGACCCCTGGCCCTGCCTCCATCTCCCATCTGAGTCCTCCATGGCAGCTCTACATGGCAGTTCACACTGAGTCCTGCCCAAATGGTATCTAGTGTATCCCATCTCCACAATGCCAGTGCCAAAAAAGAACTTAACATCTATATGGGTGGTCAGAAACTAAAGCATGATCCATGCCCAACATATATGTGAGTGTCTTTAGACAGAGTTCTGACATTCTGGGAAAATCTAAAGAAAATAGCAGCAAAGGTCAAATCCTGAAACTTGCTAGCCAAGTTTTTTGGATTAATGTGAGGAACTGCAGCCACAACACTCCAGACCTCAGCTCTTGCCCTTTCATACTCAGCAGCAGAGTATTGTGCACCTGTCTGGCAAAAGTCATCACACACACATCTTGTTGACACTCAGCTGAATGCAACCATGCATATCATAACTGAAACCCTGTCCTCAACTACCCTCCCCTGCTTCCCGTCCTTGCAAATATCACTGCCCCACACATCTGTCGACTGATGACCCAAAAGTTGGTTGAAACCATTCATGCTGCATCTTACCTACCACTCTATGATGACCTGTTTAATCCACCATGGCCCTCCTTTCTTTCATAGGGCCCCTGCAGGACAAATCAGGTCAGCTGGTGGTTGACACAGAGAAAAAGTCAGAGCTCTTCAATGAGTTCTTTGCTTCAGGATTCCTTAATACTGACCAAGACAATTAGCCCACGTTGAGCTTAGACAGATGTCCAAAAGGCACCAGATTGCCAAAGGTTAGTGCTGACTTAGAAGGGCTGGATGTATACACGTCAGCCGGCCTGGATGACCTCCACCCACGGGTGCTGAAGGAATTGGCCAGTGTCATTGCTGAGCCGCTGGCACATCTGCTTGAGCTCTCATGGTGCTCCATCCAGGTTTCTGAGGGCTGGAGAAAGGCCAGCGTGGTGTCCATTTCCAAGAAGGGGAGAAGGGATGAGCCGGGTAACTTTAGGCCAGTCAGTCTTACTTCTATCCCTGGAAACATACTATAAAAAATCATCAAAGAGTGCATTTGTGAAGGCCCAACAGGGGAAACAAAGCTGAAAGAAAACCAGCATAGTTTCATCACAGGTAGATCCTGCCTGACAAAGCTTACAGCCATTTATGACCAGGTCACACACTACCTTGAAACAGGAGCTGAGGCTGATGTCATCTGTCTGGATTTTAGGAAGGCCTTCAACACAGTTTCGCATCCTATTCTCATAGGAAAGCTAACAGGCTGTGTAGTGGATACCTATATAGTCCAAGTGTGTGGCTAACTGGCTTAGGGACTGCACCCAGAGAGTGGTGGTAGATGGGTTGTTCTCGGCCTGGAAGGAGGTGGGCAGTGGGATCCCACAGGGTTCGATCCTTGGACCAGTGTTATTTAATATCTTCATCAGTGATTTGGACAAGGGTGTGAAGAGCACCCTCTCCAAGTTCACAGATGATACCAAATTATGGGGCAAAGTTAATACACCGGAGGGCAGGGAGCAGATACAGGCTGATCTGGACAGGTTAGATCAATGGGCAGAATAAAATAGGATGCAATTCAACAAAGATAAATGTAAGGTACTCCACCTAGGAAGGAGGAATCCCCAACACACCTACAGGTTGGGGGATGACCTCCTCAGCAGCTCAGAGGCTGACAGAGATCTTGGAGTCATAGGTGACTCCAAGATGAACATGAGCCAACAGTGTAACGAGGCCATCA
>NW_017728993.1:52507984-52514386 GCF_001723915.1 Gavialis gangeticus
CTGGTGACCTTATGCTTCTCAAGCAAATCCTGGGATGTCATTCTCCCCTGGTTCTTGGCCTTGGTGAGACTGCAGCTGTAGTAGTGCATCCAGTTTTGGGTGCCGCACTTCAAGAGGGACATGGAGAATCTGGAGAGGGTTCCGAGAAGGGCCACTGGCATGATTAGTGGCCTCTGTGAAAGACCCTGTGAGGAGAGGTTGAGGGATCTGGAGCTCTTCAGCCTTTCCAAAAGATGGCTGAGGGGTGACCTTGTAGCTGCGTACAAGTTTATCAGGGGAGGACATCAGGGAATTGGGCATGCGCTGTTTACCAGAGCACCCTAGGGAGTAACTAGGAATAATGGGTACAAACTAGTAAAGAGTAGATTCAAGTTAGACATTAGGAAGAAATTTTTTACAGTATGGGTGGTCAGAGTCTGGAATGGGATTCCAAGAGAGGTGGTACTATCACCTAACTTGGAGGTCTTCAAGAGGAGGCTTGACAATCACCTAGCTGGGGTCGTCTGATCTTGGTCCTATTTCCTGTCAGGGGCAGGGGGTCAGACACAATGATTCATTGTGTCCCTTCTGACTCTACAATCTATGAATTTATGAATGACGCCCCTTATGGAGCAACCTCCCTGACCAGGATCTGTCTTCATATCCCCTGTGGATCAAGGAATGGGATTTCTGGGAAGTCACATTAAGATCCTTGTGACAAGCCCCACACGTGAACCTGCTGGCTTTGAACTGTCATGGTGAGAGTGGTCCCTGCTAAACAGGTTCAGGACAGGCCAAGGCAACCTTTACTGCTGGGTCCTGCACAGCCAACCTTCACATCTGGGGCCTCAGTGCTAACCCATTGTGCACTTGTGGAGGGATACAAACAATGTCATACATCATCAAGGAGTGTCCCATCTATAAACTAAGAGATGGATTCATAACTTTGAACTCAGCTAATAAGTCTATTCCTTGGCTTTGTAGATTTGCATTTGTTAAATAAATAAATAAGTCTGTGGCTCCCAGATCACTCTCATATCCTTTTACTTAATCCCTCCTCAAATGGCCTAACACTAGCCATTGTCATCCCAGGCTTCACTCTCCTTGACCCCTTTCTCTTGGCTGTGGCCATAGAAGGATTTTCAGCCTCTCTTAGGCCCTGGCCCTGCCTCAGGCCAGTGAAGAACTCCAGGGTCTCCTGGCAGTCTCTGCCCTGGTCTCTTTCACCCTTTGGCCTCTCCTGGGCCCTGGGCCTGCACAGGCCAGTTGAGATTCCCAGGGTCAGATCTCCAGCTTCAGCCCTCTTTTCTTTGTGGGTCCAACCCCTCAGGCCCCTCCATAGATCACTTCCTCTCTCTGGGATCTCCGAGAAATCTCCATAGGTCTTTCTTAATGCAGCTCCTCCCTTCTCTGGGGGATCACCCAGACCCTTCACTAGGTCTCCAAAACACTCCCAAACACTAGGTCTCCCCAACACTCTCTCCAGGATCATCTGGCCCCTCAGTAGTCCCACAGACTCTCAGCTCCTCTCCAGGGCTCATCTGGCTTCTCACTAGGCTCCTGTGCACTTAGTCCCTCTCTCCCAGGACTCACCTGGCTTTCAATAGGCCCCTGTGCACTCAGCCCCTCTCTGGGTCCCCAGGAATCTCCTCCATCCCCTTAGTTCCTACCCAAACCTCCAGATATTATTCTCCTTGCTGGCATTCAGGAGTGGCAGACTTCCTGCTGGGTGATGCTCCTTCACCAGCTCCTAAGATGTTACTATTAGCCCTGCTCCTCAGAGTCTGGGCTTACACCCTGTCAATATCTGTGGTGCCGGAGAACCGGACCGGTCACGGTGGGCCGAGGTTATACGAACAGGTGGGATTAGCGGCGGTTGAGTCTGAGTGGCACACAAGCTTATGGTTCCAACCAAAGGGTTTTATTTAACTTACGCTTTGATGGTGTAGGCAATTTCTTCGGTTACAGTATAAACAACAAAGGGGTCCGTTGGCCCACGGGGTTCTTAGGTGAGCCCTTGCTTTCTAACCCTGGAGGGCTAGGGGCGGCTGCTCAACCTAATAGTCCCAAGGCTGGTCAACGGCTCATAAACGGGACAGACAAATTGTAACAAAACAAAGTCCAACGTGGACGAAAGCAGGCTGCAAGCGATGCCAAAGTCGATGGAAAACAGTGCCGAGGTCAATGCCGGAACGATGAGATGGACAGATGGTCGAGGATGAAAGCCGAGGTTGGAAGCCATGGAATCAAGGTAAGTTTGGTTTGAGATCAGAAGTCGTAGCCGTAGCCAGTGCCAGGTAGATCGAACGCCAGAAAATCAATAGGAACGGATCGGAAAATCGCTATAGGAGAAGACCGATAGGCCGCAGAGCCTAACTGAGGGACAGTCCCTGAGAGCCAGCCTCTGTTCTCAGTTCAGTGGGTCTCCCCCCGAGGGAGGGGCTCCTTAACCTTTTATAAGAATTTAGTAGCCAATTGGAACGCTCCCCTCACAGAATTTTCTGGTCTGATTACGTCAGGCAGTCAGAGAACTGAGCATGTGTCTGACTGAGCTTTGTATCTAAATGAGCATGCGCATGGTGGAAAAGTAGGTCACGCTTGATTGACAGGCCCTCGAGTCACCCAGGGGGCATGTGCTCAGTGAGCCTTGGAATTTTCCACTCAAAGACTAAAGTGCGCATGCTACCTTTGACTCTTCTGTGTTGTCAGCACCCATAACTTAAGATTTTTCCATGACAATATCCAGCTCTCTTCCAACCAGGTGACTCCCTTGATCAGGCCAAGCCTCACCTGCCAACCCCCTGGGCCAGCTGACTCTGTAATTAGCCCCACCTGCTAGTGGCTCAGTAGGCTGCCTGACCCCTTAAAGTGGCAGGAACATCAAGTTCCCTGCCACAATATGGAACTGTTTGAGCCAGCCAGAATGGCACACCTGGGATCTACCTCACTGGTCCAGTTATAACTATGCTTGTGACTGTAATTACTGTGTGAATATGGTTATTAATAAATAACATGGTCAGTCGATTTCTAACAGTATATGCATTATCATTCACCACATTCCCCAAAGTGTACTCACTTCAGGAATTATTTTAAAAGATGTGAATATTAGCCCAGACTAATTCATAAAACAAATGTCTGAATATAAGTAATGATCACTTGTTTAACCAAAGTTCCCAATAAAATCACATTTACGTTTTCTGTGGGCTATTATGTATTACACAGCATGTCTGGTCAATTCTAATGGATAATAGTTGAATGCTTGCATTATGTAACTGAACTAAATTGATACTGCATGTTCTATTACATAAAGACATACCTCACTTCATTACAAAGTCCCAATATTTTTATTATTTAGTTCAATGTTTATTCTTGAGCAGCTAGATTTTTCACAGGATATCCCATTTTGTCATCTGTGGCAAAAAAGCACATGCCTAAAGGATAGCTTTAGGCCTATCCTTATTTTGGACAGCATTTATGCATGTACTTAAGAGCCATTAACTTAAATGGAATTTAAGAATATGCAAATTAACAAGACCTTTCATACCACCCTAAAAGAGGATGCTTTTCTGAATTGAGGCCCTTAGTGGTAACAAATCACTTGGTTATCTCAGATTATTTGTTTTATGTCAATATATAGCTGAACTGCCAAGCCAGATTCTCTAATGATCATAACATCATTCCAAAAATGTACTTCTTTTCATGCTATGGTGGAGTTTTTAAGTGATGAAGAGAATTTGGTCTTCTAGGTCATTCAGTCCTTGTGCATGTGTTGACAGTAGGAGAGGAACTGATAACAAAGAAGTGAAAATCTATGAGCTCATGAAATACTCTAAATTTGCTTTTATACTTTTAACACAAGTACAACAAAATTTTACTCCTAAACACAAAAAATTGAATGTGGAATTTATCCTGAAGTGTTACTAATTGTAAGTGTGAATTAGTATGTATCGATGTGTTTTCTTCAGTTATTGTTATGTTTACAAATCTGTCATCTGTTAACCTCCTGCTGTATGCCAGTGGTTAATTTGCAGTTAGAATATTTCTGGCTGGGTCTCTAATGTAATTTATCCTTATTAGAGCTACTACAACTGGCTTTTTAGCAGTTTTGTCTTTATACAACATGTTAAGACATTTATCTGACTGACACAACTACAAGTTAACTACAACTTTCTATTTCCAGTCAATCTTCTAATATGAATAGATTTAGTAATGTGACTATACTGAAATCAAGAGAAAGCAGAATTGGCTCCCGACTCATCGTGACATTGGACTATACCATAAAATTATGTTCTCTGTTCTTTCATTTTCCTTATTATTTTCTTGACCTATTTACATCCTTTTACAAGAACCATAATGTATTTAGCACAAAATTATATTAATTATCTGTGTTTGCTCATCCTACTATTTTTTTATTATTTGGTCCCACTTCTATCCTCATTCCAATAATGTGATGCAATTACAGTACACACTAAATTACAAGGGTATTCAGAGGAAGCAAGGACTTAGTATGTTGGCCTGTGGGGCCAGGCCAACTCTCAGGATCTCCAGATTGCATTGTTAGATGGCAGAGTGTGATGCAATTGCACTTATACACAAACAAAAATCATTTGGTGCATACACACACACCAGGAGCATACACACACACTAGGCACATACATGCACACTACCAACTCAGGCACATACACATTCAAGATTACCAGTCTAAGCACATGCACACCCATCACCAATTCAAGCACATACACACTATACACACCAAATCTAGACAAAATCAGTTGTCAATGCCCACACACCCAATACACATACACAGATCACTAATCCGTATATCATGCACATGATGAGATAGATAGATAGATAGATAGATAGATAGATAGATAGATAGATAGATAGATAGATATTCACCATTTCACATACACACCACACACCTACACATACACACAGCTGAGTTTCTAACTTGGATGGTATGGTGTATATGAGTGTGCTTGGGGTACTTGGGATACCTAGGGTGACTGTGGGAAGGGAGTCAAGGGTCAAAGATTTCCAGAAGGAGGAGAAGGAGGGAGATGGATGGAGTTAAGATTAGAAATGGAAAAATAAGAGCATGGAAGTGCCAGGAGTGAAAGTTGCCAGGGGTGGGATTAGAACCAGCAGATTGGAGGGGAACTGGGGTTACTTGAGGTCAATGGGGCTTAGGGTAATTTAAGGTTAATTGGTGCTAATTGATTAAAAGAAAATGCCCAAAGGTGGCAGACTAGAGAAGCAATGCACATACACACCACACACCTACACATACACACAGCTCTGGGTTCTGGGAGCTGCTGTGGGAGCCGGAGAGAGGCTCCGGGTGCTGGGAGAGTGGCTGCAGGGGGTGGGAAAACTGTTCAGGTGCTAAGAGCTGCTGTGGGAGCTGGAGAGAGGTTGCGGGTGCCAGGAGAGGGGCTGCGGGAGCTAGAGAGAGGCTCCAGGTGCAAGGAGAGGGGCTGCAGGTGCTGGGAGCTGCTGTGGGAGCCAGAGAGAGGCTCTGGGTGCCAAGAGAGTGGCCCTGGGTAGCTGGGGGAAGCTGGAGAATGGAGAGGGAGGCAGGAAAGATCAAGAAGAGAAGGCAGAGGCACAAGCAGGAACAGAGAGAGAGATCAGGGGGAAGGAAATGGTGGTGGGACACAAATGGGGAACAGAAAGAGACAGGGAAGACCAGGGAGAAGCTGCAGAGAGACAGACAGAGACTGGGGAGAAGGCAAAGATGATGAGACACAAAATGGAAAGCCAGGGGGTCAAGAAAGAGGAAAAGGAAGGCAGAGGAGCAGAAGTGAAGGATGGTGAAAGCTGGAATTTGAGAAAGCAGAGCCAGGGTTTGGAGGAGAGCTGAGATGACTGAGAGAGAGAGAGAGAGAGAGGGACAGAATGAAGGTCAGAGGGGCAGAGAGCAGAGATTGGAGCAGGTTCAGGAGGTCAGTAAGACAAAAACCCAACCTGGGGTTCCAAAAAAGCTGGTTTATTAAACAGACAATGCATGACACAGCCCCACAAAGTTATTGGTTCACACACACACACACACATATGCACACAATGGTAGCAGGAGTCAAAGAGCCTTGGTAGAGAGGCTGAAGTCTGGGAAGAAAGAGACAGGGTCCAAGTTGTAGGAGGAAAGGTACGGGTAATATCTATGTATCCCAGGGTGAGAGTTGATCCTTGATGGCCGGTCAGGGTCTCCTTCAGCAAGGTGTTGTCCAGAGGGAGTCGGCAGGGCCTCTGGG
Source organism: Gavialis gangeticus (assembly GCF_001723915.1). NCBI lineage: Eukaryota > Metazoa > Chordata > Crocodylia > Gavialidae > Gavialis > Gavialis gangeticus. Next base: position 52,514,215 of record NW_017728993.1, read on the forward strand.
CTGGATAGGTGGTGTGACATGGAGCTGATCTGATCTGGATGGAAATGGCATTCCCACTGGGTCTGTCTTCACTACCTCTCTTTATAGGGGCAGACCTTCTATGACCTTAGTAAGAGGGGCATACCCAGGAAAGGGTCAGCCCTGGTGTACTGAGCATGTGCACTCCAGGTGA
>NW_017728993.1:52519386-52519795 GCF_001723915.1 Gavialis gangeticus
AGGTGCTAAGAGCTGCTGTGGGAGCTGGAGAGAGGTTGCGGGTGCCAGGAGAGGGGCTGCGGGAGCTAGAGAGAGGCTCCAGGTGCAAGGAGAGGGGCTGCAGGTGCTGGGAGCTGCTGTGGGAGCCAGAGAGAGGCTCTGGGTGCCAAGAGAGTGGCCCTGGGTAGCTGGGGGAAGCTGGAGAATGGAGAGGGAGGCAGGAAAGATCAAGAAGAGAAGGCAGAGGCACAAGCAGGAACAGAGAGAGAGATCAGGGGGAAGGAAATGGTGGTGGGACACAAATGGGGAACAGAAAGAGACAGGGAAGACCAGGGAGAAGCTGCAGAGAGACAGACAGAGACTGGGGAGAAGGAGGACCCGGGAAACTATAGGCCAGTTAGTCTTACCTTGATCCTAGGCAAGCTGTTCA
>NW_017728993.1:52524795-52549532 GCF_001723915.1 Gavialis gangeticus
AATTTACATGAGACTGGTTAGACATGAGTCACACTTATTACATAGGTTACACCTGGGGAGAGGACACAAGATAGAGGCTTGACATACAAAATGGAAACTTGACATTACTTAACATGACTTACGATAACTTGCACACATAGGCCTAAATTATATAGTATCAATTTTAAAAAAACGCAGTGAAAATCAATATAAACATAATAATTATACAATATCAAACAGTGGATATCCATATCAAAATAGCAGGGCACTTATTTGCAAAGAAGGAGAGAGGGGAAGAGAAAAAAACTTGCTACCAAAATAAAATGCTAAAGCTTATCCTATGTCTTAGCTTACTCGTAATTATCTATAGGGAATAGAAAGGGAGAGAAAAAGTCAGAAATAGTTGTGGAAGGGAAGGAAATTCATTTCTTTATATTGCAAAAAAAAAGGAAACGGGGGGGGGTTGTGTTACAAGTATCCTTTCAAAGCTGCATTCATTCTTCATTTCAAAAGGGAAAAAAAGTGTTATGGTAGCTCCACCTTGAAAACAGATCCTTTAAAAAGTGACAAATTTGAGTCTCTGTCTGCCAACTTCTGTGTTCTCTAAAACAAGCATTCCACATAGAGATGGTAGAGGGAAACACCAGTAGACCCTAGAATAGGAGAAGTCTGAATCTTGCTTTTGAATATATGTACCATCCCCGTTAAGAATGTTAAATAAATCTTAAGTTATTATAACTACTATTTATCATTTATTCAAAGTTCCCATGTTATTGTAAATTTCTAGTAGGGACATATACTTTCTAAGGAAGACAGTCCCCACTGTGAGGCGCTTACCCTCAGAAGAACTGTTAATTCTTGATAATCATACTCCCTTTATCTACAATAGTTACAGCATAAGCAAAGGCAGCTCAAGCTTCCCATGCAATTCCACCATTCCCATTTTGTTGCAATCATTGCAGGGATAAAAGTATAATTCAGACTCCTGGTCTTTTCATTTTTCAACATTCTGATAATGTAAGGTGAACTTCATCATGGCATATGGTGGAACAGCTGAATGACTAGCGCACTATAATAAAACATTTTACACATTTTCACTTCAGACCAAGAATAGTACCAGTCTGAACCTTGCAACCTCACAATAGCCCCTGATGTACCACCTCTGTGCTATCTCATAAAATAGTCAGAAAGCTAGTAAATGAAAAAGGTACTCAGAATGTTTTTCCCTCTTCATTTTTGATATAAGAAAGGAATACTTTTAGGCACAGGGGAAGAGTTTTAATTATCTGGTCTCAATAGCTATCTGGTCAAAAGCTGTCTCCTCATAGGATCCTAGAAAAGTAGGGTGGGAAGAGACCTAGTCAGGCTACCTGGCCAAGGTGGGATCAGCCCTGACTAAACCTGAGATACAGAAATCGTTGAGCCCAAGATACAAAATTGATACATAGGTAAGATCGCCCTTGTTTCTTCTGTGGGTGGTTCCATGATTCTAGTAGATATATATGCCTGAGCTGTAAGTATTATGCCTAAAGTTAATATTTCCAATTTTTGAGTAAGTGTATGTCCATCTCTAGGTCAAATGATACCTAGAGATGGACACATTTGATATGAATGCATAATGAACTGCATATAAATTCATGTTTGATATGAATATGCATAATATGTAGGCAAAGGATATTCAGTCTAAAAAGTGTTAATGCAGCATGCTCAGCAGATTAGCATAGTAATGATATATCAGGGAATCACTAAATCATTGTGATGATTTGAAAGCAATCTATTAACAAACCGATATGCTTGTATGGGCTTGTGTGTGTGTGTCAGAATATAAAATCAACCAAAAGCATTCTTCAGTATGGAAGCAGCTTATGTAAAATATCAGATTTTATAGATAAAGGGTCAAATGCATGTTTTGTCATGGTAAAACATAAAGAAGATTGAAAATTTAATGATTTAATTATTAAACACTTATGCCCCTAGTATGTCAAGAAAAAAAATGCTTTCTTCTCCAAAAAAGTGCTGTAGAACCTTTAGCAAGAAACAGTTTATGCAGACTTTCAGGTCACATGTTTGTTATGCAGTGAAGAAAATGGGGCTATAATATAAGGATAAAAAGAAAGAATAGTCTAGAGTTACTAATTTATGTAATAAAAATATTATAGTTTTATAGTGTGTTCTGATGCCAGCATATACATTTAGGCTCAGAACCTGAAAACCTGAAAATAGTTAAAGTAAACCAGCCTGGGCTTACTCATAAAGTGAAACACATGCATGACTTGAGAGGATTGATCCTCCATTGAACTTTACTATGCTGTTGTCAATTTTTGCCTTTGTATGGAACTCTGTGCCACCTTTTTGCATCTTGCCTTAGTCAAGAAATATTAGCCATTGCTACCCATGGTGTGTAAATAGTAGTGGTGTGTGAAATGGACTGTACTCAGTTCGGATTTGATGGGGCTGAATCTGAATCTGAAGATCCAATGAGGATTCGGAGAATCAGCAATTCGGCCATAGACACAGCTGTAATGTTTTTTTTAACGTACCTCAAGGTACCAGGGCCAGCTTCACTAGTGGGCTTGGAGAGATGGGCTTATCTTGATGGTTAGAACACACTGCTGGTAAATTAGAAATGCAGACACAAACCCTATCTGGGTGAGTGGAGACAGAAACTGGGTCTTTCATTCTTTGGACCTGTGCTGCTAAGCTAACAGGTAGGAGGTACTTCTTCCATTTTTCTTTTGTCTGGAGTGTGTATAGACTAATTCTCTTGTAGCAAAATTGAATCCCAGCTTTTTTGTAAGTGCCAAAAAAATCAGTTATGCATAGCTAGGCAAAAAAAGAAAAAGGACAGCTGACTCCATGTGGGGCAAAGGTTAGGTGAAGGTTTTTGTATCTCCCTTCCCATGTCCTCTGTAATCTAACCCTGTGTGTGTTTTTGTTGGTCTCTGTGACCATTATATTTTCAAGTTCATGACATGTTGTGTTCCAAGTCTTAGGTATACTTTATAATATTAGTTACAAACCAGGTGGGAAGATAATTAGATAAATGCAATGAACCAGCTCAAAGTTTTTGTTGTTGTTGTTTTAAGATTACTAATATCATAACAATTTGGTATTAGGTATTTCTTAATGTATCTCCACCAAGCATAACACTCTATTATGACTGCGTTTTTTTATTTGTTCATGAGCATAAGACCACAAGATCTCTACTAAATGCAGTAAGAAGCATGTTGAATATGTAGTAAATATTATTATTATTCCTCTACTAAATGCAGTAAATAGCATCTTGAATATGAATAAGTTAATCTGTTCTAAATTATGAAAGAGGCCTTAAATAAGGAATGTTGTGTTCACCTGCAGGTTACTGGTCATAAAGCATGGCAAAATCAGTTCAAACAACTTACATTAATTATAACTCAAAAACATTACTTTTTGTGCCAAGTTGATAATTGAGGCAGTTTATTTTCCATGAAGTGCAACAGCAGCTGTGGGCTATAATAGAGAGTCATCTTTGCATTTTTCATTGTTTTTCAGTAATTGACTAATTTTCTCTCTCATACTTCTTAAAAAACTATTTAAACATACTAAAAAAACAAACAACCCCCTCCAAAATGTTTTATGTACATGTCCTAAATTAACTCTTTATCAACTCTGTAAGAACATTTTCTTTTCTAAGCTTTCAATATTTTTACCTTCTTCCAAGAAAAATCCCCACATGTAGTCTGTATAATAAAATTTGCATATAAGCTTGAATCCGTTATGATTCTATTATTTGAATTCCAGATACAAATTTCAAAGTGATCTGTACCATTTCCAAGGCATCTAAGCATTCATGTTTATTATATCATATCATATTGTTAGTTCATGCATTTTTATATACAGATATTCATGCACATATACCTATACACACAGAAAATATTGCTTGTACACACACACACACACACACACACACACACACATATATAGATGTAGAAATGAAATACCTACATCTATATAAGCTATATATATATATTTCATTTCTACATCCACTAAAAGAAATGGTAAGACATCTGGCCTTGCACCTTGGCCAAAGAACATTTAGACCAGATGGAGGTACAAAGGGTACCCAGGGAAGATCCATTCTTAAAGACCTGCCAAATTCATGGGCCCTGCCAGCCCTTTACTTGGCTGTAACATGGCTGGGGCTGCCATTTTGAAAGTGGAGCAAAGCAGGTGCCCCATGCCTCTAATTGGCTGAGGGACACTGCAAGTCCTACCCCTCCCAGGCAAGGACTGAAAGCCCTAGCTGGAGCTGCCTGGCTTGTTAATTCAGTAATTATCACTCTCTTGAAGAGACAGAGGGTGATAATTACTGAATAAACAAACAGCTTTGCTATGCTCTGGCTGTCATCCTGCCCCCCTCTCCAACCTTTTCAGGAAAAGGAGACTTTTGTCAGGCTTTTCCCTGCCCCACTTTCACCCTTCCCCTTCTGCAGACAGAGATATGGGAACTTTTCCTGCCTCTCTCTCCCTCTACCCCTGCTTCAAGAAATGGGCAGTGTGCCTTTTTTCCCCTCTTTGCTCCCTTCCCCTCCCCCGCTCCCTTCTAGGAGACAGCTTTTTGCTGCTCTTTGCTAGCTTTTTCAACGTAGCTGGTTTCCCGTGCTTGTTCACAGGGAACTGGCTATTTCAGAAAAGACTGCCAATTACACAATTCCTGTAAAATCATATATTTGGTAGGTCCCTATCCATCCTGCTTCATACCAGGGAACGGAGACTAAAGAATAAGAATTTATCCAGATATGTCAGCCTTGTAGAAAGTAACATTTCCAGATTTGCTGCAGAACAGATGTATCAAAACACCAGTTTATCTTTCTGAATTTACTCTTGCAGTGGTTTACTTCCATTGGACTTCGGTACAAATGCTCCAGTTTATAGGGTCCAATTCTTCTGTTAAAGTGGTAAAAAGCTAACTTGTAGGTAGAATCCATTTTGTTTTGTTTTGGTTTGGTTTTTTTATCTTATTCCTTTCTCTCATAGAATTGTGTTGAAATAAACACTGGGCTTTCCTTGAAAAAACGGACTGGAAAACTCTGATATCTGCTGGAAGTAACTATCCTAAAATGCTATTCTAAAGGGTGTAGTCCAGATGGTGCCTGTTATGAAAAGACTGTGCCAAGATAATACCTACATTAGGGCTGTGCAAAACAGCACTGTTTCATTTCAACTTCCATTTCACCATTTCGAAGGGACAGTGTTTTGTTTCAACATTTTGTTTTGTTTCAAAGCTCTGTTTCATTTCATTTAATCAAAACTGTTTTGCTGTTTCAACACATTGATGTTTCGACCATAGGCTACAATGGGGGGGATCATAAAAATGCCTATCACTTTGCCATTTACTTCTTGATTTGCACAAAAGCAGCAGGGAGGCATCTGCTGAGGCCACAGAGCCTGTCAAGTTTCAAGGAGATAGGTATAGGCATTTCTGGGAAACTGCACCTCAAACTGTTCAGAACAAACCTCATATAACTTGTAAGTGTGAAGGCATGGTGGGGGTATGAAAACAACAGGTATGGTAGCCCCTTCCGAGATCACAAAGTCTGCCATGTTTCAAGGAGAAAGGTGCAGGGATTTCTGGGAAACTGCACCTTAAGCTTCTGACAAGCAAAACTCATGACGTGTGTGTGTGCGTGTGTGTTAAGGTACAGCAGGGTGAAAACAGCAGGCATGGTAACCCCTGCTGAGGCCATGAATCCTGCCAGATTTCAAGGAGATGGATGCAGGGATTTCTGGAACACTGTATCTCAAACTGCTGACAAGCAAAACTCGTGACATTTGTGACTTTGTGTGTGTGTTAAGGCATGCTCTCACTGGCGCTGAGGCCTCTACACAACATGGTAGTATGTCCCAATGAGGTCTCCTCCTCCCCTACAGCCTCAGCCTGGTCCAGCACTTAAATTAACAACAGGTAAGTAAGTTGTACAGTAGCACTAGCATCTCAGGCAGACAAACTGTCACAGAACCTTTCTTTCCTTTCCTCCAGGAGCTTCTTCTCCAACAGCTGCCAGAGAACTCTCCCCTCCAGTCCCAGCCCTGGGGCTTAGATGTGTCCAGGGCCCTGCCTCCTTCCGGTCAACTGACTGGAGGCAGGTGCTAGGGGTGTAAATTGTAGTCATGTTGGTCTAAGGACATGGTCCTGGCAGACAAGGTTCTTTAAGTCAATCTGATATCTTTTAGTAGGCCACCTGAATAGTTGAAGAAATATCTCTTAGCAAGCTTTCAGGTTGAAAAACCCTCTGGTAGGCTGAGGAAGCACCTGCAGTTTGTGTGTGCGCTCATCCTGGATGGAAGGAATAGTAAAGAAGCTAGAGGCTGGCATGCAATACAGGCAAGAAAGCCAGTCAGTGAAAATGGAAATGGAGGTGTCAGGGGGTGAGGGACAGGCAGGGTCAGTCCAACCATTAGGTAAACTAGGCAGTCACCTAGGGTGCCAAAATTTGGGGGGTGCCAAAATTATATGCAGAACAAAATAACAGGAACATCATTCTAAATAACAGCCCTGGCCAGCCATGGCTCCACCTTGGACTGGCCTTGACTCCATCCCTGCTACTGCCCCTCACTCCCCACCTGTATCCCCTTTCCCCAGGCCAGTGGTACCCCTCACTCCTTCCCAACGCACCCTCCGCATGGGGTCAGAGCCGGAGCCAAAGTCGGGGCTGGCACTGGGGCTGCAGGGGCCAGTCTCCAGGCTGCTCTACCCACCAAGCTATAAAAGTTCATTCTAGATTTCTTATTTTCCTCTATATTGGAAGTGGTGGGGACACTGAGGTACACAGTTCACCTAGGGCACCAGTTACCCTTGGACCAGCCCTGGGACAATCTGGGGTGTGTGGGTGGGGGGGGATGTAGCAGCAGAGGTAAAAGTGCAGAGGTACCTGAGGAGTCAGATATCCAGCAGGTTGTAGTGTGTCTATACTGAGTTCATGAGTTTCTGTACCTAGGAGGTTGATGAAGTGCAGTTCATAGGCTCATCTGTGAAAAGTGATTTGTAAATTCAAATAAGCACTGAACCTCACTAACATCATCACCAGAAGCCAACTTCCTACAGCCCAAAACACACCGAATGGATCCAGGCCATGCCATGACAAAACACGCAAAACCTGCCAACAATATCTCCACTATGGAGATATCTTCACGATACATATCTCCATCAGGGCACCAAGTGGAGTTCTACCTGTTTGCCCCACAGCATCTTGCCCCCCTTGATGCTCTGGTGGAAGTAGCTTGCCACCTCTGCATTTTCAAATGAGCTTGTTGGTAGTGGTGGTGCTGTCACCAGCAATGAGGTACAACTTGTGTGCCACACAGAGGATGCCAACAAAGTTGGCATTATGGACCACCTCAACTATTTTGGCTCCACTGTCAGTGACCATGAACCCGTGGGTGAGCTCACCCTGCCCAATAAGCCTGCCCCATCACAGAACTCTGGGGGAGTGAAGGAAAACAGAAAACTTACCTTAGCAACCAGCCCAAAGAGAGAAAGGGGTGGGGATACCTGGATGGAAGAGAGAGAGACCCGGATGAAAACATAAACAAAAGCAGCATGTGCTGAGGGAGATGGGGGAGAGTGCTGGCTGTGAGAGAGGCAGCAGATGGCCGAAAGTATTTAAAGGGGAAGTAACCCAGAATTAGCTCTGGAAAAGAGAAGAAAGCAACCCAGAAGAAATAGGCAGAGACTACAAGAGAGAGAAAACAGACAACAGAGAGAAGAGAATGTAAAAAGGGTCCTAGAGAAGCACTTAGCTGGGAAGTTGAAGTGACGTAATGAAGGAGACCTCTGAGTTGGTGAGTCTGATACCTGAAGACATTGAGTAACATCCCAGAGACTTAAAAATAAGAGAAAGGAATGACAGTGTATAAAGATTAACAAAGAGAAGACAACCCCACGTTTTGATATCAGTAGTAAATACAAGGTGGCATAGAATTGCCATTTGCTTGGGACCCGTGTGGAGGAGAATGGGACAAGTGACCAAGAAATTGAAAGTTCTCAAAGAGAGAGGGAACTAAATATATCTAAGATGTTAATTATCTGAGAGAGACATAATAGTTGTGCAGAAGAGTTAATTTTGTTGAGCCACAGACACAATATCTTATCCATCTCTCAGGACTGTTTTTATTTCTGTACCTTATTCCATCAAAGTTGTGGTGGGAAAGAAATAAAGAAAATTAACCAGTTCATATTAAAACAAGAGATAGTGATTTATTTTGTGGGTGTAGTTTAACACTCACAGCCCCCATGATCTTGGTTGCTGTGTGGGACTCATTCATCACCTAGGATTGAAGGAGAGCCCAGGCTGACTGGTTGCACCAGTGCCCTGTGAGGGAGAGATATGCATGTTCTCCACCCCAGCTGCTCAAGATGTCTGAGGTGAAGTATAAGGCCTCCTGCGACCCTGCCTTCCACAGCTCCTCCCTCAAGTACTCCCTGCATGTCTCATACAGGGAGAGCACCACCATCCTGCTAAAGGTGGTGAATGTGGATACTTGATATGATGAAGCCACAAACACCATGAGCTGCCTGAACCCTGGCCGCTCAACTAAGGAGAAGGGCTAGCCATCCACAGCAAGTATTTCCCCAATGCTCTGAGTGATCTCGCTCACATCTGCAATGCGCCCACCTTTCTCCCACTGTTCCAGGCTAGCCTGCCTCTGCTTTGTGGGGATGGGGGCTTTGAAGCAAGAGGGGGACTTCTTTTTGGGCATGCTCCCATTGGTGCCAGACTGACAACGAGCCAGGGCAAGGGGGTGGTGCCTATGGAGATGCATCAGCATCCCCATAGAGCTCATGTGTTTCATTCCCTTGTCCCAGCTAGTTTGGCTCAGCTGTGCAGGCAGATACCATATGTGGGATCATCTTCCAGCTCAAAATAATCCCAGATGATACTACCTGCTCAGTTCTGGGTTGCAGGTGCATATGCGGATGCTGCCTTTTTCCCCTTCACAGCAGGCAGAGGCATACCAATAGCAGGAGCAGACTCACCTGAGCTGCTTGCCTCCACAACTGTACCTCAACCTTCTCTGAAGTGCCTTCTAGGGAAGGAGACCTGGCTCCAGGGGAAACTTGAGGGGTGTGGAGAAGAAACAAAGATGATTCCCCCTCCTTCCCCAAAATTTCCATTGCTATGGCATTCAGATCCAGATCCAGCTCTTCCTCTGGCACTGGAAGGCTCAGGATGGGACGTGAAATGGGGGTGGAAGAGACTGTCAAGCTGGTGCTGCTTGTTGTCATGATGGTGGTGGTGGTGGGGGGGGTTATGGCTGGTGGGGTTATGGCTTTTGGAGGGGATTCGGACTCGGGCAGTGGCACTGCTCCCCTCTCCTTGCTACTAGTAGAACTGGAAGCCTTGTGTATGCTAGTTGTAGGAAAGAAGCTGCATCTCAGTTTGGGGGCAGGGGGAACTTCCAGCTCTCCCTCTACCCCCTCTTCCACCCCTCCCTGAAGGCTTGCCAGCTATGTTTCCAGCATGCTTCATGGTGTGTTTCATAGTATGTTTGCCTTGGTGTGCTGGAAAATCTGGGTATTCCTTTGTAATGTTATCTACATATATTACATAAATACAGATTATTGTATGTATGTATATTGATGTAATGTATTTAGGTAATAAATATATATGTATATATAAATATATGTAGTATGTGTTCCTGAATAAATTCTATATTATAATATGCAATATATGCTGTGCTTCCCTGCACAGTGAAAAAATGCGTACTGTGAGAAAAAGCACAGATTTCTTTTCTGAAGAAAGGAATCAAATAGACTAACAAAAACAAAATTTGGGACATGGAATAAGTTGAAAGAAATGAATGAAAATAAATAATAAAAGGGTATAGAAGAAAATATATTGAATCTCACTTGCTAGTAACAGGCTAGCAAGTAGGAAGTGATAGCCTTTCTCCGACGCTGCTGAGCTGCTGGAAGACACAGCTCAGTAACTGACTCCAAGGCAGAAAGCTCAGTTAAAACAATGCTGTTTTTAATGCTGTTTTTCCATCCCTCCCCCAGAGCACTGGGATTAGAAGGGACCTTGGGAAAGGCTCACAGTCACTGGCCAGCTACACAGTCAATATCAGAATATTCCTTCCCCCCACTTCCCCCTCCCTCTCCTTAGTTTCTGTTTCCCTGCAAGCAAGCCCAGCTTTGAAACTCAAAATGTTTTGAAATGTTTTGACTGCCCTCATTTCGTTTTGAGGCTGTTTTGAAGCCTTTCATTTTGAGCTCAAAATAGGTAGAAACCACGTCAAAATGAAACACCTGGCGAAATTTTGCACAGCCCTAATACCTGTTGGCAACTGGAGCTACAGGAAATGTCAAAAGATAAATGGGACAGGCAGGTACTGCAGAGATTGTTTTTTTTTTTTAATGTGAAACATTTTGCTGTCTATTAGGATATCTGGAAAAAACTTTATTTTGTTTTGGTTTTACTTGTGTTGATTATATTCTCTTCCACAGTTCACTTATTTTTAGTTAATATCCATTTTAGAGTCAAACTAGGAACTTAAATAGGAAAGAAAATATTTTTTCCTGAAATGCCCAGAAGAAAGTTATTTTTGGCTAGCCAGAGTAGAGGCTGCATTTCATACAGACTGAAAAACACATTTGTCTGGCTTAAAGAAAATAATATAGCAATCATCATTTCAGGGAGCTTGGTACATATTTAATAATCAGGCACTGGTCTGCTCTCACTTTTTGGTTATATCCCATCCTACTGAAAACATTTTGTGAGCATGGTAGGTATAGCACAAAAAAAGCCCCATTCCCTTATGCAAATTGTTTTTTGTATTTACTCCAAAATGACTTAGCAAACTAAATAAAAGTTTAAAAATTAACATGTAGAAGTAAAATATTTATTATTATTTCAGATTTATTGCATGTATTTCTTGTCATGCCACAGCAACATTAGAATAAAATAAGTCTGGAAATATACGGTACATGATTACTGTTATTAATACGACAAAAATATAATTCATGATCATCAACATACTGCCTACTCCCCCACAGGTTGAAAAAGAGGTAGATGAGCTGTGTTAATGACTCAGAAAAAATGTTTGAAATTGTGGACAAAGGCTAAAATGGAGCTAAGCATAACATCTCTGCCAAACCAAATGAATTTGTTTGGCTCCCTTGGAGATTCTTCTCAGTGCATTAAAAAGCCAGTGCTAAAGAAGTGGTGGAGAGGAGGTGGAAAGGGGAGAAAAAAAGGTGAATGCCTTGTTATCAGAAGTTTCTCTGCTTTACTATATCCCATATTTTCCACCCCCTGCCTTTTTCTTTCCCTCTTCATTCCTTTTTTGCATTGTGCTGCTTATGCCAAAAGTTCCATAAAACCTCCTAACCTCTCACAACTTCCTTTCTCATACGTATTCCCTGATCTTCACTTTATCTTCCTGACTTCCCATAGCCTTTGTGAAGAATAGAGATGGTGAATTAATAAGGCAATCTCAGCAAGCAGAAGTGACAGAATTTGACATGCTGGTGGAGCAACACTGTGAGTTGTATATGGTTCACGGTACCGTGCTGGATATGGTGAGCAACATTGTGAGCTGTAATATATTCACACCTATTTCTTGCAACATACACTTTACTTTCTTCAGACACTTAGCTCAGATAAGCACCTAGAAATTAGGATGCTTTTTGATTATTATGTGTATTATTTGGGCTAGATATTAATTTAACAATTTCTGATAGTGAGAGACAAGGCACACCCATATAGTGATCATGAGTTAGACTCAGCAATACATCTCCTGTCCTGTCCACAAACTCTTGCTCCAAGAAAGAGGGGGGAGGGGAAAGCCTTTTTAGTCCACAAAACAGTAACAGATTACATTTCCCGATATGTGCAACTCCTCAGGTGGCCAGCATATTGGTTAAGTGTATTCATAGTTCTTTCCACTTCCTGCCCCCCTTCATGAAAGAAGGAAGCACAACCTTACTAGAGCTTCCCCCTCCATTAGAATACATAGACTGTGAAAGAAAAGAAAAACAACCCCTCATATATTCTTTTACTCCTTTACAGCAAGAAAAAAGAAAATACACAATAATGCCCTTTGAAAGAAGATGCTGCCCCTACACGAAACAATTTTCAATCAAGCTGAGGTATGCACATGATTAGTGTAAGTAAAAATGCAAGATGCTGATAAAACTTTGATGTATTACTGAATATCTTCAGACTAGGAATTTTGTTTAGACATATCATGGGGATAGACTCTGAATTACAACCATTTCTACTTTTCTTATAGGCTGGAGCAAGACAGTCCAGAGATAAATACCATGCAAATAAAGGAAAATTATCAAGTCATCAACAAAATGTTGATTTGCTTGTTTTTGGGGGGGATGAAAGTCCAAGCCAGTTCAGACCTTAACTCATTTAAAAAGACCCTTAGGGGATGTGTAATACCTTAAAATTTTAGGTACAGGAAAGTATCCTTGTCTGAATCATTGCTATTGCTTGGGAAGATTCCTTACGACTTCATGCTGTATTTTTAATACGTAAGAATGTTTTTGTTGCAATAGTGGCTAATGTTTTTATTGCCCATTAACTTGCCTTACTTACATTCACGTGATCCACAACCTATACCTTCCCTCCTTGACCCATTTGGGTTTTTATATGCATGATTCTCAGACAAAAGGATATACTGACAAACTTCCATCCTTCTGAAGATAAGAGAATGTGCCCTACTTCTCAGACCTTCTAACATTCTTCATGACTTCTGCTTCCTGACTTACATGGAGGCAGAAGACAGGTTCCATGAATCAAAATATGGACATAATTAAAATGTCCTATATCCAGCATAGTACAGTGAAAGATATTATAATATTTTGCATAATGCAACTAATTTTAATAAGATGGTTAGAAAATTCTGCAGCCTTAAGTTCTTCCATCTTGTTCTGCCCACATCCTCCCTCCCCTCCCCCATCTACTTTTCTTATGTATACTAGCAAATTTGATATCCATTTTTCAGCTACACTTTACTGTTAAACCCTGAACTCTTTCTATGGTAAAATTTAAATTCCTAAAGAACTTTTTGGACAATAACACTGGTAGTATTGATGCAAAAACATTAGTTTTGAAAGCAGCTATAAATTATTGTAATATAGACCACCTTTCAGTGAATAGACAAAGCAACTATTCCTCATTATCCTTTGTATTTTTTTGTCATTGACAGTAATGGGGCTGTGGCAGGTCTGGGGTCTAGTGTCATGATAACACCCTCCCCAGGTCCCCGTCTCTTCCTGGTGCCTGATCATTCCCTTTCACTCACTTGCCACACCTTGATTTTATTTAGAAAATGGTTGGGAGGCTGCCCCAATGCTCAGGGAGAGCTTTTCATGGGCAAGCTGTTCCCTGGGGTGCCTAGACAACAGGTGCCTTAAGGGCTGTTTTTGTGGCTCCAACTTTCCCTGCAGCCATGCCCACAGATGTTACTGGTCAAGCACTCTAAGGGGCAACTTGCCCCAAGATGACATCAGGCCTCTTCAGGTCTTCATGCCTTTATTGGGGCCTCGGCCTTCGCGGCCTCTGCCCCTTTCTTTTAGCTGGGCCTTTAAACCCAGGTCCACAGTGCTGGACCTGGCTTCACAGCTCCAGCCCCTGCCTTGCCCTATTGGGTTCTAGGCCTTGAACTCTGGTTCTTGCCTTGCGCAGGCTTTGAGCGCTTGGCGCTGTTGTCTGACCCTCTCTGGCTTAGGTCCCTGGGTCTGGTTTATGCCTTCTCAGGCTCAGACCCTAGCTTCCCCAGCCTCAGGGCACTTCCAGTGTCTGTTGCACCCAGGCTTTGGCCCTGTTGGCCACCGCTTGCCTGTATTGGGATTCCCAGCCTTGGCAGGGGTCAACATACTCTCACCTGTCTCTTGGGCACCACTGTGACCTCCTCCTTCCCTTTATAGTCACTGCTGGACCACCGGTACAAATTACCATAAAAATACAAGCTGCCACTTTACAACTTGATATTTCCTATGGTCAGGGTAATTTCTCCTCAGGAGCTAAAAACAAATTCCTGTTGCTTTAAGTCCAACCTTCCCATGCCCTGGAGAGCCAAATATCTTTCCCAGAACTCCCTCCATGTGGCTCCCTGCATTCTGGCTCTCTTGCCATCTGGGCAGCATTGCATCCAGCTCCTACCCTCTAGGCAGTTCTCCTTCCTTATTTTCCCTCAGAGTGCCATCTCCTTTATGATGAATTATCAGCTCCACGGTGTCTGCCTTTGGGGCTAATGAGTCACCAGATCTTACTTACTTCTGGCTGCATTTTCAGTCTGCAGTCTTTATTTCAGGCATGTGACTTATTCCTGCAGGTTTGGCAGGGAGGAGGGGGAGCTTCTCAGCAGTCTTTTCCCTTCTTTCCTAACTGGGAGAGAAAGGCCCCTGTTATAGGGGCTCATTCTGAATTTTTATCTGTGTCAAATGTTTCAATAAACAATATTGTTAGCTCTTATCATTACCCACTTAAACTATACACATCTATAGCACATTCAGGGTTATTGCTTAGGTCACACAATCTTTAAATACAATACAGTCCTTTATTCTTAGGACATGCCTGTCCTACAAGCATCCCCCTACATCAGTCAGTCCTCAAATACTAACACAGTCCATAAAAGGTTAAGTCACAGGTCTGAGCCCCTTCAGCCCCTGAGAAGGTACCTGCAGCTTACTGCTTCTCCTTCCTGCTGCAGTCTTTCCTCTCAGGCTGGCTGAGATGTAGCTCTCTGCTGTGATGCTGTTGCTTCCAGTTTCCTAGCCCCTAGGTCTTTCCTAGGACTCTGAGAGTCCTTAGTCTGCTATTGTAGCTGCTGGCCAAGCCATGCTCTCTCATCTTCTGTATGTCTGACTCCCTGGCTTCCCCTCCCTGGGACTCTTTTAACTTCCTGTAGCCACTAATTATCTCCCTCGGCTGGCCCAGTCCTCCTGAGCAACCTGTACTTAGCATTACCTCTCACAGCTGGGCTGTAGCCTCCAGCTCCAGCAGGCTGCTACGGTACCCCTCTGAACAGCTCTAGTGTTTTGAATTCCACTTCCAACAGTGTGAGACATCTTTCAATCCACAAAGGTAGTTTCAGGATCTATGAGCAACAATCTCCAACACTCATTCATGCAATTATAATGTGTTCTAATATTCCCATGGTATTTTGGCACCAGGTATTCCTCCATCAAACATGGCACACAGAGATGTTCTACTTTATATAGCAGTTTCTTAGAGTACGGCAGTTTCATTTGATACTATGAAAGGTTTGGTATTTTCTTAACAGCTTCCAGCTCATATTTTGATTTCTACTGTTTATATACCAAGAGGATTCTCTTTGTTTGTTTTATTTTGTTTTTTATTGCTGATTCACTTCCATGATTTTCTTCCTTAGTAACTGTTAAGCTAATATGAACTGAAAAAAACTTGCAGTAGGTGGTGCTACAGTAACTGACAGGCTTTTAGCAGTCTGTTTCAGTGGAGGTCAATACAAGGAGGGGTGATAATACTTAGCATTATTGCAGATTTTCTTAGATTCACAACCAGAGGCACTAAGATGTATGAAGTGTTTTTAATAACCTCTGAATGCTACAATGATTAATTAGTGTAGTTTCCTTCCACCACTAGTAGTCAAGTGGCCTGTCAGATTAATTATCATTTCCCCAGAAGACTATTTCTCTTCAAGCACATCCCTGAAGATTCCTTGAAATGTGACTCAAGTCCATAGTGCATTCCCAAGTGTCCTATCCCTAGCAATGAAGCTGCTGCTTCTGTGCATTATCTTTAGCTCATGGAACACTATGGGTACACAGCCTTTTCTCTTTATCTTTGAGAAATGTATTCAAATTACTCTTAAGCAGGAAGAGGAAGACTAGCTAGTATAGTAGTAGCAGTAGACTTTTTTTTTCCTAACACAGGTTATACATTATGCTATTGCTTCTGTATAATTTTAAAATAACAGAAAAATTCGGCTGGAAGAGATCTCAGGAAAATAATATGGTTCAACTCCTTACACTCAAAGGAGAATCATTCTTGCCCATACTGCTCTAGCCATGAGTTTGTCTAACCTGCTCTTAAAAAACATTCAGTGGTGGAGGTTCCAGAACTTCTCTAGGTAGCCAGTTCCAGGCTGTATAGTTAGACCATATAGTTAAAAAGTTCTTATTAATATCCAACCTAAAATGTCCCTTGTTACAGTTCAAAACCAATGCTGTCACAGTGAATAGTTTATCACCATACTCATTTTCATAGCCTTTAATATATTTGAACTAATAAACCATTTTGCAACCCCTGGCCACTTTTCCCTTCTCCAGGGTAAATAAGCTCAGTTCTTCCTACTCATTCTTGCTGTCATATTTTTAAAATTGCTAATCATATTTTATTGTATTCTGCTGGACTCTAATTTGTCTATGTTGTTTTTGAAGTGTAGTATCCAAAACTAGATACATTATTCCATTTGATAAAAAGAATGGAAGCACCACGTTCCATGATTTGTATGCAATACTTTTGTTACTAGCACTGGATTTTTTTTGCAAATAGTACACTATTAATTAATATTCAACTTGTGGTCCATTATAACTCCTGGTCCTTTTATGGAATACTGCACTCGGGTCAATCGTTTCCCCATTTGAATTTGTACGATAGGTCATACTGTCCAAACTACCATATTTACCCAAGTTCAAGATGGCCTTGAACTTAAGATAGACCCTCAAGTAATTAAATTTGACACTGGAAAATTATGGCTGTATCCCACAGTCCAAAGATTCAGACCTGTATCTCATATTCCTGATATGCTACAATGTTCATTGCCTATCATTTTAGTTCACGTCTGAAGCTGGGCTAGCACATTATTCTCTTTTTGGGCCTTGTTTCACTTTATACAGTGAACCACACAGATGTTGATTGGTGTTAATGCTAGCTTGAGTTTGGAGCACTCACACATTCAGTCCAGCAGGGTCCTGGAGGACTGAAAGGTAACAATCCTCCCATTCCAGGCTCTGCCCCTCCACCCCCCACCCCCTGGGTTTTTCCTACTGCTTTCTGCCTCCCCACTATCCTCACGGCATTCCTTGCTTGGGGTCGCCTTTGCTGTCTGTCCCAGGGAAGCAGGCAGGGATGCTGTTGCTGCTGGGATGCTGCTCTTTCGACCCAGAGAGTGGTGGTGGCAATGACAGCAGCTGGGCAAGCAGATTGAGCCTTCTCTACATGCTCCCCTGGGACAGACAGCAAAGGGAGCTACAGCTAAGCAAGGAGGGACAGTGAGCAGGGATTTGGGGAGGGCTTTTGAAGGGGGCGGTCAGTAGGCCCATTCCAAGCCAGTGGCAGAGTGTGGGGCTGGTGGGGTGATTACACTAAAGTATAGCAGAGTAGCTACACCTTAGTGTAACACAAATTGGGTAACACAGAGAAGAGGTAATCCTGTCCTGGAGTGGTGTAACACTGAGCTGCATAATGAATGCTTAAAACTTGTTTCATATGTTAATGTGTGGACAATCCAGGGGTTAAGAGCTCCAGGAGCTGCTCAGAATTACTGTGTAACAAGGTTCTTTCACTCCAGAAAACCAGAGACGAAATATGGGTTGGATTTCATTTTTGGAGAAGAATTATAAATCTTAATTTAACTTTATAAATGTGCTTTTATTTCAGCAAAATGTTTTGTAAACATTATAAAAAGGATAGAGGAATTTATATTGATATATATTTATATTGACATAGATACAATGGTCAGGCAGAAAGTAGGGATAGGTAGCACTTTAGCTAACTGGTTAGTCTCTGCATTGCCACCCTTCTGCCTGACTTTAACCTAATACAGCTAACCACCTCCCTGCTCATGAAAGGTACTGTGATGAATCTATTTTTGACAATGCGACATCTCATCGGTTCAGATTTTAGAACTAAAGCAGGGGTTGGGCTGCAGCTATAGATCAGCATTGATGGCTCTCAGTTGCGGGGGTGGGGGAAGGAACCCAGAGTTCCTATGTTTCTGTTTGTTTCTATGTTTTATCCAGTGATTACTCATTGCAAAGCATAAAACCAGGCCCTGGTCCCAGGATTGCAACCTAGCTGAGTGCCTTACCTTCTAGGCAAACTCTCTCCCTGACCCCATTAATTTTAGGTTCTTTTTGCCAAGTGGCACAGTTTAAACAGGATGGCTTATATAGAATTATAGAGGAGGCACCATGCAGAGTACCTGCATGCTGGGTCTCCTGCTACCATCTGTTGTGCTGCCAAGATCCTCTACACTAGGTTTAGCATAGCATGCAGCAGCTAGGGACCCTGCATGGATGTGTCCTCCTCTGCCAGGTGTTTCCACACTATCCCCTCCTTCACCAAGTGAGTCCTTGCAACTTTCTCACAAGGTCCTGCTGCCTGCATTTTCACCTTACACTTGATTCTAAGATGTCTCCCCAATGAGGGAAAAAACTCATCTTAGAACTGAGTAATTACAGTATATGATAAGCAGTTAGAAATAACTGTATGTGTATGTATGTAGCATGTGTGCATGCATTTATTTTATATATATGCATTCATATATATATGTGCTAATGTGTGTGTGTATATGAATCCTAACACATATGCAGACATGAATATACATTCATATAGTAAATAGTAGATACTGTTTTGCTAGTTTATAGTAAAAATAAAACAACACAATTCAGTTCTTATACTCCTATTAATAACTTAATTCCCACATGACTCTCAAATTATGCCTATTAAAGGGTTAACATTTTGGGAACTAGATCTATGTCACTGAGAATCTGGCCCAAAACATCAATGGTCTATAAAAGGGGCAGATGATTTCATGGTTTTTAGATTATCTTTCTCGTGGAGCTTAGCAGATAGCAATGACTGAAATGATAGAAGGCAATAAAGATGATACAGGAAGGACAAGACCTTTATCATACTCATGGGGCTATGTGAACCTTTGGGCTCTGTGGCAGAACTGGCCCAAGAGCAGCTGTAGTGTCCCGTGTTAGCCACGCTTACCTGCTCCACCCAAGTTTTTCTGAATCCCCTTCTTGCCCCTTTTGCCTGTCACACCTTGATGGAATTATTATGGCATCAAGGAAGGCTGCTCTAGAATTCTGGATTGGTCTTTGTAGTGCTACGTTTCTTCTGTTTTACTTGACTCACTTCACTGTAGCTAGTTTTGCCGTGCAGGCAACACTGGTGGTCCTATTATCCGTACCTGTGCCCAAGGGCACTATTCACCTCGGAGGGCTAATTGTGGCCCCTGACTGCCCCCATAGCCATGCCTGTGTCTCATAGGTGTTAGTCCTTGTTCATAGACTTCTGGCCCAATAGTTTCTACCCTTTGGGCTCTATTCATTCTGTCTAGGCTTAAGCCCCCCTGGCTTCAGCGCACTCTTCTCTGGCTGTAGCCTCTAGCCCCAGTGCACTGGCCCAGCTTCTCAGCTTCAGCCTATCCCTTTATGGGTCCCTGGCCCTCCTAGGTTAACAACTGTAGCATGCTCTAAGGAACAATATTGTGTGGCCTCCAAACCACCCACTTTTAGGTGCTCCTGGTCCTCCAGTAACTATAAAATAATTCTTAACAAAAATACAACCCTACTGGGAAACAAAACAACCATGGACCAAAATCTTATCATTGTGGGCACACACCAACAAGAGAGCAACTCCTTGGCCCCTCTTCCCAGCTCCTCCGCTCCTTATAGAATTGGGCTTCAATCTCCTTATAGACTTGGGCTCCAATATCTTACAGGAAAGTTTCTCTCTCCTCCTCAGTGGGCGTGTCAACACATGCATTTACGCTGGCTTAAATTTACTGTGCAGTAAGCAGGAATAGGCGGGCATCTATACGTGGTGGCATTAAGGTCCATTAACGCTGTGTGTGGACTGACTTGGAAATAAAGTGACTCCCAAGTCAGTCCACACACACAATGTTACTATGCAGTAAGGCATTTACATGTGTGTTACTGCACAGTAACTAACCTGGCATAAATTTGATACCTGCAGGATGCAGGTATCAAATTTATGCAGTATCAAATTTATGCTCAAGTCGGTATAAGTGACCATATTTACTGCGTGTGTGGGTGTGCATGTGTAGATGTTCACCTGTACTGCACAATAATTTTGGTTATCATGCAGTAAATGCTAATGTGTAGACACACCCAATGCTAAAGGTTGCCTCAGCCCTAGGACATGCCTATATACTGGCCAGCTTCTCCCCTCAGTCAGGTGACCTGCCCCTCAGTATTAGCACAGGGTTTTCCATTATCCCAGGTAGAATTTCATCATTCTTAGCTAGTTCTGCCAGCTGTGGGCTCTATAGTCTTGGGTCAGCTGCTTCTCATGGAGCAGTCTCTGTGGTCTAGTTGCTGCCCACAGCTCACTCTGAGTCTACAGTGCAGCCTCCATGAAGCTCACTGCCAGGAAGTCTGAATCTTTCCCAGAAGCTGCAGTAGTAAGTTCTCTCTGCTCACTACTGCAAATCCCCACCTTTTCTCATTCTTTCAGTCTAGAAAGTGGAGCCTCCTTTACAGCTAATCTTGGGGAGAATCACATTTCTTCTGGAGTTACGTTGCCTCCTTTCTGAGCCCTCTGGGTCACAAAAATCCACTTCTTAAAAGGGCCTTATACATTTTGCTTATTCTTCAACCCTTTTACAGTAACAGGGCTTGGGTCTGTGACCTTCTTTGGTCTTTTTCAGTGCATCCCCTGAGCTGTCTAGCTATCCCTGTTGGGATATAATTATGAGATTCTCCCACTCAGGGAAAGTGACTTTTAGATTACTCACTTTTTAATGTTGGTTGCATATTTTTTTTACTTATCTTTCAAGCAGTTACCCATGCTGCAACATCTCCTTTGGATGTGTGCCATCTCTCTATGTTTCCATTAGATTTATTTTATTAAGATAGCACCTTTACTTTAGGGAAAACTATTTTATTACAGTTTTTGCAAGTAAAAACTTTTATTGACAGAAGTTCTGATACCTAAATAAAGGCATTTGGCAGTTGAGTGGGTCCTTTTGAACTATCATTTCTCAAAAGTATAGACAAGCTGAATTGCTGCAAATGAGTTTGCCACATACACAGATGTCAGGTTACACTAATTTCTGGATTTTTAGTTTTTAAATTAGAGATTGCCTTAATAGTAGACTAAGATTTAACAGATCAATACACAGAGAAATCAAAGCTCATACGACATAAAAGATGACCATAAACACTACTACTACTAATTATTATTATTTACATAACAGATGTGCTTAGCATAAACTATGACAAATTATTATTATTAATAATATTGTTATTAGTTATGATCATCTCTTATGTTGAGTGAGCTTTGATGTCTCTGTGTATTAATCTGTAATAACTTGTTCTAATTTTAAGGCAATCCACAATTCAAAGACCAGACATTCAGAAAGTAGCAGTTTTGAACCTGTCAACTGGGTTGTTGTTGTTTTTATTATTATTACTATGAAAAGTGAAAGGAATACTAAACCTTTTGCTTCAGAGCTTCAGCTATTACCTAATTATGTCTTATTTCAGAAGTAGGATAAATTATCCCATATCTTCCCATTGCAAGATTCTAATATGTTTGAGCATATGGAACTGTCCAGGGAACTTGGCTAGATAGGAGTTGGGTCTGATCCACTCTGGTAACCCCCATGTTCCAAAGTTCCTTAGCTCAGCAAGGGATGCAAGCTCTATAAAGGCAAAATACTTTACTTCTGGGGCTCAGAGGAGAGGATTCATCAGGTCACTTTATCATTAGCCTCAAAGAGAACACAAAGGCTAAGAATATTGAGGATATTCAGCTATTTCCACCTGACTCGTTGTTTCCCCTCTAAAAATAAGACACATTGATGCCAAGCTATTTTATTTGAAAAAGGTATTAACTGAAAAGAACAATAACATGTTATGATGGCGAGAGTTGATTTTTTTCTGGGGCCTAGTAGAAAAAGGAGTACTAGTCAAAAGAAGGGACATAAAAGAAGTTAGCCATTGTTATTTTCAGTTTTAAGATAAAAATAATATTTCTAACCAAACAAAATATGTATATTATGTTTTGATGGTTTCCCTTAGATCCAAATAAATGTGTATTTTCTAAGTGCCACTGGGACATTGGTTTGATTCAATTATTATATGAACATAAGACTTGGGGTTTTTTTCCTCTCATCCTTAGAAAAATAGGTAAAGCCAGAACCTGATATTATTCATACAAACAAAAAAGAACGATTAGTACACTGATTCCCTTATAAAAAAAAATGTATGTTCTAATTTCTCTAGCTGACTTTCAGTTTTTCTTTTTCAACTCTTTGAGATCAAAAAAGGTTAAGTATATAAAAGGAAGAACTGGTATTCTTTTGAGACTTGGTTATTCAAATCACTCAAACCAAGAAGTCTGATAGTGGTTTTCTTCATTTAGGGTCAGAGTTCTTAGTGTTCATAGTTATATAACATGAGCCTACATATAACATAACCGGCACCAATGATTCATGTCAGAGCCTCTGAAAGGCAAGATTCCATTCATCTTTGTTTCCCAGACAAACATAGCAGCAGCAGCATGCATTCACATAGCTCAGAATTTCAAATACTTATTACCAATTTATCATACTGACTTATCAAAAAAAATAATTAGCAATATTCAGTTACTCTCTGAAAGGCCTGGTGCTGTCATGTGCATCTGAAAGTTCCCTCTGAGACATCAAGTCAGATAGCAATACATCCATTAATTCAGGTTGTCCAATATCCTCTGTGACCAGTATGGTTTTATACTTACTGTCATGGTACCTCAGAATTTGGACTTCTGAAATTAGTTCTTTCAGTTTCCTAAGTTTTTCATAAGATGTGCATCCCACATTCATTCGATAGATCTTTGCAAACCAGGATGTTATGTGGTTTGAATGATATATTAGGCATACATTCCTCTGAAACAAAATTGCAGCTGTTCCAGAAGCTGTAGGATGTGAGAGATTATACTCTAGATCTAGCAAGGGAGACTCTTTCCCACCAAGTGCAGCAGAACTTTGGAGGCCTTTCCACCTCCACAAAGAAGAAGAGACAGACTCTTATGCTTTGAATGTGTTTCAGTGTAATCTGGTATCTGATTTTTAAATCTTTTAGCACCAAATTTTACAGAGTGTTCCATACACTGTATTTTCTTTAGAATTTATAGAAGTTCAGGTTCATGGCTTCCAAAGCACAATCCCATCACATTCTTTTGAAATGTAGGCACCCACATTTTCTGTTGGCTGTGTGTTACTTTCATCTAACCTCTCCCTGTCACTATTAACTCCTACCTGCTAGTCCAAATGTGTCAAGAATCTGCATTCTCTTTATTAGAGCAACCATCTGAGGTTATTTCTAATTCTTGTGTTTCAGGCCTGAAAGGTTTCATTAAAACATGAGACTGAAAATTCCAATACAATAATGTTATGATACTAATTAATGCATTATGTATTAATGAGCAATTTATCTATTACATTTTCTTCAGTAGCAAGAATCTCTCTTGAGATGTATATTAACAGATGTGTTCCCCAAATGTATCCAATGCAAGACTAGTCACATCCAAGATCAGTTTCTCTGTACAGTGGAAAGTAATCTCCTTTATTAAAACAACTGCAGAGTTGTTTGGGCTGAAGTGTTATTTTGCACTTTAAAAAGTAGAACGCAGAACTATACAGAGAAAAATTTAAATGAAAAGTTCCTAATGCAGTCTAGCTATGATGTGATTACAACTAGCTTAAATATATTAGTTCTCCACATATTACACTAGAGGTCATACAACATCTAATTTATTTCCTTGACTTTCACATTTCACACTCCCCTGAATGTAATTTCTTTCAATTTTCCCTCCTGTCGGTAATTGGCGTGCCACACGTCTCTCTTTTCCAACAAACTCAGTATGATTATACTGGCAGTGCATTCTGTGTATCTATTAAGAACCAGGGATCAAACTTCCCCCCAGGCCTGGTTTCCATTTCTCTCTCTCATACTTGTTCATTTGTTAAGGGCATGAAGTCCTTATATATTTCACATTTGAAATGTTAGTACTTTCTAAAGAAAAAATAAATCTTATGGCTGTGACTGACACTGTTTTGGAACTTGCATTTGCTCTTAGTTTGTGGTGTTGTGAGCAACGCATTCTTTAAAGGGGGCAGACACTCAATTTTATCTTGCAAAAGCTTTAAGTTTACACTGATACTAAAGTGCGAAATTTGTATTATTCTTTTAGCAATTCTCAGGAAAAAAGTATAGGTTAAAGAGAGCAAGAAATCACTCTTGCTATCAAGGTTCCGTATTCTTGTCACCCTGTGTATTACTGGTACATTAAGGTCTAAGGCCTGATTTTTCACTTTCCTGTACTGGTTTTAGGTTTATGAAATTCCACTGAGCTCAGTGGAGATTTACAATAATCAAACAGAATAATATGAGTGGAGAACCAGGCTGTTAAATGAATAAAAACTGTATAGTTTCCTGATAATGGGTCTGCCCTAATTAGTGTTCTGCTCCATGTGACCCCAGGGGAATTTTCTTGAATTATTGCAGGACAACTGTACTCTAGTCACACCTATCTTCACCTAATGATATTCCTTTCATTGTGGAGTTGGGAGGGTGTCGATGCAGAGACTTCATGTCAGTTTCTTCCCAGTTGATGGATTCTAGAATTACTGAAGACTGAATTATACCACTGGCAAATCAAACCCTTATGTTTGCAAAAAATGTTACATCATGAAGACAGATAAGGTTCTTTGGGTGAATCTGATATCTTTTATTAGACTAACTTAGTTTGGAAAAAATA
>NW_017728993.1:52554532-52556513 GCF_001723915.1 Gavialis gangeticus
TTCTGAGAAAACTGAAAAATAATTAGCTGAGGCAAATGTTGAGAATCACGTAGATTCTGAATCCCACCATGATCAAAATTCTTCCTTGATCTCCTGTTTTCCTTGTACTATGCTCAACAGTGCTTTCCTTGCCTAAAAAGAGCATTTAATTCAAGTAAAATGTAGCCCCAACAACATCAGTGTCTCATGTCAAAGCAAAATTTCACCATTTGCACTGGGGTTTGAAACCTCTTATTTAATTATGTTCCTTAATCAGATTTCATTCAGTGTTTGAAAATAAATTCAACATCATTTTTTGCAGAATCAAATATGCCCTAATCACCTATGGTTGTGTATTATCATCAGATAATTTATCACAACATCTGGTTAAGTCACAAATATTTCTGGAGTGACATAACAGAAAAGTAATTAGACCTGAGTATAAAAATGCTTGCTAATTACTTTGCAGTTATTACTTTCATAAACATAAGGCTTCTAAAAATAGACAAAAGAGTAAGAGTAAACTCTTCTTCATGCCTGGAGACATATTTATGTTCCTGCTGCTGTTTTACTAGTACAAATAATTTCCCCTATATTTTAGAGGGCGTGGGCTGAATCAGGATTCTCACACTAATTATTCTGCTTTGACTCCACTGACTGGACTCTAATTAACTGTATACAGGAAGTTATTGCAGATCCTGGTTAATGCCTACTTACCATGAGGATTACTTACAACTTCTAACTCCTCTGCAGCCTCACATAACCAGGACAGTTAGGATAATTTTCCCAGGACAAAATACTTCTACCACCTCTTTCTCCACACTCCTCCAGTTCATATTGCTATCATTTTCTATGCAGACTAAATCAGAAGCTTTTAAGCACATATTGAACAGGATACATGCAAATTATATGTGAGTATTATCATACTTAATAAAAAACAAACCCTTCAGGCACTCTGGGACTATTAGGTATTGAAGTATACTCTGTTCCAAACCTACTTCTGTCCCTGAAAAAAAAATATTGATTTTTTTAATCACCTTCATCTTAACCTTAAAATGGATTCACAAGAAACAACAAGGAAAAAAAAGACTCACCTTTTGCATTAGCATTTTTTTCAGGGACTTGCGCAGGATATAATAGGTTCTCATTTAGACATGTCAGTGGTCACATCTATATGAGCAACTAAATGCACGGTAGGCTAATTCTACTGTACATTAGTGCATTATGGCAAAAACTGTGCTAATGAGCTAATGCACAGTAGAATTAGTCTATTATGCATGAGCATCACTGAAAAGGTGTGCACCAGTGCTGCCGGTTACTGCGCATTGAGTTAGTACCTGTTAGTATCTGTAACCACCACATTAATGCACATGCCCAGTAGCATAGCCCAGTACCATAGCCACAGCTTTAAATGTTTTTTCTAAATACTTCAAAGTACCAGGCATGGCTTGTGAATGCTGCTGTGCTGGGGCAGATGGAAGGTCCCACAGGAGTGCAGGAAGGCCGTCCACATGCTCAGTGGCAAACCCAGAAATGGACTGGAAGTACTTCTGGTCCACTTCTGGGTCCACCAAGGAGCACGCAGCCCCTCTGCCCCCACACATCTCCAGCTCAGCGATTGGCTGTGGGATGGACCCCAAGTGCTCCCTCAGACCCAGAAGGCACCAGTTGCTGAGCTCAGGGTGAGGGGGGGGCGCATGATCTCCAGCAGACATGGAAGTTGACCAGAAGTGCTTCTGGGTCTGTTGCCAAGCACTCTGGGAACCCCCCCCATGCTTCTGTAGGACACTCCATGCACCCAAGCATCTCAGCACTCAGAGTCGCCTGCTACCTAGAGGTATGTAGAAAAAACATTTAAAGCTGTAGCTATACCTGAATCACTGAATCTTTCAGAATCTCTCTGAATTGATTCGTAGGGTTGTGATTCAACTTGAAGAAATTAAAAGGTCCTCTGATTCGATTCAGTTTCAAAGATTCAGCCACCGAATCAGACCGAATCTCC
>NW_017728993.1:52561513-52585893 GCF_001723915.1 Gavialis gangeticus
CAATAAGGAAATTATGATTCAGCACCTTTAGGTTTGAAATTGACATTGCTCCGCCTAAGTTCCAACCCCTTTTAGGGTTCATTTGAATATGCTTTCTTGGGATGTGTTTTCTTGGAATGTGTTGGGTGTGTCAGGCAGTTAGATCCAGTTTTATCATCAAGGCTGAACCCTGAGCAAAAAACCATTAGGTCTCCTAATCTTACAGCTACAGCTTTGCCTATAGGGCCCAGTCAGTTTCATGAACAGTTTATTTTATCATCTTGGTTAAACTTACGACAGGCAAGTTACATTTGCAGTTTACAAACTTAAAAGCTTTATATTAACTAATATTACCTGTTTAGGCAAAATACCAAATGCCTCCAAGAAGCACATTTTATTGCTTCTTAATCCCTCTGGTTCTGGCTCTTACATAGCACAGACATTCCATAACCACACCTCTAAGAACATTTTTGTATCTACTTATGTATAATACAAACTATGCATGATATTACTCCAAAACCAAAATGGCTCATGATTTATCATATTGTTCATTTACCTGGGCCCCAGCATAATCAACAGCATTGATGGTGACCCCATAGCTCAGCAGAGCTCAGTATATGTGTGTACTCCAGATACTCCCCACAAAGGATTCATGTGCTAATTACATGCCCTCCCCCCACTCATGACTAGAAAAGGGTGTTCTTGCCATTAGTCCTGGGGCCCCACCAAAATATATAGGCCAATGAGGTGCAGGGCAACCCGGTTTAGCTCCATCTCATGGAGGGAAGAGACCCACAAATCATATGTAACAGGCAGAGAGAGAAGGTGACAGAGTGATTCTGGATGAACAGTTTGGAGCACAATTTGGTGATGTTTGCCAAACATTTAAGGCTGTTGAAGAAACAGGAACCATTGGGAACAGGAAAGAAAGGCACAGCTGTAGGAGCAAATAGGAAGTCCAAATATATTCAGTGTGGTGACTCTCCAGGACTTGAAAAAGAGTCAGAGCTCAGGGGTACTGAGCACAGTGGGCACTACCATATATCTAATTCAGATGGACTACACTAACCTATTTGTGTGGTGGCTTTCCATTAGTATGTTTGCCCGACATGGGCCATTTGTTTTATAGGCCCTCACTACATGTGCAGGTAAAGACACAATAGGAGCTAATGTGCAATTCACACCTTCTGCCATACCTTACATGTGGCAGGAAACATGATTGTGGGATCATGTATTAGATCCCATTGCACCTTATTTTGGGTTCCCCCTGAACCGATAAGAAACAAGCTCTTGTGGCTGGGAGTGCCCTCATCTAAGGGACCTTCTTCTGGAAGGGTACCCCATTCACCCCCCACAGCAGAGAGATTACTTCTGCAGTGACTTCCCCATCTCAGGGGTGAATGAAACCCCTAGGGTGCATATATCACCACTGCTGTGATCCTGCTTCCCCAAGAGTGCGTGAAACCACTGGGGTGGGGAGTTCACTGCTGTGGTGATCCTGCCAACTCAGAATACATGAAATCCCTGAAGCAGGGAGATTGCTACTGTGGCAACCTCCTTGCTTCGGGTGTACATGAAACCCCTGTGGTAGGGATATTGCCAATGCAGTGATTTCCTTGCCTCAGACAAGCAGCTGTGATATCCCTGTCCCAGGGATGCATGAAGCCCCTGGAGTGGGGAGATTGCCACTGCAGTGATTCCCTAGTGATTTCATGCACTCCCTAGAAGAGGGTAGTGCTACTCTGGGGGGTTTCATGCACCCCTGGGGCTGGGAGATTACAGCTGTGCCCTGTGGCTGCCAGGACCCACCTGGGTCCTGGCATTGAGAGGTACTCTGTGGGGACCCAGCATCCACAGCTGTGCAACTCCAGGTCCCAGCAGCTGCAGTATGCTGCCCAGACCCAGAGTCCCCAGCTGCTAGGGCTGAGAATCCTCAGCAGTTGTGGGACTTGCAGCCCTATCTTGGCAAGGTGTAACCCTGCTACACATGAAAATTAAAGCCTGATAGCAATCAGCTGCAAAATTACTAAATATTTTGATGTTTTAAGGGCGTTTATACATGTGCTTCAGGAGTGGGGGGGCAGAGGTGCTTGAATTAAAGCAGCTCTGAGAGGTTTAGTTGAAGTACCCCCACCACCATTTTTCAGCACAGGAATTCTGATACACGTCACCCTGGAGTCTGCTGGAGTGTAGCTAATTACTATTAGTTGAGTCTGCTCCAACGTGCTGTAATTACAGTGAGTCATAGCAACCTCTCTACCCATGTATAGGCACCCTGACTTTGTACCTGGCTGGGGCTTTTTAAATTGTGATTAAATACTTTCACGTGTAGCTGGTTTCAAGGTATGGGCTGCATTTAATCAACTTTATATCTGGTTTATACTACTGGGCACATTCTGTTTCTGGAAGCAGTTTAATGACAGACAATGTATTTAATGAAGTATCCTTATATGCAAATATAAGTTGAAGAGCTTTTTTTCCATGCTGATTGGAGGAAAAAAACCCCTGTCTTATATTCAAGTAAATACAATAGATAAATAGCTATATAAACATTTCAACTAACCATCACATAAAGGACTACAACTATCCTTGATCCATGACAGACCACTCATCACCATCAATGGGAATTGTGAATATGTGAATCAAGGGCAGAGTATGGCTCATACAGCTCATAACATCTTTAACATTCTTTGTTTGCTTTTTTTCGCACTCTTGCTGATATTGCTACACAACTAGATTATCAAAATAAGAATGCCAAAGTATGTTAGCCATTAGGTCACTGTGTAAATTCTACCAGCCAAATTAACTCCCAGTTTAACTCCATCTGCTGCTACTCAAGTTTTCTTCGGGAAACTTTTGCCTAAAGGTGTTTGAAAAGGTGAGGTGGCAATTCTCAACCTGTCTTGATTCAAAGTGCCCCTCATTAGACTTAAGACACCTGTCAGAAAATGTCAGCTCTTAGTTTTCACTCATTTTTTGACCACAGTAAAATAATAGAGCAAGTCCTGTGTTGCAAAGAACTCAGAAAGCCCACAACAGGTCAGAATATTGTTAACACTATAAGTTCCTACATGAAATCTTTGAGTTTATCTTATGAATCATGTTTTCACACCTAACAGTGTTAACACTGTGCAGCACCTTGCAGCCCTCCTCACATCCCGTGAAAGGATGGGATCTCAAGGTTGGGGATAACTGCCTTAAAGGACTGACCAATTGTAAGATTTCAGTGGAAGAGCCACTAGGAGGACTGTTGTTAAAGTCTGGGAGGCAGGGGATGATACAAGGATGTAATTAGGGATAATGGGATGACATTAAATATGGGAAATTTGCCAGAAGGCAAAAATCTTCCTAATGCCTACATTTATTTGACAGTTTAGCAATCTCCAGATTAACAGTCAAAGCCTTATTGTTTAAGACAGTTAAAATTAGCCAGCACCAAACCCCAGAAAATGTGTCGTGGCAGGAGGCAACACAGGTCTCTTCCACTTCTTCCTATTATAGAAGTTTCACATAAAGCGACAGAAGTTCTTGCCACCATGTTGTCAATTAGTTAATGAATTTGTCACCTCTGGTGTTCACTGTATTGATAGAACAGCTTGATTATGAATAATGATAAAATGTATAAAATGTAATCAAGTACAGGTTGCAATTTACAGTCTTAAATCTAAAGTTTTTCTTTTACAGCTGGTTGCTTATTTCTTCTTAAGCAAGCTGCATTATTGGTGAAATGGTGCTTCGTTAAGAAATGCCTAAGAAGAAAAGAATAAATTTCTCAAAATAACAGTATAAAAACAAGAAATAAGAATTAGGATTAATATGCATAAAATCCTACTCTCTATAAAGCCTTTAACTCAAATACAGTATTAGAACCAAAATTTAGATTTATACTTGGCTTATTTAGCTGTTGTTCCATGAGTAATTAATATTATTGATTTTTTCAGTCTAAAAGACCATTAAAGTACAAGCCAGGCACACATGCTTCTGAGAGAAAATATTGAGTGGTGTGTTAAAAAGTGAGCAGATTTAAAAGGCTACTGACAAGAGACAGGCATACAGAGTTAACGAAGTGTGTTCCCTGCAATCCATCAGTTGTCACATTGAAGCTATCTGGTGATAAAATCAATATAAATGCCGTCAGATACACAACATTGCTTCATTGGGAACTCTAGCCTCAATATGTCATCATACAGGTATTTAAGCATCGGACCAAAATGTAGAAAAGCTTAATGTGGTTCTGAGCTTGTAAACTCTGACAACAAATTTATTTATTTTGCAATGTTGTTTGTTTTGCAGCACATATCTCTTTAATATATTCATCTCAACAGTCTTCTGTTTAGGTGGTTATTAAAGCACTTTTGTTCAAAACCTTTTCAATACACCTTAGCCACAAGTTAAATAAAGGAATTTGATTTTGGAATGGATATGAAAAATGTGTCACACTTTTTAGCTTCTCTGAAATATGCTTTTTTTTCTGATTATCTTTTATTACAGCAGATGATTCTGAGCTTGACAATTAGCTTTGTTTTTAATCATCCCTTTTCAAGTGTAAGAATTTATGAAGAATGCTAACCTTTAAACCTTTAATGTACAAGAGAGAAAAACAAAAATACCATGTTATAAATGGACTGAAATGCATTACAATTAAAATCTGATTATATTGCCGCAGAGTATATACATACATTTGTATGTGTGTGTGTGTTTGTGTGTGGTCAAAAATGTGTGCATGTGTGCATAATATATATAATGCGTTTTTATTCTGTTTCTTAGAGGTGGGTGTGTACAACCCACTATAAAAATTATGCTGATGGCACTGCTGCTAAATGAATTGTTTGAATGCCACTGCGTCCAATTCCTGGGTGGCTATTCATTCATACTGTTCCTTTTGGGTTAGGCTGCCTTATTTCAGAACAGATGGACATAAGCAGAGAGGCCTCATAAAAAAAAATCCTCATAGGGTCAAACAAGGGTAAAATAAGAGAGAAATCACAATATACATGCGGTCCCTTATGCTGGGTGTGTCTACACATGCATTTACTTCTCAGTAGTTTACTGTGAAGTAAATTACTGTGCAGTAAGCAGTTTTTACACTGGCATCTACACATGTAGGTGTCACAGCACAGTAATGCTATGTGTGGACTGACTTCAGACTAAAGTTAGTCCCAAGTCAGTTTGCACATGCAGCGTTACAGTGCAGTGAGGCATCTACGCATGCCTTACTGCTCAGTAACTACTTGGGCATAAAATTTGCTATTTGCCCAAGTCGGCATAATTTGCCATAGTTACTGTGCAATACTGGTGCGCACGTGTAGACACATGCCTGTACTGCGCAGTAACTGTGCATGTGTAGATGTGCCCCCTGTCTAATTGCACTGGAAGATACTTCTTCCTTTCACTCTCCTGCCCCAAATCTTCATGGGCAGGTTAAGGATTAAGAAAAGGTAGAAGGGGGGCACAGCATATGCCACTAATGCTGCCCTTCAGATTACTGAGGCTGAGGGCAAATTTTGACCAGAGGCCCTGGGCCAGCAGGAGACACCAGAGGGAAGGAAGACTGGGAAGGGAACAGGGACAGGAACAGGAACCCACCTAGTACCAGTTCAGCTGCTGCCCTTAGCTGAGCCTGGCACCTGCATAATTGTTCCCTAGAGCAGCTAGAGTGGGATAAGAGCAGCTCTGGGGTTTCCCCATGCCTCATTCAATAGGTTATAGAGGTGACTGAATCCCTCCTTGGCCCCTCAGTGTCCTCCACCTGCCTGGGTGCTCTAGCTGTGTGAATCAGCTGTATAGAGTGCCAGCCTTGGCAGGGCACAGCAGCAGTGGCAGGCAGGTTTCCTCTTTCTGGACTTACTCCCTGCCAGCAATCTATCCCCAATGTCCTCCACTGGCCAGGAGCAGGGGCAGGAAGAGAGAAGCTGTTTACTGCTGTCACTGGCCCAGCTTAACCTAGTTTAAACCATGGCACTGCACCCTCTCTGGATCTTCCCCTGCATGCCCTTGTCACTGTATTAACATTTCTTCATTTGTTTCTGGTATTACTTTGTCTTAATTACTTTCTCAGCCATCTGCAAATGCTGCCTGCCTCTGTTAAAAATGTTGTCTGCACTAGTGTCTATCCTATCCCTAGTTCTCTTTCATTTTTCTTTCCTAACAACTATGCTAGTTCCTCTTCAGGAATAAAAAAGTACCTCAACCTCCTTTAAAATAAATCTCACCCTAGATTTGCTACCTATTGCTATCATATGAAATTGAGCTCCTTCTGTTTCTCTTCCTACTCTGTTTACTCATCTGGATTTTGGGTGTGTCTTTTCTCCCTCCCATTCAGTCTCAAGAGCTTTCTCTTTAGCCCCTGATATCTCAAATAATCCATCTATATCTGTAGCAGTTTGACTTTTCAGACCTGCAACGGTCACAGAAGAACTTACCTTAGGGAGGACTTATTCAGTGACTTTAGGTAACGAGTGTTTTCAACAGACAGTGGAGCACCAGGGGATAAAGCCCTAACCATACGTTCTCCGTAGGCTGGGTAGGAAGAATTCCATCCTACTTCTACAGGAGCTTTTTTCCCCTCAGCAGCTTTAGTCAGGATCCTAAACAGTCAGGGTGTGGTTACAACTCCTCCCAACTGCTACTGATATAAACCCTGCTTCCAGCATCCATTGCCAGTTTACTCTGCTTTCTCATTCCTTTTGAATATGAGCAACCTTGAGATTCAGAAATAGGGATCAAGACAGAGTAGAGATCAGTCACAACTATATAGACAATGGATTGCACTTAGTTACTGCAAATGAGGTCTCTATCCATCATTGCTGTGTCAGATATTCCTTACCAATGAGAAACAGCCATTCATTTACTTCCCCATCAGTGTGCATGTAAGTGAAAAAAGATATGAATCAGAGTTTTTTTTCCCCTTTTCAAAGATTTCCAATTAGTTGTATTAACCACCCTTATTTGAATAATCTGATAAAGTATACTTTATCAGCCTGTGACAGAGTCCTGCCCAAACTACCAAATTACTGGCTGGCTGATGGTTGGTGCAAGCCTGAGCAAGAAGAAAAGCACAGATGGCCAGGCTGTAATCTGATTGGCTGGCATCATGCCAGCTGGAAGTGGAGCACCGATTGACCTGAAGCCCAGAGGAGCTGGACTAAAGGATGTGCCAGAGGAAGAAACAGGGACTCCAAGAGAAAGTTCACACATTTCTCCTACCATTGGGAAGAAGGACCCTTCCACTGTAGATGCTACCAAGCTGCCACTCACCCAAGAATCCTCATGCACAAAGGCTCAGGTGAGATGCGGAAGGGAGCAGACAGTGTGGTGAAGTTGGGCAGATGAACAGCCAACTAGGTATATGAGGATGTCTGACCACTGTGGCATGGCCAACAGGGGAAGTGTAAAGCCAGGAGTGCCCTGAAGAACACTATGGTAGATCACGGGATCTGCTCTGTGCCATCCCCAGATAGTCCAAATCATGCCTCACCCTGCAAGGGATGCTGGCAAAAGGAGCCAGCAGACAAGGTTCCTGCCAGC
The DNA here is from genome assembly GCF_001723915.1 of Gavialis gangeticus. Lineage (NCBI taxonomy): Eukaryota > Metazoa > Chordata > Crocodylia > Gavialidae > Gavialis > Gavialis gangeticus. The sequence continues at coordinate 52,569,020 of NW_017728993.1, forward strand.
ATGGGCAAATGTCCCAGACAAGGGCAGGCAGAAGAGGTGTCCTAAGGCATCCATCAAATGACTGCAGGTACCACCTCCCCTTAACCAAGCATCCTCCTTACAAGTCATGCAGGGTGAGATGAGGGAGCCGTATCACACCCATGGGACCAAGGCATGCTCACCATCCAGTGGCATCTTCCTAAGGTGTGTACCTGTCAACGTCATGTTTATAAGTAAGTGAATTTCCCATCAAAGAAAATGTGAATATATGAATGCATGTTGAATCTATTGATACTGGTAATTTGGTCTAAGTCAATGGAAGTTTCCCATGTTTCTAATAAAACCTCAAATATAACCTCTCCTCATCCTATGTAGTTTTCAGGTTTTCAGTTTTGCCAACTCATTATACTGAGTTTCTTGTCAAAATTATATTTTATTTAGGAAAAGTTGGAAGCAGCAGTGACAGCCTGCTATGAAAAAGTCAGCTTTCATGGGTCTTAAATGAATTATGTTACATCCAGGTTACATATTTTAAATATAAAGCATACAGATTATATATTTATAGTAAATCATACCATCCTATTTATTCATACCGGTGAAATAGTAGTGAGTGGATAATTGTATATGAGTCATTCTATATAAAAACTAGCCAAATGGCTATCAAGAATGACAGTGGGGGAGCGGGTGGGGATGGAGCCCAGTGCCCTCCCTCATCTGGGCCCATTCCCCCCTTCCTTCCTGCTGCTTGGGGTCCGGGCCCACTCCCCCTTTCCCCACCACAGTGGCAGGGGGAGGGGAGGATTGGGCCCAGGCCTGATGTGGGGGAGTACTGGGTCCAAGGGTGGGGAGAAGCTGGGCTGCCACAGTGGTGGTGGGAGCAGTGGACCCAGACAGACCTAGCAGCAGTGGAGTGATGGGAGGAACAGGCTCAGGGCCAACACGGGGGAGGGCAGATGAGAGAGGAGGAAGCCTGGTCCCAAGGTGGGGAAGAGGACCTCTCCTCCCTTCCTCCACCACTGCCATGTCAGGCCGAGCCCTCTGCTCCCCCCCTACTGCCATGGCAAGCTGGCTTCTCCCCCTGTTTGGGCTCACTCCTCCTTCCCCCACCCCCATGTCGGGGCTGGGCCCACTCCTTCCCTGCCTCCACTGCGACCACCGCCGCAATGCACCCACTTCTCCCCGCACCTATATCAGGCCCACTCCTCCCCTTACTGCCACCGCATCAGCCTGCATTGGCCCTGCCAGTGGCAACAACAAAAGGGGGGAGAGGCAGGCCAAAGCCAGCACTGGTGACCTTGTCCCCCTGCAGTGTCCTGACCCCACTTTCCCCCTGTGTCCCTGCCACCACTGTCAACTCCAAGGAGCAAGAGAGGGGAGGGTGAGACCAGCTCCAGTGGCTTTACCTCCCACTCCGCTTCATCATTGCCACCTGCAGGGAGCAGAGTGGGGGGCGGGGGGAAGGCCAGCATAGCTGGCCTCATCCCCTGATCCATCCCCCATGTCCCTACCATCATGGTGGCACTCTACTGCCTCCTGTCTGAATGCTTTTTCATAGTCTGATTGGCTGTTTGTCAGCCAATCAGAGCGCCAGCCAATCAGAGTGTGAATAAAGCATTATGGACAGACAGGCAGACCGACAAAGGCTTTTATAATATTAGAACAGTGTATGAAATGCTACCCTATATAAAGGCTAACTGCAGGCATTAAGAAGCCTGAAGCAGAATCAATCCAATCTACATGGGTTTCTCTAAGCTGTGTAGAGTGGTTTGGGAGTGAAGGGAACACATTTCCCCTTCAGTGAAGGGGAGGAAGGTAGATGGCTAAAATCAGAAGGCAGAGGGAGTGCTCTCACACACCTCCCAGAATGCTGGAGATTGCTGAGGGCAACCAAGTATGAGCTATCCTTGATTGGCTGCCAGCACCCCTCACCCCAAACTCCCTGCTGTTACCTGCAGGCAGGAGGGAAGCCAACAGAGAATCTCTCTCTGACCCCTCCCCCCCCAGTGGTGGACTGCCAGCAGTGGGAGGGAGAAGGAAGGAAAGTGGACCCCACCACATGGGCCTGGCCCCCACATATCCAGCCAGCTCATAGCTTCATAAAAGTCCAACATCGAACAGAGGGCAGGCACAGACCACCAGACTTGAGGCAGCAAGCTAGGAGGGCTCATGTGGTGGAGGGCTTGTGTGGTGGGTGGGAACTTGTTTAAGCACACTCTACAAGCTATATTCAGTGAGATAATGAGTTTATGAATTAAGATTGTTTTTTAATATATATGCTGAAATGCCTTCCTCTCAGTCATGCAGGGTGCATCCCCAAGAGTGGAAACATGTTTCCCTGGGTTCAAACTGAAGCAGCACAGTATGTGCCACTGCTGCTTGTCCCTGGGGAATGCCTGTGCATGTGTGCCCTTGCACATGGCACATTGTCCCAGATGAGGTAGGGGAGGTTGAGGCCAGCACATGGGCTGGCCACAGTAGCTTACCTGGGGGCCTCCTGGGGTTGCAGCTGTGGTGATTTGGCAGAAGGGAGCCTGGCAACCAGTTGGAGTATGGCTCTAGCCAGCCAGGCTCCAGTTTGGGTGAGACATGCTGTCGCCCACCACGTGTGTGGCTCCACTTTTTTTAGACACAGGTTTTTTTGACACCAGGGTCTCCCAGTGTCAAAAAACCCCTCTGGGCTGCAAATTAGCTACAAACAGGTCTACAGTGCCACATACTGCACGTGCACACTCATCTGGATGCACTTGCAGATGCTAAATTTAGGATTTAAATTTGAATATTTTCACTTCTGAGCTTCTATATGGCTTTTCTAGGTATAACTGTAGAGCAAAATCTAGTCAAGTCCCTTTAACTTTTCTTCCTGGGGAAGGCAGCAGGGAATAGGAAATGCTCTATTTACTAGGGCACCCCCTGGAGTAACTAGGAACAATCACCACAAATTGATGGAGATTTAGGTTGGACATTAGGAAGAAATTCTTCACAGTAAGGGTGGCCAAAATTTGGAATGGGCTTCCAAGGGAGGTGGTGCTCTCCCCTACCTTGGGGGTCTTTAAGAGAAGGCTGGATAGACATCTGGCTAGGGTCAACTTACCCCAGCACCCTTTCCTGCCCAGGCAGGGGGTCAGACTCAATTTGTAGAGGTCCCTTCTGACCCTAGCATCTATGAATCATAAGTGTGGCATGTCATTTTGTACATATTAGTGAATACTATGATGTATTTTGTTTCATTTACCCCAAGTTGTATGTTTTTATACAAAGAGAGGAATAAGTGTGTGCTCTCTAGTTTTCCATTATAGTGTTTGTCACTAGTAAGGGAAAAAAAAAGCCATTTTCTATTATTCTAACCTTTGCATGAAAGTTAAGCAACTGTAAATGCCTAATGCTTCCTGAAAAAAACTTAGTCTTGTGCCTTACAACTTTGGTGACTTTTACTAAGTGAACTGATCACATCACATTTAAGTGCTAAAGAATTAGCCCTCAAAAACTGGGTTCAAATTCTTCATCTATCCAATTAACCCAACAGAGTAAGGATTACTTTCAAAGCTAATTAGATCACATAGTTCAGTGGAAACAATTGTTCTACAATAATTTTCACTAGCTTAGAATCTGGCCAAAACGAAAAGACGTGATTTTATGTAGTGCTGGACCTTTTACTCATCTGCTTATGAATTTCCTGAATGATTTCAATTCCATTTATGCTCTTAACTGGGCAATTCTCAAACCCCTGGAGCTGCGGGAATATATTTCAATGATGTCTTAGTACATGGTTCAGGAGATTCCTAGTAAAAGAGGACTTCTAAATCACTGATTCAAATACATTATGAGTTGCAACTGTCACAAGATTTTACCATTAAATTGTAATTAACATTACATGGCCCTTTGATGACCTATATAAAATCAGTGAATTGTATCATTTAAATTCTTAGATGTAGACATTCACCTTACAAAATTTATCATCTCTAATTGATAACTTAGTTAGCAGTCTCATCATAAGTTTAACAATGCAAGCAAAAAATGTGCCTTGTTTACAACTTACGTCAGCTACAATGGAAGGGTTAGTGTAGACAAGGCTGTGATTCAGATAAATAAGGGACCTGATTGTTAAATCCTGTATAAAGGCATTTATACCGAGTTGGTGGGTGTGGAATTCCCCTACCCTAATTTTATAGCAATTTGAATCCATTTTCATACAGCCTTGTAAAAAGGTATAAGGTGCAAGACAACAAAAATCCAAGTCTCAAGTGTTTGTCTGTTCTAGTAATATTCCACAAAAAATACATGATTAGGCTATCCCTAGCATAAGGTTGTCCTGTTTGGATTTCTTTTCTCAGGGCCCCTTTCTGGGGGCTAGTCTTTTAAATTTTCACCTGCAACCCAGAGAGACCTACTGCTTGCTTCATCTCTTGCTCTTTCAGCTGATATGAAATCTGTTCACTTTTATCTTTCCTCTAAATTTCCTTTCTTTTTCCTGAGATGATGCATTTTCACATTGTTGCCTCAAGAAATGTAAACCCCTATTTATGTTTTATGTATAGAGCATGACAAACCACAAGTGTGTGCGTGTGTGGGGAGGGTGGGGGGACAGCTCTCTCTCTATCATTAGCTTATTTCAATCTGAAAATTAACAGATAATCAGAGGGTTGACATAAGAGGAAAGTCCTAGTATGCATTTGCAGATTTAGGATGTCAGGAATCTATAACGAAGGAAGAAAGAAGAGAAACAATACAAAATCCAGAAGACACTGAAAACTACAATACAGAGAATCCTCAGTCATGCTGTCAGATATATAACTTCCTAGTGAGAAAGGAAGTAGTTTACCCAGACAGAAATTAGCAAAAAATGCTTACATAATGGGGATGTAAACTGCTTCTCTCATCTTCAAATTATAATCATACATGATACTGTTGGGCAGAAATAGTTTGAGAACACTGGGAGGAAATATTAAGAAGATGAGCATGTTTTCATTGTCAGGTATGGGTCTAGCAATGAAAAATACTCTGGCCTTTAGAGATCATAAGAAAGCATTTGTTCAGTGTCAAAGGGGAAAAATATAATTAAGATTATGAAAAATGTTTGAACAGAATACATTAAAATACTCTTGTATAAACTAGATGCATCTTTTCCAAAGGCATTGTATAAGTACTATATTTTTGTCATGCAATGTGAATGAAAATAATAGTTTAAGTGCAATCTTTTAATTATATTATTATGCAGGGTTTATGCAGGGGTGGCCAGTCTGTGCCTCCCATGACACAAGTGTCATGGGAAGCCTATGGAAATAGCTCTGGGAGCAGAAATCAAAGCAGCAATCAGGAAGGGAGAACAAAACAGGAAGAAGGAGATAGGGAAGCAGAACAAGCAGAGAAGGGGGATGTGGCTGGCATTCAGCCAGGGTGCAAAGTTAATTTGTAGCAGACTTGCCAAAAAATGTTAGCTCCCACTGGTTTATATCATAGGCATTGTGACTAGACCAAAATCTATCATACCATTTTTGTTTCTTTTTCGCATGGGCCATAGGAAAAATATAAGCTAGGTTCATGCTATATTATTAATATCCTAGAACTCTATTATGAAAAAAATGAAAATGAATAGAAGTGTGAACAACTACACATGCCAACTACATAGATTCCTGATTTCTTAATGTAACTATACCTTTCATTGAGCAAGGCTGATACTCTTTATAACACCGCCCCCCCTCCCCCGACCTCTTGTCTTATTAGGACAAGGTATAAAATAGCAATTTTCATGAGTACGGGCTAAATACCTTGGCAAGTGAAATTATCTCATGTCCACTGAACAGTGCAAGCTTTCCTCATAGGATTGGTTATCTCACTATCACTACAAAAACTACTTATTTACTAGGATGAATGTTTCCTTTACAAACTGTCTGGCAGGCCGCTTCAGAGGAGTTGACAGTTTTGTTCAACTGGGATGGAAATAACATGAAAATGGCATCTGTTGACAATTGTATTCCAAATAACTGGTTCTTTCAACATATAGGATCAGTTTCCATTGTTATTGCTGGATTTTTCCCAGCAAATGGAAATGGAAACTAATACTCAGTGGGCATGTCTACACAGTCAATTAATGTGAAGCAATATACTCCAGAGTTATTACTGTTTGAATATGCACCCAGGAGTGCAGCATGTTGAGACAGTTCAGAGCAGCCTGGAGTTGTTGGCCCTGGCTCATTGTGCTACAAAGGGCTGGCTGGGGCATGAGGGCGCTTAAGTGCAAGGCTAGCCAGCAGGCAGCCCCCACACTGAAGCACCCTTGTGCCCCAGTCAGCCTGGGCAGCATCTACATGTGCACTGCTATGGAGTAAATCAGTATACTCCAGCCTCACAGGGGTGCATATGTAGATGCCAAGATGTTTACTGTGCCGCTAATTAGTCTACTGCACAGTAAACGTCTTGTGTAGACATGCCTTGTGTGAGACTGTGCTCTCAGGTTCATTCCCATGGTATAACTGATGTGCAGACTTAAAGCTGTATGAGCACTCTTACTTATATGAACCCTTATGGGTAAATGCTATATAGTACCATATTTGAAGATATTAGGTGTTTATTAGGGTATAAGATTTACCTGATTTAGGTAATATGTATACATTTCTAGAAAATATATATATATTTTCTTCAGTTTTTTTCCCTTGTTTTTTATTGGAACAAAAAAGAAATGTTTTTCTTCAATATTCCTTTCTTGGGAACTCCAATATTTATTTCTGCCATCTCTTCAGCAGTCATCTCTTCAGCTTTTAAGAGCTGTCACTAGATTGTTTCCCCATCTATCCCCAAAGCACATTTCTGCCAAACAGTGCAAATAACTGTGTACACACTACAAGACACCCTCGTCCATGTTGCTTCCTAGGGTCGATGCTGTGTTTCCTGTGGCTTCTTCAATACCTCCTATTCCTTTTCAACACTAGGCCTGACAGCTGAACATCCGTCATGCTTTGCATATGGACAGGTATTACATTTAGACTAACCTCAAAATAAGCTGTCTAGACCTAGACCAGATGCAACAAATGCTTTTTAGCACCCTTCAACTCTTGGATTTATTCAGACTCATTCTACCTATAGACATGTGCAGAAGATGAAGCAATTACTATGTTTTGCCATGAGTTAAGAAAACTCCTATTGTGTTCAATAATTGCCCTGCTGCAACCCTAAGATCAATTGTTTATAGAATCCTGGTCATTCCTGCTTGATTTTCAGAGTTCGCCTTTCCACAGTGAACTCAGAAAGGAGTAAGGAGTGCCTATTCATCACAACCACTCCTTCCTAACCATTTCTACAAAATTCTGATCCCCTTCAGTGGTGTGAATAAGGAGGAACATCAAGCCAGGGGATACTTGATTGGCTGACTAAACAAGAAGAAGATTAGTGAATTCTTACAATCACTGCTATTTAATTTTAGCTAAGTGGCAGTGTTTTCCCATTTTCAACTTTAAAACATCTTTAGAAACTTGAAGACAAAAATGAAGAATAAAACTATTGGAATCTGTTTACAACATCTCAACTGCTGTCATTCCAACCTAAAAGCTTTGTGTATTGTATGTACTTTAGTCTGAACATTTGCTGCCACTATTACATTTTGCAATTACAGTGAAGTGAGGCAGAAAATAGCAGTTCAAAAATGTATTCAAGTAATGAAGTTTGAACTATTATTTGAAAGGCTGTTGTTATTTCAGTAAATATTTAATCTTCCTAGCAGCACGGATTCCTAATTGATCTTAAAGTATTATTGTTCTTGGACATTTCTAATCGACTTCTAATTGCTATTTTAAGGTAGTGGGGAATAGAAAGGATAATATGTAATGGATATGGGTGAATGTTATACTACCAGCCACACTTGGTAAAATGTATTTCATGAAAAATATTTCATCAGTGTTTTTTGCCAGGATGGAAAACATTAAGATTCGTACAAGGTATCTAATCTCTTTTTCAAGTCTCCTTGATCACATGCCAATAAACCATCATTAATAAGTTACAATTTACAATCAAGTTAGATGAATGCTCATGGTTAAAAACTTTTCAAATTCACTATTGAAAATAAAGCTTTCTGATTGATTGTTTCACTCTCTCTTCTAGAATGCTAAAGCTTGAAGGATATTCAGAAATATATTCCTTTCTTCTCACTGCGCCTACAGTACTTTCAGTAAATTCTTTATATAGCTGACATGGTTATAAGAGAACATCATGCATGATTGGAGAAACTAATTCTAAGGAAAGCTGACATGAAAGGTTTATTGCAAAAGAACTTCAAATTGATACTTGCATTTATTAAATTGTCTTATTTAGTAACACAAAAGATAGCAAAATTGATCTTATTCAATTTCAACTGGTAATGAATATTAAGGGATTTATTAGTCTATTATTTAGGCTGAACACCCCTCAGAATTGGTCAAATTTACTCAGTAGTGGAAATGCAGTATCTAGCTCAGGGGACCTAGTGAAACCTAGTTACAGAGTCATAGCATGTTTGGGAAATGATACAGATTGATACCTGAGATGAAGTAGGAAAATTCTGCTACACTTTGGGCACATCTACATGTCACCCTACAGCGACGTAGCAACATGCTGTGTCACCATACGGTGCACTATGATGAAGTAGCGGTGAAGTAGCATGTGCACGGCACAGTAACTGCCCATACTTAAAGCAGTTAAAGCATGATGCTGTAGGAATGTCGCTGTATGGCAATGTGTAGACATGCCCATTACATTATAAACGCATCCAGAATTTTAAAAATGAGGTAGCAGTTGCTGTCCATGCAGTCTGGTTGGAGTGGGGCAGAAGTGGTTCTGGATCTCTCCCCAACCCCTGGGTTATCTGGGAGCAATGAGGACACTGTCAGTAGCAGGCAGGGAAGGAGGGGGCAGGAAAGGAGGGGAGGGCAGTAAATATTTTTCTGAGCACAGAAAAGGAGCTGGGGAATTCTTACCTGATTTGGGGACTAAAAAGTCCCAAGCCACTTCCCCCTGGCACAGTCTGAAAATGGGGTGTGATGGTGACAGTGCATCCCCTCTATATCTGCCCCAGACTCTTGTAATAATTTCTGCAAGGTTTTCCTCAGGTTTTACTCTGTGTGATGAGGACTGGCCAACTGAGCTTTATGAGAAACAATCTAAGCCAGTCTGGTAGCTGTATAACTCTCTGTCCATCTGATAAAGTGCTTCAGTTCCATTCAAGCTTATGAAAGTTCAATCAGAGACAAAATCATAATTAGAGACTGGTGGGGATAAGGAAAACAACCCACTCACCTTTTAGCCATCTGGTTAATGCTCTTACTTACAAAGGAGGTGATTTGGGTTCTAGGTACCCTCAACATGAGATCATTTGAACCTACTTCCTAATAAATATCCTAGGCACCAATAGTCAGGGCCAAGGACACCCTTTTGCTCTGCTGTTGAAGCTGGCCCACTTGGCAGCCAAAAGAGATAAATATATGGGGCGAGAGAAAGAGGAAGCCAGAGCCACCTTGACTCTGTGTCTAAGTTGTGCATTGTTCTGCAAAGCAGTGTGCCCCTGTGGCTGTTTATGTATCTTATTCAGTTACTTCTATGCTCTTCACTCCTTCTCCCCTCCAGACACTAATTGCCATGTTATCTCCAACTGAAGTTTTGGAGATTTACATGGGATCTATATGTTTACCAGAGGTATTAAAAGTTTCAAAGCACCCTAGCTGGACAAGATCACATCTGAGCCTACACAGTTCATCAGGTCTAAACACATGAGACGAAACCTGACATATTAATAAAATCAGTAGATTTGCCACTTATGAGCTTGGGAGGCTGAATAGAGTTTGGATGGGATTATGGCTAAAAACAGATGCCACAAAATGAAGATCAGCTGTGTTGTGATGTGTCCCTGCACAGCTGATCTGCTTCATTGGGTGAAACACATCACCTGTTGACCCTCCCATTGAACCTGAGGGACAATAGGCAATGTGTTCCTCACTTCCAGTGATGCACCCCAGGCAGTCTCTGGAGCATGTTTCTGGAAGTGGGAGAAGTTGTGGTTCTTCACCTCTAGAAATATACCTCCAGCAATCCCTAGCGTGTGTCTTTAGAAGCAGGAAAAGTTGAGGTTCCCCTCTTCCAGAGAATGCCTTTCCCCATTCATCAAGTAACAATCATTTTATATTTAAGTCCTTAACACGACTGTGCTTGTAGTATAGACAATTTTCTAAGTTACTGTCCACTGTATCCCCCAGAGAAACATTCTTCTGCTTTGTATTCTCCCTCCCTACATGATCAATACTTGCCTCTGGGTGAAGTTTTTTACATGGAGCTAAGGGAATGATGTTACTTTGATTTTCTTTTACATTGGCAGTATACTTATTTAAATATGTTGAACTTTAAATTTGGAGCTACTGGTATATGGAAAAGTATTGGCTTCTATATTAGATCAGATTACTGTGCTACATAGAATAATATATTATATACATACATTCATATATACACACATATGTGCATGTATATACGTGTGTACGTATATAATATACTGTTCTATATAGCACAGTTTATATAAAAATTATAACAAACTAATATATGATATACTGCTATATGCTGGAGGGTAGGGCTAGGAATCAGAGAGACCTAGACAAATTGGACCAAAAGAAATCTCATGAGGGTCAATAAAGACAAGTGCAAAATCCTGCACTTAGGATGGAACAATCCCATACACTGGTAGAGGCTGGGGGCTGACTGGCTAAGCATCAGCCCTGCAGAAAAGGACCTGGGGGATACAGTGGACAATAAGCTGAATATGAGCCAACAATGTGCCCTTTTTGTCAAGAAGGTAAACAGCATATTGGGCTGCATTGATAGGAGAGTTGCCAGCAGATCAAGGGAAGAGATTATTCCCCTCTACTCAGCACAGGTTAGGCCACATCTAGAGTAACTGTATTCAGTTTTGAGTTCCCCACTACAGAAAGGTTATGGACAAATTGGAAAGAATCTGGCAGAGGGCACTGAAAATGGTGAGTGGGCTGGGGGACATGACTTCTGAGGAAAGTCTGAGGGAACTGGGCTTATTTAATCTACAGAAGAGAAGACTGAGAGGGGATTTAATAGCAGCCTTCAACTACCTGAAGGGGTGTTCTAAAGAGGCAAATGACAGAACCAAGGAGCAATGGTCTCAAGTTGCAGCAAGGGAAGTTTAGGTTAGATATTAAGAAAAATGTTCTCACTAGGATTGTACTAAAAAATGTTCTCACTAGGAGGGCATTTGGTGCCCTGGATGAGATATATTACATTTCTGGAGGTGCAGGTGTAAGATCTAGGAATGCTGATGGTTCTGTTGTAGGGTGTAGTAAATTGTGAGCATGGTGGAGATGTGTTGGCAGGTTTTACATTTCTTGTCCCGGCATGGTTTGGATGCATTTAGTGTGTTTTGGGCTGTAGGAAGTTTGCTTTTGGTGATAAGGTTGGTGAGGTTTGGTGCTTGTTTAAAGGATAGGATGGGTGGTTCTGGGAAGATCTCTTCTGGACTACTGTGTCCCGTACTTGGCGCCGCACTTCAACAAGGACATGGTAAATCTTGAAAGAGTCCAGAGAAAGGCCAACCATATGATCAGAGACTTGCATAGCAAGCCATACAAGGAAAGGCTGAGGGACCTGGGACTCTTCAGCCTGAAAAAGAGAAGGCTGAAAGGGGACTTGATAACGATTTACCATTACATCAGGGGCATACATCAAGGGCTCAGTGAACAACTGTTCGCCAGCGCACTCTTGGGAAAAACCAGGAGTAATGGCCATAAACTCCTGGAAGACTGTTTCAGGTTCAACATCAGGAAAAACTTCTTCACAACTAGGGTGTCCAAACTATGGAATAAGCTCCCTTCAGAAGTTTTTCAATAACCTACTCAGAAAATCTTCAAGAGGAGACTGGATGGTCACCTTGCTGGGGTCACCTAACCACAATTGTCTTTCCTGCCTATTGCAGCGGGCTGGACCCAGTGACCTTCCAAGGTCCCTTCTAGCCTCAAAATCTATGAATCAATGAATCTTTGAGAACTGAGTATCCTTCTTGTATGGGCTGCAATCGTCTGAGGACTTTCCTGCTTTACCACTCCATCTAGGAAAAGCACAGGCCACTTGCAGACACTTCCTCAGCCTGACAAAAGGTCTTTGTGTCCAAAAGCTTGCTAAGAAGAATTTTTCCAACTATTTGAGTTGGTTTAATAAAAGATTTCAGGTTTACCCAAAGAACCTTGTCTGCTTATGTCCTTAGACCAACACAGGTACAACCTACACCCCTGAAAAGTGGTGTGTTTATCATATTTCTGTTTCAGATGCCATAGTGGCATTTGGTTTTATTGTTATTCCAATGGAAGCTAGGCTTCCAAATACCTTTGGAGATCTGGGTCATCATAAAAAACTTCTCCCAAGGCTTACGTGTAAGTGCACTGATGTACCGGGGCATTAGTAAAGGAATGAAAATACCATTTACATCTTTTGATGTACAGAAAAAAGTTTTTTTATAATTTGTATATTGACATTTTCTTAGGACTTTGAACTTATTCCTTCCATAGGGGTTCTAGAAATTCTAAGAGTATTTGGTTTTGAATGGAAATGTCTCTGTGAGTCCAATGTTCCTGTGTATCAGGAAGAAATGACTTGCCTTATTTTTATTTACTGAATGATGATATATTTATATATGTTTATGTGTATCTGGTGGGAAATGTGTGGTAGAACTATGAACTCTGTGGCTTTGCTGTATGATGTTTGTTGGTATTATAATTGCACTTAATTTTCCACTGGCTGGTTCATGCAGTTCAAAACTGCAAATCTCATCTTCTGTGCACTTGCTTTTTACATGACATTTCTATTTCAAAATGTACTATAGCCATATTGAAAGGAATTGAAGGTTCCTGGTATCAGAGTTTCCTTTGCAACAGCATGGTCAAGAGTGCAAAATCTTTTAGAATGCCATATAAAATCTGCTGCTAAAAATAAAAGGTTACTTCTGCCATAAATAGTACCTTTTCACTTCTGCAGAACAAAATAATGGGGTCATTCTGAATGTAAGAGTCTTGTGGGAATATTTGGATGTCCTTTCTAGTAATACATTTTATGACAAACTTTGCCCTGGAATGTATTGCATGTGCTGGATTGCATGTGCTAGCACACAATTCAGTATAATATAAAATAGGAACATGTTTTTGTTTTTAAACAGGAACAATTTCTTGAGTATTTCAATTTTCTTTTGTGCTGGAAAGTAATGCAGAAAGAGAATAATGACCCTAGACTCTATATGGCATTCTATACTCACTGTGGGGCATACTTTTGTCATCCTAGACACATTACACTTCTGGATAAATACTAATTTCTTCTCTCTGTAAACAGTGCATTTCAGCTCACAACTCCTTGACTTCATAAGTTTTAAATTAGTACCATGAAGGACTGAATTTGAATACATTCTAATATATTCTAAAACACATGTGTGAATGACTCCCTCCATGGGCACCATAACGTGCATTGAAACGCTGTTAAATTTATACCTAGATGTGGGAAATACACACTTTAATGTAACTACCTTACACACACACACACATACGCACACGCACACACTTTATTAATTATTTTCTATAAGACTAATATACAGCAGATGCCTCAGAAGAGGCATGGACAACAGTAGCAATCTAAACATCATCCTAGTAAAATAAACCAAGGGATCTCTTTATTAGTTTACTAGGATCATGTTTAGCATGTCACTATTGTTCACTCCCCTTCTGAGGCAGTTGCTGTATATATTGGCAATAATATTCTGTGCAAAAGAAAGGAATACAGCTGAATTTGTCCTTCTATCAGTAAAAACTTTGTTTTCAGTTGTCTGAATTACCAGACCAAGGAAAAACAAACAACCCCTACCCCCAATCTGTAGCATTAAACCATAGTCTGTGCAAGGGGTAGAGGCAAGTACAATGTCTGAGATATTCAGAAGAAGAAATCCCCCAAGTCTCCCACTATTGGAATATAAGGACTATGTTTCTGACCCAGGACCTCTTTCTGGTTCCATTCGCTTTGCATATTCACTCAAAGGCGGAACCCTAAGTGTTCAGAACCTACTAATATTTTATATCTAGACATACTCTGGAAATGGACTCTGTAAAAGCAGTACCATGCTTATTGAGTCTCAAAAACTTGACAGCTGATATTTATGAGATTTGCCGCTTACAGTACTCACACTGACATGTATATACTTTATTGTCCTTTCTGATATTGTACAAGAACATGTGTTTGCAAAAACTGACAGTGGAATTAGAATGCAACCAACAATGGTCAGTATATTCTAAACTAGAAGAGAAAATATTTCTCACTTCCATAACTATCTTAGCTCTGCAAGACCCACATTTTCTACTATAACAGAAGATAAGATTCTGAATAAAAATGTGAACCAGACCAGTTAAATAAAGTGGTTTCAATAAACCTGTCTGTACCATATAGCTATGCTTAAGAAAATACAATTGCTTACAATTATTTTAGGATTTTTAATGTCTTCTTCAGAAAAAGTATTTTTTTATTCTATTTTTCTTGTATATATATGTGATATAAAGATTTCATTAGATATTTCTTTAACAGGACATTCTATTGGAGATTATTTTCGCAGGATATTATTTATTTGAGAAAAACATGGTGATATTTTAGTTGTTCCTAAATCATGTTGAATTAGTACTAATACTTATATTAATTGTAATGGGAACAAAATGGCTAGGGACAGACATTTGAAAAGCCAGCCCCTGAATTGATTCAACCTTTGCAGGTTAGTTTAACCTGCCTAGGCTGAACCGGTTTATAAAAGGACAAACATTCACTCTGGCATATGCCTGCAGTTGCTCAAGCCAGGTGCTGGGGAGCGCTACAGTGTACCTTTGGCTGTAGGCTGTGCTGGTGGGGAATGGCCAGTTTGGGCTGAACTGACCATAGAGGGGTTTAATTACTCCCTCCCAATCCCACCAACAGGCACCTGAGCTGGGTCTTTCAGTTGCCCCCTGCCCCCTCCCCCCCCCCGGTTGCTGCTGCAGGAGCAGGGCACCATGGCCCCTGAGACAAAGGGGGGCATTTAGAAGAGTTAGTTTCATCTCTACCCACACTGGCAGCCAGATTTTCCCATCATGGTCACTCACTGCTCGCCGCTCCAGCTGCCAGGTAGGGGTGGGGGTGGGGCCCAGTCCCTGCTGCTCTGTGCTTGGGGCCAGCCCCCTCCCAGCAGGAGGGAGCTTATTCAGCCACTGGCCCTGAGCACAGGCTGAGCTGTGGCTAGGTAGACCCTGCCCACAGTACCAACAGCCAGTGCCTGACTAAGACCTCTCCTGCCAGGAGGAGGCTTGCCTCAAGCACAGAGAGGCCGCTAGCACCACAGCAGAGTCTGTTCAGCCTGGCCACCACTGCTCTGTGCTTGGGGCCAGCCCCCTCCCATCAGGAGGGGGCTTATTCAGCCACTGGCCCAAAGTACACAGTGGCTGCAGCTGGGCCAGGCAGACCCCGCTGTAGTGCCAGCAGCTGAATAGGCCCCTTCCTGCTGGGAGGGGTCTTGCCTCAAGCACCAAAAGGCCACTTGCACCACAGTAGGGTCTGACTGGCCTGGTCATAGCCACCGCTTGGCCTGCGCTCAGAGCCAGTGGCTTAATAAGCCCCCTCTTGCCAGGAGGGTCCTTGCCTTGAGCACAGACCAAGTGGTGGAGGCTGGGCCCCACCTATGCCCAGCTGCTGGAGCAGTGAGTAGTGAGTGACCATGATGGGCAGCAGCCAATCATGGCTTCCCAAAGCATGAGCTCCTTCCCAGCAGGGGCTGCTCTGTAGAGCTGGCAGAGCTGCTGCAGAGCACAACAGTACTTTGGGGGCCTTGCAGGTCTATGGCCTGCTCCAGAACCCCAGTATTTCCACATGCAGCCAACTGCAGCTGTCTGGGCCTCACAGCACAGCACCCCCACTGGGAAGGAGCTCGTGCTCCCCCACATTATGACAGGGACTGCTGCCCCCAACACGGGCCCTGCCCCTCTTGCTGCAGTAGCAGGGAGGTGGCACAGCCAGGCAGGACCCCAGGGACCCCAGGGACCTTGGGAAGAGTGAAAGACCCCTGCAGCCAATGCACCAGGCCTTGCTCCAGCACATTGGACCATTGGCTTCAGGGGGCTGTCACTCTTCCCTACCGGCAGGGCTACAGGCAGTGGAGTGTGGCTGCTGCTGTGCATGTGAAGGAGGGAGGCAGGCAGGCAGGCAGGCAGGCAGGGAGTGGGGCTGTGCTCAAATTGACATGCTAAACATTGGTTGGGCCATGACATGGGTGGCCCACCCCATTTGGCAGCCTCTAGGTGGAACACTTTATGCCAGAGGCGCTCCTGCCCAGAGCTGCCCTGCCCTGGGTTCCAGGTGGTGGCATTGGGCAGCAGAGGGGTTGGCTAGGGCATGAGGTTTCTGAAAGTGCCAGAAGCAGGAAGGACATTGGCCCCTTGATGGCTGGGTTGACTGGGCACAATTTATACACATGGTCAGTGTCTACACATGCATTTGATCACAATTAAATACTCCACTGTAAGATAGTACAGTCTCCAACAGTACTATCTTACAGTGCTATTAATTAGTTTACTGTGGCCTAAAACCATTGCATTTGTAGATGGTGACGTTTTACTGCACAGCTAACTAGTCTACTCTACAGTAAAGCACAAATGTAGATGCAACCAGAGGATCCCAGTAATTCCAGTGACTGAAGTATAAATCTATCACTTGATTCAGAAAAGTGCTTAAGCATGTGCCTGGGAGTCTAGGGAGAGGGTTGGTAGGGGGCGGGGCCGAGAGCACTCAGTTCCGGGCTAGCCGGAACGCGTGATTGGCTGAGGGAAAAACGCGGGAAATTCAAACTGCGTGCTTTAAAAAGCCGCGGTTTGAAA
>NW_017728993.1:52585904-52594126 GCF_001723915.1 Gavialis gangeticus
TCCGACCCTAAATCTATGAAACTATGAAACTATGAGAGGCAGATCAGTGTACAAGCTCAGGGTCTGCAGAACTGTGATCATTTATTTTCTCTGCCATAGCTTTCCTTTGTGATTTCCATCCAGATTGTTTATTTTCCCTTGTTTTAAGGATAAATGTATTAAGATTATGAGATGCATATAAATGTATGGAATGGGAGTCATATTGGTACCTTAAATGAATGAGTCATCTGAATGAACTCTCCCTTTTTTACCTTTGGATGATTATCAAATTATAGTAAAAGCTCTGTTACCCTGGGAACGGGGGATGCTGGATAACAAAATATGCCGGTTAATTGAGCGGCCCCATCTCACGCCGTGTCTGGGGCATCCCTCCACCCCTCCCACAGCATCGCCAACCCTGCCTCAGGGCAGGGAGGTGGGTCCTACACAGCCCTGCACAGCCTGTTATGCCCCCAGGCTGTTGGGGCTCAGCAGCACAGGCTGCTTTACCCCGAGCAATGGTGGCTCAGAGAAACCAAAAGTTCCACAGTGGGCTCTTCTGGTTTCACTTTATCTTACAAGCCAGCATGCTGGTTAGTGGAGCATGCCGGCTTGTAAGATGCCAGATAAGAGAACTTTTACTGTATATAGATAAAAGGGATAACATTGAAAGCTTATGCAATTTTGCTAATTTATTGTCTCTCCTAAGCTCACTGGAACTCCATTTAAGAACTTATTTATTATTTTCTCATCTGAAGATGGTTAGTAATTACAGTAGGAAATTAGTAGCATCAGTTTAATATTAGGCAAACACACATCAGCAAACAAAATAATCTATCTTTTAGTGCATATTGCATCTATGTTCCCCTGAATTTTAAAGACAGGGTATTTTTTTTCTTCCTGCATTATAAATTTTCTAATTGGTTTTCTTAGCTTAATCTTGATTTTTCTAGTATCACTCTGAGAGTTCATTATGATATTGTAATTCATAGCTATTCTGGATTGGTTTCAAATGAGTGGATTTTTGACTGACATAAATCTGAAGTGATAAGAGAGTCATACCCCTTGACTTCCCAGATTCTAGTTAAAACCAGTTTGCTTTGAAATTGCTTATTAAATCTGGTCAATTTCTATAACTTAATTTACTCCATCATTATAGTTATGATTAGGATGGTGGTTACAGAGCTGCTTAATGATAAAACATGCTGAATAACTGGCTAATTAAAGTCACTGTACTTTTTGATGTTTTTCTTAATTGATCCTAAGGGAAATGGAAAGGATGTCCAATTACCACTTTGATTGTAAGGATAGTGACTACTGTAGTTTGGATTTTGTTTTGGAGACAAAGATATTGGCCTCTGCAGGCACAGCAGCATGGAAGCGTAGTGATTCCATTATGTGATCATTTTTCATAAAGAATTTATCAAGCCACAATCTTTTCCCTCCAAGTATGGCAGAATGAATAGGCTCTGTGCCCAGGAAGTCACAATGACTTCTAATGCCTTCTGAATCTTTTCCTTTCCTTGGCAAGGAGCTTCAGTGCAAGTTTCACATAGAGGGAACCAAAATTAATCCAACTAATTAATATAAAGCAGGAAGGAAATAAGGGCTGCCTGAAACTTGATTTTATTTAAATATTTACATAATAATTAAAACAAAATATTAGGGGACTCTCTATGCTCAATTAATCTCCATAAATTGCAGTTTTATCATGTTAGATGGCAGCCTTATGAAATTAGAGGGAAGCCTCAAACTGAAAAGAATGGTGCATATTGGCAAATTCGAATGACAAAGCTTAAGACTAAGTAGACGTTTGAACAAAATCAAGGTATTCTGTGTGATTCCAGTCTATCAAGAATGTGAAAAAGCAGCTTCCTATTTATAACAATATGTAAAGTGCATAAGTGTAGTTCTTAGAAGAAAGGCATTTAGGGTGATTTTGAGTTTCATGGTTAGTGAAGTGTTGATTGATTGCATAATATGCAAACGTATATTTACTTCAAGGAATCTGCATGCCCAGGGGAAAAAAAAGTAGTATATTAAAAAGCCAAATGAGACTTCATAAAAACTCCATGCATTATTCAAAATGGAAGAAATACTGGGATATTTATAAAGCAGCAACTAAAATGAGTATATATTAGCACTCAAATCAGAGAAGAAATGAGACCTGAGCTTCCTTCTATGATTTTAACTCTCATGGAAGATGTACAATTGTGACAAGACATACAAGCAGACAAAACAATTTTATCCCCCCCCGAAATACTGAGTGATCCCACTGAAGGCAAGTCAGTCAGGTATGAACATATCTTTCTTTCAGATTATGTTTTAAAGGAAAAAAGAAAAATACCACAAAGGAGCAGTGTGATGACTTTGCAATCATTGATTTTGAAAGGGGTTGGAAAGTATTGATTCTGTTTATTTTCTTTGAATAAATTAAATTATGGGCTCAGGTGAGCAGTCCAAAGTAGTTTTGGTACAGTTTTATATTCATTTGTTCACTCATTCAAAAATAGTTAAAAATTATGCATGTATTAAATATAGTTAAAAATAAAAAATAGTTAAAAAGTATGCATGTACTGTATTAAAATACCCATATCTTTCATACTCTTTATAATGCATTGAAAGCTACCCTAGGGCATGTCCTTACATGCAGGGGCTTGCGTTTGCCACAACATATATAGCAGCGGCACAAATTTGTCTCTAAGTTTATTTCTCCTGAGTACAATTGCTCCTACCTGCATGCATGCTGTGGCATAAACCAAACTGTGTTAGGTAGGGTAGGAGAGGCTGGGTCCACCACCTGTGCTGGCCTCTGCATCCTTACCTGAGGTTCTTGGGGGTCTCCCAGGGCAGAGGCAGTGCCAATCCAGCTGCACAGAGGCTGGCCAGTGTCACAACCAAATTTGAATAAGGTGCTGGCTAACACAGGGTTAAGCATAGACAAGTGCTGACAAGCTATGGAAAATCCCCAGAGGGCTAGTGAGCATGCCCAGCACGTGCCCCATGCATGACCCCAGGCTTGTCAATCATGGCTCTGCCATGAGGTAACCTGAATTGATACTATGCGCATGCCCAAGCTTTCACCAGAAAGAACTGGAACTTTCCACAGGGGAAGCCTTACGATTGGCCACTCGTTTCATATTTAAGGCTTGTAAGTTTCCGCCCACGGTGGAGACCAGACCCGACCTGAGAGCAGAGACTGCTACTGCAGAGACTGCCTCTCAGGAGAGCCTCTTAGGCCTAGAGACCTGGTTCACTTCAGAGCTCCGCTGGTCTCCCCGCTACTGTGTACTCACGGCATACTTCTGCCTTAACTATCACCCATCTTCGTATCGATCACCCGCTACTGAACATTGTTCTGACATTGACTATGGCACCAGTTCTCCACGTTCCAGTTCACGATTCTTTGCCACCGTTGCCGACCCAGCATCGTCCACGTTTCTTCATCGTTCATCAGTTCGCGTTCTTGTTTCTTGAACCATTGTAACCAAACCTAAGATTGAACCAGCCTATGCCACCTTACCATCTTGGGGCATAAGTAACCGATAAAGACCGCTTTGTTTTGAAACCACACGTGTCCCAAACCGCTCAGACTCCTTGCCGCTACTCCCCTCTGTTCGCTACGTACCTCGGCCCACCGTGACCTTGGGGCCCCGTCCCCGACATGGCATCAAGAACAGGATCAATGGGAGGTGAGTTAGAGTCTGAGCTGATCCAAAACTGCCCATGGCGCAGTGGAAGTTGTCCGACCAACGACCTGGACGACTTATGGGCCCATATCGTATACCATCAGGCCGCCAATCCAGCCGCGGCAATGATTAATGGGTACCTGTCCCTCCGTGGTACCAGCAAAAAGGAATGGGCTGTCCAGATCAACCCCAGAGCATTTGGTTGCGTCATGCGGGATCCCTGGGCCGTCTATTGCCCATGGGAAGAAACCGGGTCCCTATCCCTCGCCCGTGTAAAACCTTCGGGTGCGGCAAGTCCCAGCCCGGCCCAAGAGTTTGCCCGGTGCGTCCGGTACCTGAAGGAGGGAGGAGAGGACACCCCTCCGGACAGGTTTAATTGTCCAAGCCTCACACTGGGATCAAGGGGGCATGAGCTGCTAACCCAGCTCCGGGAGAATTTAGAAGCAAATGGGCGAACAGCTAAGTGGACCGGCTTAAAGTGGAAGAAGGGCACGATGATCAACGTATTGTTTAGAGAGTATGCTGTATTACTGAGAGAAAATGCAGACTTGGCAGTGCAGCTTGAGACCGCTGCCAGAGCTGCCACTGAAAATTTAGCAGCGCCGCCATTACAAGATGGCACTGGCAGAGAGGAGAGCACACCGAATATCGCGCCAACACTAACTCCGCCCACTTGGAGCCCGCCCCCGGCCACAGCACCGCCCACGATGTCACCATCACTGCATGTAAAACAGCGCCACCTGGAGGAAAAGGAAATAAAAGCAAACAAAAACAACGAAAGTGAAAGTGACACAGGAGCAACCATAAGAGAAAGCACGAACGCACCGATGCATGATACATCTTCAGAGCAATTGAATCCGGACTTGGCGACAGCACTGCCCATCTCAGTGCAGAAGATAGTAACTGGCCCTCAAGGCCAAGGAACCCAAGTCACCACTACCACAAGAACACGTACCCGTTCAGAGATGAATGAATTGAAGACGGAAACTGGAATAAAACCCAAAGAAACACCAATTGTATGGCTAGGTAGACTGATAGCTGAAGCGGGAAACGAGACTCTCGACCAAGACGAAGCCATGCAGTTAGTGAGAAGTACAGCGTGGTGTAAAGGAAAGGTAGTCGACCCAGTGCCTGTACTCGCAAACTACTACTGGCCTATTCCATTGCCGGCCCTAGTAGTTGAGGCCCTGCAAAGGAAAGTGCATACCTGGCACGAGGGAGCATCAAGCCATCCAGATGCAAGCGCCTTGGTATACGCTATCCTTGGAGCATCCTATGCCTCTTGGAATCCAGCCCAGCAAGCATTGATCCTAACAGCAGCTCAAGCACAAGGAGCCTGGCCACACAGGTTTGCCACCAATCCTGGGAATGTGCCATGCTTGTTGGAAGCTGTGGAAGCAGCAACTGAAGTCTACAGTGGTAGCCAGAATCTAACAGTGAGGCTACTTCTGAATCCATCTGTGAATGGCCCAGTAGCCCATGTACTAGGACAACTGGGAAAGCTACAGGGAGCTATGAGACCAAAAGCTCAGAAGACAGCATACCCCGTTATTGACAAAGATCAAAATGCCGTGTTAGCCTATCCGATCAAGTACTCTCCCACTCGTCCTCGATGGGAAAGTCGACGACCTCTGGCACGTAACTCATTGCCTCAAGCTCGAAGTTCACCACCACAGCGCATCCTGATGGAAAGAGCGATGTTTGGTTTTTTGCTTGGAAGATCCGGTTTAACCAAAGATCAACTTAGGTCGATTGGAGATGAAAGACAAAGAGCCCTTGCCAAAGCACTTGGCTTTGACGAAACTAACAAGAAGCCAAAAAATGAGTAATCACCATCAGCACAGTGACCAGCGGCATGAAGAAACTCACTGAACCCGATCAATGAAACAACGACCAGAAGAAGAAAACACTTGAAAAAGAAAATAAGGATCTAAGGCAAGAGATCACTAAACTGTATGACATGATAATGTATTTTAAAAGTTCTCTGAAATGAAACAAAGAAAACAAGAAGTTAAATGAGAAAGTTCGAAATATGCAATCAAAACTGGAGAATAATGAGAAGACCGTTGCCAAGTTGATTGCAGCTCATGAAGAAATGAAGAAGGAACTTCAAAATGAGAAATTACTAATGAAGAGTCTACAATCCAAAGAAACGATGAAAGACATCAAAACTAAAGTGGAAAACAGAGTAACTAACACAAAGAACCAAGGAATGGAAATCAAAAAACAGAAACTCCAGTCACAGCTAACAGGAGCCCAGGATACTATAAAGGACCTGAAGAAGAAAAACGAAGTCCTGGAAGAGGAAATTGAGGAGCTGAGAGAATTTAAAAAGAACTGCGTGTTGACTTTAGAAAGCAGGAACATCAATCCCAGCACAGTGATTGGTCAAAAACTTAAGAATAGAAGTTGTGCATGTATTGTTTGTTTTTCAGGTAATGACAACCCTAAGTGTGTAACATCTGGCCACCGACCAAGAGAAGGTGTGTCACCTTACACCTTCACCGCATCCCACTTGAAGTGACAGGAGACGCTGATCAACCCCGAACGAAGACAGCGGCAGACCCAAGGAAGGACCACAATGACACCGACCAAGAGTCTAGTGACTTTGCCTTTGTATTGCATTGAAGATCAGGAGGCAATCCAAGCTCAGAAGATCTGGAAAAAGGCCATAATGCGGGTTTGGAGAGCAGCAGCCAATCACAGGTATGCCAATGTCTTCCTACAGCCTGTGACTGATGACATAGCACCAGGCTATCACAGTATTGTACAGAGGCCAATGGATTTATCTACCATTAAGAAGAACATTGAGAACCGGCTAATCCGAACCACAGCTGAGTTCCAACGTGATATAATGCTAATGTTCCAGAATGCAGTCATGTACAACAGCTCTGACCATGACGTGTACCACATGGCTGTGGAAATGCAGCAAGATGTGTTGGAGCAAATCCAGCAATTTCTGGCCACACAACTGATCATGCTGACATCCGAGTCCGGGATCAGTGCGAAGAGCCTGCATGGGCAAGACTCCATAACATAAAGAAGCCCTCCAACTTAAAGGACAGGGAAGTTCACAACTGGTTGACTAGACGAGCCACATTGACCAATGACGCTTCGATCCTCAATAGGCACTTAGAGTAAATATAATGATAGTTATGTTGCAGTGCCCATTCTGTCCTGTGTGTGTTTGTTTTTCAGCTCTGATCATGTGACCCCTGACTGAGTCCGTGACTTCATTGGTCCTCGTTAACCTGCTGATCGTCGGTACCACGGGATACACCATCTGTGAGAATACGACCGAGGGACCACGAACTAATTGGCGAGACGTCGCTTACCAACACGAGACTGAGTCCGGACACTCGTTGACTGCAGAGCAGAGAAACTATGCTTACAAGCATGCGTTACTATTCGGGTTGATGATGTAATGCTTTATAACCAATGTTACGTGTTTGTATTTTGCATTTCAGTTTTTAAGACGAAGGTTAAGGAATTTATCTGTGTTTGTATTTATCCGTTTGCCCGATCATAATAATAATGTTTTTGTATATACACGTTTACCCAATTTGAATCCTGATAATCATGTACGAGATGAAGATGAAGATGAATGTTAATGTTAATTGGGAAATGTTAACACCTGTGTTACCAGCAAGGGGGCATGTCACAACCAAATTTGAATAAGGTGTTGGCTAACACAGGGTTAAGCATAGACAAGTGCTGACAAGCTATGGAAAATCCCCAGAGGGCTAGTGAGCATGCCCAGCACGTACCCCATGCATGACCCCAGGCTTGTCAATCATGGCTCTGCCATGAGGTAACCTGAATTGATACTATGCGCATGCCCAAGCTTTCACCAGAAAGAACTGGAACTTTCCACAGGGGAAGCCTTACGATTGGCCACTCGTTTCATATTTAAGGCTTGTAAGTTTCCGCCCACGGTGGAGACCAGACCCGACCTGAGAGCAGAGACTGCTACTGCAGAGACTGCCTCTCAGGAGAGCCTCTTAGGCCTAGAGCCCTGGTTCACTTCAGAGCTCCGCTGGTCTCCCCGCTACTGTGTACTCACGGCATACTTCTGCCTTAACTATCACCCATCTTCGTATCAATCACCTGTTACTGAACATTGTTCAGGCATTGACTACAGCACCAGTTCTCCATGTTCCAGTTCATGTTTCTTCGCCACTGTTACCAACCTGGCATCGTCCATGTTTCTTCATCGTTCATCAGTTCGCGTTCTTGTTTCTCGAACCATTGTAACCAAACCTAAGATTGAACCAGCCTATGCCACCTTACCATCTTGGGGCATAAGTAACCGATAAAGACCGCTTTGTTTTGAAACCACACGTGTCCCAAACCGCTCAGACTCCTTGCCGCTACTCCCCTCTGTTCGCTACGTACCTCGGCCCACCGTGACCTTGGGGCCCCGTCCCCGACATGGCATCAAGAACAGGATCAATGGGAGGTGAGTTAGAGTCTGAGCTGATCCAAAACTGCCCATGGCGCAGTGGAAGTTGTCCGACCAACGACCTGGACGACTTATGGGCCCATATCGTATAC
>NW_017728993.1:52599126-52609159 GCF_001723915.1 Gavialis gangeticus
CTGTTCGCTCCGTACCTCGGCCCACCGTGACCTTGGGGCCCCGTCCCCGACAGCCAGCAGCTAGAGTGTGACTCTAGACAGTTAGGCTCCATTTCTAGTGGTGCACACTGCTGCCACTTGCGCTATGCCACTGTTTTGTGGATGGTTTTTTTTGACACCTGGAACTTCCAGTGAGTGTCAGATTTTGGTGCTGTGCTGCAAATTAGCAGGGGAGTGAATGGTTCCACATGCACCAAGTGTGGTTTACGGCTATGAGGCACCACAAACTGCGTGTGTGTGCTCATCTGGACACACCCCTTAGGGAAACAAGGAAACAAGGGCCACCTGAAACTTGATTTTTTTGAAATATTTACATAATAAATTAAAACAAAATAGGGGACCCTCTATGCTGACTTAATCTCTATAAACTGCAACTTGATCATGGTTTAGGGTGCATCCAGATGAGCATGCATGTGCAGTTTGTGGCCCCTCAGAGCTGTATGAGGGACTGCAAGCTGCATGTGGCATATGTGTAACGATTTGCTGTGCTACATGGCACCAAAATTTGAAACTAGGAGATCCTGGTTTCAGAAAAACTGCAGCAAAAGGAACAAAAATGGCATGGGTCACCAGAAACAGAGTCTGACCATCTAGAGCCATGGTCTGGCTTTTGGCCAGGCTCCATTTAGCCAGATCAGCATTGCTGCTACCCTGGAAGGCCCACGGGACCCCAGGTAAGGCTGCTGGAGCCAGTCCAGTTTCTAGCTGCCCAACCAGAGACAATTTGGCACATTGGAGTGCATGTGCAGGGGAATGCCCTGGTGCACAAAGCACTGACACAAATATGTGTCACTTCTATTTGTGCTGTGGCAAACACATGCCCCTACCTGTGGGGATATGCCCTTAGAGTACAAGGGGCCACAATCACAGTGCAGTTCGGTTGACTTCTGTGTCTGCAATTGCACAGCTATTTTATCAGAAAACTTTTCTACAGTCTGGGAAAGATGACTTTTTAAATTGACAAAAAAGGCACCAACATCTGCACAATGTTATAAGACTCTACTTTGCCCGAAGTGTAAAGCCATGTCTTAGAAGTTGTTGTGCATCTTTGGGAGAGATTCTGTCCTAAGGATGCAGATTGCTTCTTAGCAAAATCTGGACTACAGCAGGTGCATCTACATGAGATGCTTACAGTTTCCCAATTAGCTCCAAAATAAACTCTCACTGTCTACACGTGTGGTGCAGGATAGTACTGCCCAACAGAAGTACTATTCTATGGTGGAGTTATTTACGCCACTGCAATGCATGTATAGACAGTGATTGGGGCTGGCTGGGGCACAAAGGTGCTACACAAAGGTGTCACCTAGCCCTGCATTTAGACACCCTTATGCCCCAGCTAGCCTCTGAGCAACACATTGAGTTGAACAGGAGCAGCTCAAGACTGGCAGGCTGACCCCCGAGACCCTCTGCCAGACAGGTCTGTGCCACCCTAGCTCAACATGCTGTTGTTCTGGGTGCATATGTAAATGCTGCATCCAGGAGCAATAAACTCTGGCACACTTTGTGCCAGAGTTTATTGCATCACATTAATATTCACTTGTAGATGCACCCAGCATAGATGTCTTTTTGGGATGCATCACATTCCTCCCACTGAGGTACAAGGACCAGCTCTTAGAATGAGAACATCTTCCTAGCTCATTTGTTAATCCCTGTCAAAATCTGCTCTTTAAATGTTATCTGGTTTTATAATGTAATTGTATGACATCAGCCAAAGATTGAACAGAAATTTCCAGAGTTAAATATATGAAGCTAGATCCTATTCCACCAATTGGACATCTATGTATATTTAAATGTTCCCATTGCCCTTAAACAAGCCTCCAAAAAAGACATCAGCATGCTTATTTTTGTAGCAAACCAGCATCCTGCTCTTAAAATTACATCACAAAGAGCAGTGAACGTAAGGAAGACCCATCTACCCTTTATGTTAACTCTTTTTTTGAGACTACAGCAGGATGTAAAAGATTAACATAAGGCATCTAATAGATAGAATAGAATCTGGCCCATAGAATATTGTGGCCTGAACTAAATCACTTTAATCAGCACTGTTAAAAAATTAAGTATTATTTCTTTGCAAATCTCTCACAGAGAGGACCTGCAATACAGACTCACCAGTGGATTATGCTTGTTGAAGAGTCTTCCATGAAGGTTGGCACTTAAGGAGTTAATGTAAGGGTGGGTCAAAACTAATATGAATTTCTATTTGTTTAGTTAGAGCTTTAGGGATTAGAGGGTCACTATAAATTTTTAAAGATCCCACAGTCATTGATTAGCTCTTAATAACAATATGATAGACTTTCAGTTACTGGAATGTTATCTGATAATTGCTTCCACAGACAAGCAAGGTTTAACTTCCTGTGTCTGGAAAGCTGAACATTAAAAAGGGTCTCCAGAGCACAACACATTTTGATCTTTTAAAATGGGTATGTATGAAATATTTTAAATATATATTTTTTAAAAGGCTGCCCTGCAAATGTTTTGATTTAATCTTAAATCCACTGATAAAACAGCTTTTGTTAGACATAAAAAAAATATTTGATTTGGATCACAAGGATGGTATAGGTTAAATCACTTCTGGGGATATTATTAATGATGTGAACTTTTGCTGATAAATTTAAAAAATCATTTTTCAAAGACGAATATTGGATTGTTACTGCAGATAATGTGGTCTTCAAATAGGCCAAATGTAAATCCCATTCATTCTCCTGTGTTTGCAATGAAACATCTCAATTTGAATTTAATTTGTGGTTTACCAATGTAGAAATGACTAACAACCTAATAATAAACAATATAAGTTTGGATTAAATAACTGTATGGATCATCTATGTACAAATTCTAGTGTTTTTATTGAAGGACCGTCTTCTAGCATTCATTTGACAGTTTCTACTTGTATCTCATGTTCATCAGAAAAATAATTATATATCCTTTGAATTATTGGCAATAAAAAACCATGTTGTCTCCAAGGAGATCCTGAAAATATCAATGAGAAAGAAGCTCCAACAACTTGTTCCCACTCCACATGAGCTGCAGACTGAAAAAAAAATACTGTCCAGTTGCCAGCAGAGTGGTACAGAATATTCCCAGTGCCACATACAAGATCCCACCAAAGACTAAGATCATCTCTGGACAATTTCCAAAAAGTGACTAGAAAACAGATTTTTCCAGCATATGGTATGTGGAGGCTGGGAATGAGCAGGCCAGGCTTGTTTATTGGTTGCTGTCTTGGGATTTCTGCAAAGACAGCATAAGCTGTAGAGCCCTGAAGTAGCAACTAAAGCAGAAACTCAACCATGAACTGCATTGTTCGAGATGTTATACAAATCCTCCAATGAGGAGGATGCCCTTCCTCCAAGCAGTTAAAGGATAGATTTTAAACTCATCTAGGTATAAAATGTTTGTATAGACACTTTGTAATCCTATGTATAGATTACAGAGAACGTTCATGACCCTGATGGAAGTCAGTGGCAGATCTCCATACAAAGTAGCCAGTAATAATGATCACTCATTGTTGAACTCTGCAGCAGCAACACTTTTGGGGGGAAATCCTAGGTAACAAAGAAGATTAACTTTTAGTGACATACTAGTTGCCTCATTATATAGGAAAAAGGTCAGGAAAGACCCTAAATAATCTTAAAGACAAAGAAATAAGAGCTGGTGACTACATATGATAGTCAATACTTAAACTGAATCAAGGAACAAATGTAGTCATTATTACACTTTGGAATGCCAGGATATTTCAGGACAAAGAAAAAGGTAAGCCTGATTTATAAAGAGCTAATAATATATTATGTGGCTCTCACTGCACACAGGGCACATGTCCATAAAGTGTTTATTGTGTAGTTGCCTGATTAGCTCTTCAGTAAAGTCTCAGCATCTACGTGGGCACCCCTATTAAGGTGCACTAAATTAATAAATGCCACCACAGGATAGTACTTGCCAACACAAGTACCATCCTACAGCAGAGTTATTTAATGCATCACAACACACATGTAGACACTGATGGGGCTGGCTGAGGCACAAGGGTGCTTCAGTGTGTTGGCTGCCTGCTGGCTAGCCCCACATTAGAGCATCCTTATGCCCCAACCATCTCTCGGCAGCATGTTGAGCCAGGGCTTGTTGCCAGGCAGAGCTGCTTCTCCCCAGCTCAACATGCTATAGTCCTGGGTGTACATGCAAATAGTGCACCTGGGAGCAATAAACTCTAGCACAAACTGCACTATAATGTATTCATTGACATTGTTTGCACTTGTATATACCCAGAGTTCACTATTTCTGTTTTTACCCTAAATTAGAGTAGATATTCTTGGGAAGCTTAGCTCACTCATGCAGGTGCAGTATAGGCCTTCCAGCATTACAAAACATGACTGCAATTCAGATGTGATGGTTTTGGATTTGCAGTTAGTTATATGATCATTAAGAATCTTGTCATCTCATTGCAAGGAGTAAATTAATAATGTATTTGTCTTCAGTTGACTCTTTAAGGGAAAGACCATGCTCTTACAATCACTAGTACATGCAGGACACTTCTACATGAGACACGATAACTGTGCAGTAGCCTCATAACACTGTGCAGTAGTATGCAGGGGAAAAAGCATGCTAATACTCTACTGCCCAGTAGTATTAGGCTACTGCACAGTTAGCATCACAAAAAAGCCATGCACTGGCACTACTGCACAGTAGTACCAGTTACTGTGCATTGATTTAGTACTTGGTTATACAAGTACTAAAGTTAATGTGCAATAACTACAATGCATTAATGAACATGTAGACACATTCACAGTATATAACAATGACCAGCTGAGAGAACAATGATATATGTATTTTGTAACACTGTTAACACTGTATTTCATAACACAGTAGTTGATATGATAATCCTCATAACAATCTCAATCTCCAAATAGTAGCTAACCTAACAAGAGATAACTGACCACAGTGGAATAAAAGCAAAACAAAGACCAACAGCTTTTTTTTCCCATTCAGAAAGTTTCTTCAACATAATTTGCCAATCAAAATATATACTGCTTGTCAGATGCTTAAATAACACAAAACAATCAGTGATAAATTCTGATTCTTTCTTGATTGTTATATTTTTGTGTGGTGCAGAATCTTGTCAAATGTTGGAATTACTGGAGACATATATAAAGAAGATTGCTAGAGTGTTTGTCAGAAGAATAAAATCTGCAATATCTTATTTTTTTTAACTCTCCTATTGTAAATTTTCAACAACAATACCCTATGGTGAAGACTCCACAGTTCAAACAACAAGAGGCAGACAGAAAAAGAGATACAAAGTTGTACTGAAAAATAACTTCTGTATAAATATTAATATCAGTGACTAGAAAGTTACAGCAGTGATTGTGTTTCTTTGGTGATTGTCAAAAGAAGTTATAATAAGAACTTATAATACAGGAAGCTGACGAATTGTTATACTAGTTACCTCTAGCGGGGAAAAAGCCCAAAAAACTTGAAAATAAAGGGTACAGACACTGCTGATGCTGTTATAGGAGGCTGGTGCAACTGTCAACCTGTCTCCTCCAAGTGTTTGTCTAACCCAGGGCCAGATCTGGCCCATGGGGCTCCCCATGGGGGAGAGAACAGGACACCTGGTGGCACTACTCCCCTATCAAATTTCCAGATGTGGGGAGATGAGAGGATTTCCAAAGGCATGTAGTACTAATTTAATACTAATAGGAGCTTTTAGCAGCTATTCCTGTGGGTTCAAATAAGCTGCTGGGATCAAGTCAGAGGTGGGGTAGGCATGCAGCATCAGCACCGCTGAGACCGGTGAGAATCCTTCGGGAAAGGTCACTTTTAAAAGGGTAACTTTTTTTTAGGAAAATCCTTTAGCAGACAAAGAACAGGGTGAGCTATGTAGGGATGAAAACTACTGCAATGATCTCAATATGTTCCTGATGTCTGTAGATAAGATCCTAGCTTTCTTTCATAGAGAGGTAAAATCTCCTTTTTTCCCTTGAAGGAAACTTTCTGAGGGAAGTTGCACAGAATTCCTTGCTCCTTTGCCAACAGGGGACATTACAGAGTAGGGGTATGATTTGGTCATTACAGGCAACCCGCTCTTAGTGCTTTTAATTGGTTCCTGAAAAAATTAGCATTAAAAAGGAACAAGTGTTAAGTGAAATCGAAAGTATCTGATGATTCAAGACGGCAACTGCAAGTGTTTTTAATGACTTAAGATGGCAACCATGAGCATTATAAGGAAACTCGCTGAGTGCTATGTAGAAGCAGGTATCAATTTAATTTGAGCGTTATAATGAAATAATGTTACTTGTCAGCACTGTATTCCTGAGGGAGCCCTGGCACCCACCTTGTTGACTTACAAAGGACTTTTTCTATTGCCCCTCCCCCCCACACACACACCTCATCTACCCAGAAGCAAGCAGGAGAAAAGTTTAATAGGCATCTCGGGCCATGCATTCCCTGATCCCAGTATGGAAGGCCTATTTAAACTTGGTTGACTAAAACCAAGTAATCCCCTTAAGTCTGTTAAAAGACAACAGTAACATCTGAAAGTCATGCTAAGCTGAGGCGTATTCACAACAGGTAAAATACAAAACACTGATGCTGACTTCACAGTGCAAGCATAGCTAGGCTATCTGAGAAGAAACAATGTAGTATCCCTTCCAGTACATCTTCTATATTCATAATAATTTCAAGCTAGCTCCTAGGTGTCTGGTTACACCTTAAAACTTGATGTTTTTCCTGGTTAATCAGTTTCTTGAGATGTTCCAAACTAGATGACCCCTTGTCGTTTAAATTGAAGATGTTTATATAACAGGATTTTCCTGTCAATTGTGGCTTGAGACCCTCTTGATTTACACAGTTAAAAGAATGCTTTGAAGAGGCTGGACTAAGGGTATAAGAAAGCTGTAAAGCAGCAAACAGTGTGCTTCAAGAGACAGAAATCTCCCTGACACCATCCGCTGTTGTTCTCAAGAAGCTGGGAGAAACAGATTGTCTCCCTTCAACAATCGTTTGGGGAACTTTGCTTGTCAACAAATCACCCAAGTGCCTTGGAACAGTGAGATCCCAGCTTTCGCTCTCTCTCTTTCTTTTTCTCTCTAGGCCTAGCTTTCTGAACCTAAATTGTATTAGTTAAGCTTGAGCTAGGTTTCCCCAAATACTCAATTAAACCAGGGTAATATTGTAATTGTTTTGTTTGTTTTCCTTTGCATGTCTATTACTACTAGTACCATTATACATTTCATATACTTAGCAATAAATAACTTCTATAGTCAAACTGGTGGTAATCGGGTATATTTTTCCTTCTCTACTTCCCTTCCCCACTTGATCTGCAGCAATGCTTCTTGTACCTAAGCCAAAGATCCCAGAAATCCTGTGGGGTCCCCTCATCAAGAGGCTACCACTACTAGGACAGTTAGGGCAAAAGATTGGGACGGGCTTAGTTTGAGACACGAGGAGATCAGCTAGTACAGGCTGATTGACACAGTTCGGCTCCGATGTGCCTTAATGAACTGAATGCTGGCCCATGAGGGTGTCATCTGGACACCCAGCCAGATTCAGATGTATTCTGTTCACCTGTGTGCTTGTGTCTGACTGCATTTTATTGTTACTTTAATGAACTGATTCCTGGCATGTGAGATTGTCAGCCTGTACATGCTGATCAACCCAGCTGGGTCAGGCATGTCACGTTAATAAGCGTGTGTGTGTGTGTGCGTGTGTGTGTATTTGATTGATTTGGTGGATGGAGGAACCCAGCCCCACTGAAACTGAGTTCTGCAAGATAGCTCCATTGTGGGTGAGGACTTGCAGAAGGGAGAGATACAGCTCCATATAGAAACACAAGTAACACAAGCAGCACATTGATAGAATTACCAAGACCCTAGAAACGTATCTCTAATAAATGAGTGCACCCCAAAGTGATGGGCAAACCTGGTAACAATAGTGCTGAGCGAAACAGAGTTAAGCAGGGGTTGCCTGGACTTAATATTGGAAAATGCCTATCCTAAATACTACTATCTGCTGCTGATGACCCAACTATTGAAAACATCTATTTTATACAAATGAAAAGTATGTATGGTGTAATTTCAGATCCATTAGATCAGTGTATGAAAATGTATAGCATTGCATAATAATGCTGTAAACAATAGAGAAGAAAACAATAAATGTAAGCATGATATCATTAGCGATATCATGTTCAACCCATGCAGTTTTGCTGAACATAAGTTTATATTCTGATTCTTGCTACATGCTTTCTTTGCAAGAGAAGAAATGCTGTTATTGAAGTTGATGCAAAATCAGCTATTCGTTATTTATGGAAATCCCTTTTAAATGCCAAAAAATTAAAGACTTCTGGCTCATCAATCCCCAAGTTCTGTTTAAACTTCATTCTGGAATATTTTTTTACTGTATTTTCTCCACCTTTATATATGAAGATAAAGCGAGTCAGATGAACCTACCGTTCTCATAGTGATAATCCTACAATGGGATCATCTGCTATGTAGTTCTATGCCAAAACGGGGTTCTAGTGACATCATTGAGGGAAAGCAGCAGATTCTAGACAGAAGAACACTGGAATAGGAGTCAAGAGACTATTCTTTTATTTGAAGATATGCAACTTTGGGAATATGCAATGAACTTCCTTATTTTATTTTAAATATTTATTGTTTAAAATGTCCACCCCTCTCCCCAATATAATGCATCCAAAGAAAAGAGAGAGAAAAAGTATTTCATTCATCTTACAAGACAGTCCTACTCTGTCACTGTGAATGGGGGCTGTCAGTGTCTCAGCTGACATCTACTTAATACCATTATTTTGATTTTAATACAGAAGTGAGTCACAACTATGTCATAATCTGTGCCTACTCATTTTAGTAGTAATTAGAAACTTGATTAAGCTTACAAAATATTTCTACTCTTTCCAAGTAAAATTTTGCTGAGTTCTTAAATAAGAAAAATAATTGATAGCTTTAACTGGCATCAAGTATGAGATAGATTAATGTATTGAATGCAAACTTTTTTTTTTTAATTTGTTGAAAAAATTACTGTTGGCAGCTAACACACAGATTTACTTTATGTTCCAAATATTTTCAGGTCTGGCCATCATAGCATTACTCTTGCCTGCATCTGTGGCTTGAGTAACTTTATTTATGGCTGCATTTGGATAAACACAATATAAGATCATTTAAAAATATTTTTGGATCACACATTTTGGTAATTTCTAAAAGTTGCCACTGCTAATAGTAAAAGTATTAATTTCTGAATTAGGAATCAATTATGCTAGACAAAACAATACAACCTAGTCAGCCTATATTTGTCTTTTGCCAATTTATTGTCCCTTTTTGTATCATTATTAATTTGTATTGTAATAGAGCTTAACAGTCCCAGATAGGAATCAGCATCCACTGTCTTAGGCAATATAGAAACACACAGACAAAGATGGTCTATGTCCCACAGATCCTACAGTCTAAATATAATAGACCAGCAATCTGCATCCTAAACCAGAACGAGAATTACTGAATGCTTTGTGACAGACGGAGGGATGGTCTGTGTGATGTGTGATGGCCAGAACCAAAGAAATTAATAAGCAATAAATATATGCTTCTTGGAGGCATTTGGAATTTTTGCCTAATATAAAGCTTGTATTTTTGTAACCGGCAAATATAACTTGTAACTGTTTGTGGAACTAACTGAGCCTCAAAGACAAAGCTATAGCTGTAAGATTAGCTGACCTAATGGTTTTTGCTCAGAGTTCAGCCTTGATGTTAAAAACTGGATTCAACCGCCTGGCATACCCAGCACATTCCAGGAAAGTACATCTCAAGAAAGCATAGTTAGAGAAATCTAAAGGGGTTGGATTTAGGCAGAGTAATGTTAATTTCAAACCTGAAGATGCTGCATTGTAATTTGCTTATTGGATAAACCCAAGTTTGGGTAGTAACCTTTTATAATAATTTTAACACCTTTTAATCCCATAGGGTAATAGCTATAAAACAAGATTGTGAATAGCCCTAAGGCC
>NW_017728993.1:52614159-52623184 GCF_001723915.1 Gavialis gangeticus
AAACAGATTAGCATAAAGCTGGGTACAAAAAGCGCGTGCGTCAGGTAACCAGCAGGAAGAAGGGAACAGAACAGTAATTGCTTTTCCAAGGCCAGACCCAAACTCCTGGTGTGAGTGAGGATCAGATCCTGATCAAAGGACCTTCCCTGGTAATCCCTTCAACAGCATTGATGGGGGATGCCTGACTTCACTGGAACAACTTGGTGTTCACCTGGCATTGAGGGACTATTGATAAGTTGCCAACCCATGTCTGTCAATTTGTTGCATACCCTCACATTGCCCAGTTGGCCTGTGACAGATTGATCTATATGTTGTTATTATCTGTTGCTATATTTACTATTAACTCTTTAATACTGCATTATCTGCTTATTGCATTTTATTTTTCTGTTAACTGTTGTGTGTAAACTATAATAAATTGCCATTGCTTCACTGCCAACTCTGCCTCCTTGATCCTGAACCAAACAGCCCAGTGGCTGATACAGTTGCAGCACCCAGTCAGACTGCAACTAAATTGATACACTCACAGTGCCCAGCTGGCCTGTGACAGTGACGTAACCAAAAAAACCTGCCTGACACTGCGAGATCAACAGTAATAGGAAATCTGAAATTAGAAACAAATTTTTGTTGGTTAAATAGTCAAACAATGGCTCTAATTGTTATTAGATGTAGTGCAGCCTTAGGCACTGAAATGACAAAGTCCAGTTAGTTATAGAAAGTTGAGAGGAATGATACATTTCAACAGTACAACTTATGTAGAAATCATGTTTCAGCATTTTACTAAGCTGTTTGTAAGAAAAATGTGCATGTAAGCAGAACTATCTGAGGAAAGTGGTCACATTTCTCATATGGGAATCATATGGTTAGGCTGCTCTAAATTAAAGACATTTGTATTTACCCTGCAATGCTTCTAATGGATCCTTTCGATGTAAGAAATGACACTATATTTTGTTTTCAGAAAGGATCTAGTAATGTCAACAGTGGGGGTAAATTATTTCAATATTAAGCTACATTTTCTTCATTTTAATATCCGAAAAGAAAGTGTGCCTTTTTCAACCAATACAGACAATGCAGAACACATGTCCTATTAAATGTTGAAAATGGAACTTGTCTTGTTGTTCTAATGCTGTTTGGAAACATTCTCTTTGTCTCATTATGGACTCCCTCATGCAGGGCCAATTTTCTGCCTTTATTACAATTCCCACACTCCCATTGGGAACAAAGAATAGCTTGTCAGATACCTAGGAAAGTAGACAAATGGAACTGTGCTCTACTCTAATAACCTTCCTGAAGAAGACAGATGTGTGAATTGCAAAAGTTTCATCTCTAAAATCCCTATTGGTGTCCTAATTAAGGACCAAATCTTTCCAAATTCTGCACAACATGTCTATGGATGAGGGATAGATAAGGGAGATGATGAGAGAGAAATTATAGATGGATTTTATCTCCCAGTATTGCCTCTGGAATATTCTGCTGAGATTATATTTACCTTACAGCGACACCGTGCATTTAGTGCTTGGACCCCTCAGATTTTCTGACACCTGTGAAGGTCTTTTAGGTTCTTTTAAAGGCACACTGTCTTCCACAGTCAATCATTGTGGTGTGGCCTACTTCTAGCCCTTCTTCAATTTACAAGATACCCTAGATAGAGTCTCCTGCTGGTCAATATTTTTCGCATGATGTTTATAATTTTGTCTTCAGCTTGGAGGATTTTGCCCATATACACCAGGATTTAAAAGTTAAACAATTAAACTGAAATAGTTGGTATCCAACTCCTTGGACTCTCTGCCATAAAGAGAACCCAAAACAATATAATGTGATTTACATGACCAGTGATAACAAAGCAGTCCAAATGAAAGTGCAAAAAAGAAATGCTAATAAGCTGTTATACAATTTCTGCACTCCATCAAAAAGGAATATTTTCCTAACATTTTCATTAAAAATATTTCCAACTTTGAACCCAGTTATTGAAAAATGTACATATATATATGATATACATTTTCCAATAAATGGGTTCAAAGTTGGCACATACACACGTAATACATATATATTATATATTAATTTACATTATAATATATACAATAGAATATATTATATACATATTATATATACACATATACATATAGATGATATATATATACACACACACAAATACAATACATACATACAAACATATACATAATACATACATACACACAATACATGCATATATACATACAAACACATACATATATATTACACACACATATTTGTTCCTATATGAAATAATCTTTATGAATATTTTAGTCACCACTTATGTGTCATTACACATTTTCATGTCAATTTTAAGTCTGATCCTCCTTAGCAGCTTGCAGACAATGTCCTTTATGATTTTGAATACAGTAAGATTAAACTTCATACGTTCCCATGGGATAATTTCCTACCCCAGATGCATATTTTGTTCCGTATATTAAAGTTAATGAATTGTTCCTTTTTAGGACATTGTCACTGGCACTGCAGTGCACAATATCCCCAAAGAACACTCAGCTTACATGAATGAATGAAAAACTGCCTAAGGTAACCTGTTACCCCAGGCGTGTTTCTCCATATGGGGTAATAACTTACCTTAAGCCCATGTTAATGCATTGGGGTAAACTTGTTACTGCAATGCAATTTCTGTATGAATGACAGGCCTAGACCTGTTTGCCCACTTTGGGTGGATATTTCTGAAAGGTCAGCATTCATTCATGCCTCATTCATGTCCACTTCAGGTATTAATGGTAAGTAGTGGGTGGCTTTCCTCCACTCTGCTTTTGCCTGTGATGAAGAATTCACCCTAGTTTCCTATGTTCCAAAGAAGGCCAAAGGTGTGCTGTTGCTCTCAAGCATGCACCATGACCTGTCAGCAGGTGGAGAGCAAAGAAAGCCGGACATCATCCATGACTACAATAAAAACAAGGGTGGGGTGAATAACCTTGACGACTTAGTCCGTATGACCACCTGCAGGCGGAAAATCAATAGGTGGCCAATGACATTATTTGTCAATATGCTGGATGTGGCTGCTATTGCCAGCCTCATCATTCGGTTAGGCCACAACGTAAACTGAAAGCAAAGATCACATTTAAGAAGATGGCACTTTTTTGTGCAGGAGCTTGGAGAACAGTTGATCGATGGACAAATAAAGCGAAGAACAATGGATATACATAATCTGTCTAAGTCCATCAAGTCTGGTATGACAGCTCTAAATTACAAATTGCCACAACGCACCCCAGTAGAACCTTCTGCAAGCATGAGTGGACGTTGTGCTTTTTGTCCAAAGACAAATGACTGTAAAACCCGGAAACGATGAGAAGATTGTATGCAATTTGCTTGTGTGAACCACTGTACATTACTGCTGCTTTGTGAGGAATGCAATATTTAGTTAAAATAGGAAATGTTTTGGAAGTAACTGTTAGTTTGAAAACAGTGTGAACTGCAGACTTAGCAAATTGTTCATTCACACTTTGAAACTAAAAAAAGTTTAAAAATGTTCATAGTTCTAGTTAAATAACATTTTGGGCTCAAATCATCATAAATACTCTTTCAAATAATCTCCATGTCTAATAAATAGTTTTTGGTACATTTATGCTGTTGTCTCCGGTTCCATTTTGTTCATGCAGGTGGGGTATACCCCATGAGACCAACAATGGTTACAGTTTCATGAGACTGGATGAGGGTCAAGGGCTTTTTGTATCAGCAGTAGACTCTTCATGAGGATGCTAGATATGACTTCTGAATGCCATAGCTCTATTAAATGAAATGAACAAAAAGATAAATCTGAAAAACTGAAGTAATGGTTGAATGATTTAAAGAGGCTTGATTTGAAATAGGCTCTTTGTAAATGGCATTAAAATTTGAATAGCCATGCCTGGAGTGCATTTTGGAAATATCATTGCATTTGGAAAGCTTTCACATCCTTATATGTCTGAAAATGGATTTCTAAAATTTCTTTTTTAGTCATGAATTGTACAAGGCAATAAGAGTCCTATACACTATTCATGGACTCTCTAGCAGTACTTACACATCTTTGTTACAATTTATTAAGCTGCTACTTGAGTTTGGCAAATAGAGAAAATTGCTTCTATGTATAGTTGAAAGGAATATCAAGAAGGGTCATATTTTCAATAGATAAAAATCAACTAAGGTGTACACGAGACAGATCAGATGATATACTCTTTGTAAACCTCTTTATAAAGATTTTCATCAATTTCTTCTTAGAAAATTAAGAAATTCAACTGAAAACATTGAGTCCCACTGTAACACTTTGCTGATCTTACTCACAGATATTACAGTGAGTTTATCTCCGATGCACCAAGATTTGCATTGATACCCATTATTAATTCAAAAACTACCGTGTTGTACCAGGGGTATTAAACACATAGGTATATTGGCCTTCAAATGAGCAGTAAAACAGAAGGTTGATATATCTGGTTTTATTATGCAATCAATAGTGAATGATCCCACTGCAGTAATCTACATTATTTTCTCATATTTTCATGCACAACTTGAGATATTTGGCAAGGTTTATATATTTGGCTAATTGTGAAATAACATTTCTGCCTCTGAAAGATGTATATTTTCCTGTAACAAAAGTAAAATTGTGATTATTTATTTTTTGTGTCCCCTTTTAAATCTTGCAATTAAAAAAAATGAAATGTAAGCCCATATTAACCTCACAATTGTATTATTTTTTAATCCATGAGATAGATTCCCTTCCATGATTTGCCTCAGACTTCTTCTGTGGTTTTCAGCATGCCTAAAAACCTTTACAAATCTAGCTCTCATTCTCTCTGTGCTTCTATTCCCTCTCTTTAAAAAGAAGATACCATGCTTCACAGAGTTGTCATAGGAATAAATAATATTGAGCGAATGAGGCACTCTAGTCTTGTGATGATGGGACCCAAAACAGAGGGCCTATACATTAAGTAAA
This sequence comes from Gavialis gangeticus, assembly GCF_001723915.1. NCBI lineage: Eukaryota > Metazoa > Chordata > Crocodylia > Gavialidae > Gavialis > Gavialis gangeticus. The sequence goes on from NW_017728993.1 coordinate 52,619,105, forward strand.
CATTTTCTCATAATAAACATTTCTGTGTTTATTAGGAATGCAGCTGGATACATTTATAATTAAATAATTTTTTAATAAAGCTGTGGCTTGATTTTTCTCATAAATAGAGAAACCAGGATATGGACTTGAACATTCATCAACAAATGTAATCAGTTTATCTTAATAATACACCCCTCTAGAAGTGATGATATTCAGAGATTACCTGAGTGGTATAGTTGTAAATGGAACATTAACAGTGTCTTCAAAACAAAACAATTCACACTGATTACACACAGGCACTGCTTTATTAGTAGCAATAGCAGTAGCATTAACATTTTATATTATAATAGTTCCCAGAGCTTCCATCTTTAGCATTCCCCATTGTTTGCCCAAACACAGAAAATAGACCATCCCAAGAAGAAAGGTTTGAAAACCACTGCTGTGTACTGAGCAATTTTCCTCTTACGTGCTTCTATTATTTGTGTGTGTGTTAGTCTGGATATACTCAGGGGCCCCAAATAGGAATGAAATCCCATTGCACAAGTTTTCATATAAACATATAATATGCTCTTTACTCCAAAAGACATACAATCCAAAATGATCGTTGTATTCATGGCAATAAATAAATAATTTCTGAGGGGGGATCCCAGGATTTTGTCTTTTAGCTCATTCGGCAGCAGATTCATAAAATCTCCATGTGGTCTAGCTACAAAACTCTCTCTCTATGAGGGCTGCGAAGCACTGAAACAGATTACCCAGAGAGGTAGTAGAATCTTCATTCTTGGAGGTTTTAAAACGCCAGCTCGACAGCCCTTGCTGGGGTGATCTAGTTGGGGCTGGTCCTGCTTTGAGCAGGAGGTTGGAGTAGATGACCTCTTGAGGTCCCTTCCAACCCTAATTCTCTATGATTCTATGAATTGGTCCTTGTTTGAAGCTACTCTCTCATTCTTCAAAATATCAGCTTTAAATTATAAATAAATAAATAAATAGCTCCCAGGTCTTTAACTATTAAAGTTTCAAAGAAAAAGAACGAAAGGAGATATGAGTTTGGAACTGGACCTCTGAGGGATGAGCACAGTCTCATTCATCACAGTGAAGATGTAACCTAGATCCCCAGCAATGATAATCTAAGTATTGATATATTTTAGTTATTGCTCTTAGGGGGGAACAGAAGGGCCTCAACGTATCTGATTTCCTGAGATTAACTTCTGGTGCCAAAAAAAAAAAAAATGCCACCACTTTTTCCAACAGTCAAGAAAAGCTTATCCCAAAGAGTCTTACAGGGCTTTTGGGTATAATTTGCCTCACTGAGGGGAAATCAACTTAAGGGAGCACAATTAAACTTTGATCCCAAAAGCTTGCAGAAAAGGACAATTTTCTTGTGATTTCCCAGTTGGTCTAATAAAAGATATTTTGGGCCCAAGAATTCTAGTTTTTTGTATGTCTTCTTGTCTCAGACCAACACAGTTACCAAGTACACCCAATGAAACCAGGTGCACACGTGGTCTTATATGGAGCATCTACACGATATTGTACACACGTGTATTAATGAAGCTTCTACAGTGATTTTTGGAATGGGACAGTCTTACCTTGTGGATATATCTTAGAAAAGTTATTGCCATTCCCTCCAATTCTGTTCTAATAATGTCTAATTCTTATGTGAATGCAAAGTGGAATAAGGCCTTCACAAATTTGCTCCTCCAATTCAGTTACTTGGGCATCTTATCTAATCAGTTACCCACTTCCTTCACCAGTAATGACAGGTCCTTTTGTCAGTTAGCTTGTTTCTGCACTAAGTGTTTTCATGTTTTCTTCTTTGCTGACCACTATGCATTAGATATCTCTCTAGACTGACTCATGTAGTCATTAATTTCTTGTTCAAATTCCTGTTCAACACCTGCTTACACTGTACTGCCTATAGGACACTGCTTACTAGAAGTGGTTAATCTGAAGGTCAGTGGAGAAGGAATGGAGTTTGTTTATTTAAAAGTGCACTTTGTCATTTTATGTCCAGCTTGGCAATTTATGGCCTGCAGATTGGATCCAGATGATAGAGACCAGATATCACTCCAGGCACTCTCCCCGTGCTGCTGAGAGGAAAAGTGTTGGCTGTGGGTGCTCTCCCAGTGCCCCTGTGGGGAAAAGCAGAGATGGTGGAGGTGCTTTTCCCATGCTGCCACAGGGACATTGCAGCAACTGGGTCCTGGCACCCACCTGGCTGCCTACCTCCGACCTGAACTGGGTCACTCTGTCCTGCATCCTAAAAAGATTGCCAGCTAATGTTCTAGGTCAGTATAATCCACGTTAACACTCTGGGAACATCTACATAATCATCCTACGGTGACGTAGCGATATGCTACATCACCGTATGGCACACTATGGTGATGTAGAGATCATCAAGGTCTACACATGATCATTCGCTATGCCACTGAAGCAGTGTGCTCCCCACTTATACCAAGCCACTACGGCGATGTAGTGGGGAAATGTAGGTGTCCACTGCCCATACAGTACGGTACAGGTGGTTACTATGCTGTTTTTTGTACTTCCAACCTAAACCTCTCTTGCTGCAACTTAAGACCATTGCTCCTTGCTCTGTCATCTGTCACCACTGAGAACAATTTAGCTCTATCCTCTTTATAATCACCCCTCAGGTAGTAAGTCACACTTCAGTCAGTAGCTTTAAATCCTTCCTCAGCCATCTCTTCTGAAGACTAAATAAGCCCACTTCCTTCAGCCTCTCTTCATAAGTCATGTGCCCCTGCCCCCCAACCATTTTCACTGCACTCCACTGGACTCCCCAATTTGTCTGTATCCTTTCTGTACCAGGGGTCCCAAAACTGCAAGTAGTACTCTAGATGTTGCCTCACCAATGTCAAATAGAGGGGAATAATGACTTCCCTTGATGTACTGGCAACACTCCTACTAATGCAGCTCAGTATGCTGTTAGCCTTCTTTACACCAAGGGCACACACAGTTGGCTCATATTAAGGTTATTGTCCCCTTTAAACTCCAAAACAGCTTCTTTTCTGCAGAGATGCTGCTCAGCCAGTTTTTCCCCCAAAATTCAGCTGCTTGTGAGCCCTATAGTTGTCAATTTAATCACACATGATTAATTTTAAACACAGGTATCGGTGCTTTCTGGAACTGGTCCTCCTTGAGTAGTCCAATTTAAACTAGTGAGACTATATGAGGAGTAACATCTCACTTTAATATAAGTAAGGACAGCAAAATCTGACCTTAAATAAACATATATTACTTGTCTGTAAGATAATAGGCAGCAGGATGGAAACTAGCTCAAGGATGTCTAATAAAAGAATACGAAAGAGGGAGAGAGAATGCAGCCCTCTAGTAATTATATGGTTAGTTCTCAAATCCTTGACTGGAACCTACTTGGAAAGAAGTGGAATTGGGAGGGCAGTAGGGAGGAGCTGCTGAGTAAGAGGAAAAGGTCTAAGATAAGCTTTATGTTACCTCATTTGTTTAAAATTTCAATATCTATGCATCTCTACAAAAGCTCTTATTTATCCAGATCTATGAGAAATATTACTGCTCCAGTCTTACTTGTTAGAACAGATACAATGCCATGTAAACTACAATCTTGTATTGTGGATATGAGTAAAGGTGTCCTGCTTACAGGCCATTAAGAAAGTGGAGGGGAGGGACGGAATTCATAGTTTCATAGTTTCTAGGGTCGGAAGGGACCCAAGTAGATCATCTAGTCTGACCCCCTGCCATGGCAGGAAAGATTACTGGGGTCAAACGACCCAAGCAAGGTGTTCATCTAACTTCCTCTTAAAGACCCCCAGGGTAGGGGCCAGCACCACTTCTCTTGGAAGTTGGTTCCAGATCCTAGCCGCCCTGACCGTGAAGTAGCGCCTCCTGATATCTGGCCTAAATCTACCCTCTACCAGCTTGTGGCCATTATTCCTGGTCACTCCTGGCAGTGCTTGGGGGAACAGGGACTTCCCCAGTGCCTGCTGATCCCCCCTGACTAGTTTGTAACAGGCCACTAGATCCCACCTCAGCCTTCTCTTCTGGAGGCTGAACAGGTTCAGATCCCGTAGCCTCTCCTCATAAGGTCTGCCCTGCTGCCCCCTGATC
>NW_017728993.1:52628184-52655462 GCF_001723915.1 Gavialis gangeticus
ATTCAGCTAGATCTAGACAGGTAACAGAGGTGGGCAGATAAGAATAAGATGGATTTCAACGCAGACAAGTGCAGGGTGCTGCATCTAGGGAGAAGGAGCCAGCAACACACCTATAGGCTGGGGAACACCCTTCTCATCAACACAGTGGCTGAAAGGGATCTTGCAATCATTGTTGACTCCAAGATGGACATGAGCTGCCAATGTGAGGAAGCAGTCAGTAAGGCTAGCTGCACCTTGTCATCCATCTACAGATGCATCACAAGCAGGACCAGGGAGGTGATCCTTCCCTTCTATGCAGCGCTGGTCAGGCCACAGTTGGAGTACTGCATCCAGTTCTGAGCACTGCACTTCAAGAGGGATGTGGCTAACCTTGAGAGGGTCCAGAGGAGGGCCACTCACATTGTCAGGGGGCAGCAGGCCAGGCACTAAGAAGATAGACTAAGCGGCCTAAATCTATTCAGCCTCCACAAGAGAAGACTGGGAGGGGATCTGGGGGCTGTCTATAAACTCACCAGGAGGGACTAGTGGAAAATAGGTGAGGCTCTGTTCCCCCGGGCACCACCTAGGATAACAAGGAATAACAGCCACAAATTGATTGAGAGCAGGTTCAGGTTTGATATCAGGAGGCATTACTTTATGGTTAGGGCTACCAGGCTCTGGAATGGGCTCCCAAGGGAGCTGCTGCTCTCCCCTACCTTGGGGGTCTTCAAGAGGAGGTTGGACAGATATCTGGCTGGGGTATTATGATCCCAGCATTCATTCCTGCCCAGGGCAGGGGATCAGACTTGATGATCTGTCCAGGTCCCTTCTGACCTTAGAAACTATGAAACTATGGAGGCAGAGATCCACTGTGGACCTTGGTACACATTAATTTTAGATGATTTTAGCATCTCTTAACCTTTGAATTGTCTATACATTAACACCTGAAACTAGTTTTAAGCACACATTAAGTGGCTAAAAGTTATGCTGCTCCAGGCAGGTTTATCTCTCACCCCTGTTACCTAGCTCATGTTCCATTAATGTCTGGCCACACCCCAGAAGTGAGCCACCCAAGTTGCAGTCCTCCAACACCCCAGGGTTCAGTGATCTCTCCCCCACGCTTCTGTTCTGTGTGGACAAACTTTCCACCCTGTGAACTTCCCAAGGGGCAGTTCAGTTGGTAAGCCATCTCCTAGCTCCTGGAGTGTAAACTTCTGAGCCCCAGGGGTGAAAACCTATGCAAACTCCATGCAGCTGGAACAGCACATGCCAGATAGCTGGGTTGCAAGGCACAGATGGATCCAAGAGTGGGGTCTAGGAGGGGTAGGGGGCGAGAAAAAGGTACAAGGCTGGATTGGGTCCCCATGAGCTGGGGCTTCCTTCCCAGGACAGAGGCGGTAACTCCCCCAAAATCACTTTCCCTCACTGCTCCCAGCAACCCAGGGAAGCATGGCCAGCACTCCCCACATTCCAACCCCAAATCCAAAATTATTAAAACATGAGACATTCTTTAATTTATTTCCCTTAGCCTTATTTCTTTTCCACCTCCCATTTCATTACCCATCCCAATGCCATTAACACTCTGTCTCCCAGCTTCATATCCCCACCTCCACCATCTCTCTCACATCTCAGCCTAGAGCAGGAAAAGAAGCCTGTCCTTGCTCATCAGCTGTATTAGAAGTGAAAATAATGAGCTCCACAGCTCCACTTATTATGGTTAAAAAGAGAGAGAGAGAGAGAAACCAGCAGAAAACACAATTAGAAGTGATTGGCTAAGATGTGGCAGTTACCACTTAAACTTAACGATCTCTGTTCTGGTTAGTTCAGATCTGTGTGTGATGCCACTGGATGGCAGCCATAATTAGTAGACAATTATTTAGTGCATACAGCTGGGCATGAAATTTCATTTTGCTTTCCCATGTGCTACACACTTAACATGTCTATGAATCTGTTTTCTGAGAGACCTGATGCAATTTCTTACTGAGGGAAAAAGTTCTTTGTCTTCTTTTTATGTTCTTTGCCATTAATCTAAATGAAGTATGCAGCACTTCCATGATCGTGAATCCACAAAACAGCACCTGGAGAACTTTTCTACCAGTATAAATTACTAGTACTTTCATGGTCGGCATAGACAAGATCCGTGACTGCTCTTGTTTATCTGGTTCTTGGGATCAGGGTCAGGAAAGTGCCAGAAAGATGGCAAATAAGCATGCTGTATCCCCTACCTGCTTCTGTCCTTGCCTTCTTTCCTGATATGGGTGTGCTGAATGCTGCTCAGATGTAGCTGAGGACCTGTATGCATGTGTATAGGTACAATATTTTGTCTGTATAGTATATAGTAGCTGTTTGCTCTTGCAAGAAAGCCTGCATGACATTTTGTTTCAGAGCGCACTTTGAGACTGCTAAGGGTTCACTGTTACCTGCCATTCTTGGAAAGAGCTTATCAGTATGGTGTGCCCTTGGAGAAGCGATAGAACTCACGTGTGATTGCTCCTGGGAGCTTGTTGGAAGCAACAGCCCATTTAGTTACAGTACCAGTGCTTCCTATAAATATATTTATGAACGCAGCTTGTATGCCTTACTGTAATCTCAGGAGAGTGTCTGTTTCAGAGAAAATCATAGCGAGAACTGTAAACTTTTATGTTTGCTCTCTCTAAAAATGTGCTGAAACTTTTATAACCATTTCTCACTTTTCACTTGCTTCTGAAATCTTACTCACAAAGCAGTTCAATAAAGAATGTTAAACTGTGTGATATGTACCCAAGCTGTTTTATTGTCTGCACCTGCTACAACTTGCTGTCTAGACACTTGACTACAACAGCTCAGTTGTCATTGTTTAGGGGACATGTTTCTGGTAATAACATTGATGAGTAATATTTTTGTCATCCTAATTACTTTCCTTTGTGTAGAATACTGCTTAAGAAATCCTGTCTTTATACAGAGATGTCACACTTTCTTTACAAATTATCTGAAAAGAAATGAGAGTAAGAGAAAGCAGAAACACTTTAGAGCTATCTGTGCAACTGATATTTTCTAAGGTTTCTCCTGGTTTTTGGAATGTGAACAATATTTATCATAATGTAAAGCTTCTCTGCTTCCCTTCATGAAAGTTTTGTTGTTAAATGAAATATTTTGTGAACTTTGCTTTTTGTGTGTTGTAAAAAGGTCCATTCGTCATCTGTTAACTGGTTGTCTCAGAACTTGGGGAACTTACTGGAGAAGGTATACTTTATTCTGAAAAAGTCAATACTTTTCCCTTTTGCCAATAGTCATATGATCTTATCTAAGCTACTATAGTTGGGTTTTTTTCCCCATTGCCAGCAAGAAGATACTCCTACATTATTGCTTTTTAGTAAAAGCTGATTTTTTTTAAAGAACACCCACTATAAACAACTTTATCCTTACTGTAGTGATACGTTTTCACTAGATAAAGGGATGGCAATCCTAGCTGAGGGTTTACATTGAAGAGAAACAATTATTAAGAGTTGTAAAGCTCAAGCAGAAACTTATGAAAGCTCATTTACATAGATGCAGAACCTTGCTAAGGTTCACGTACACAGAATGTAATGGATGTTTGGGAAAGGAGACTGTTATGTATGTTCCAATTAAATTCTGGAAGCCCACTTCTCTTTTGCTATCTTTCTTTCTTCACTTTCCTCCTATACTGTCCCTGAGAGAACTGCATCCCAGCAAATGATTCAGGTACTCTTTCCATTTACAAAGGTAATGTCACCTAAGAGAGAACAGTCAGAAGACATGACCCAGGTGAATACTCCTGGGAATAATGATATTTTTGTACATTGCATGTATCTAAGCAGAAGGCGCAGAGGTAAAGGAGACGTTGACAGCATAGGCACTTTGGGTATGAAATTAAATATGGTTTCATATGTTATGGTGGCTTACCAGTTGAATAAATATCCTTTACTGAAACTCGAGATTCTCCATTAGCTTGAGAATACTGCGTTTCTTTCACACAGATGAATTTCAGAAACCTTGTAATGAGCACTTCATGCACAACCCACAAAATGAAATTTGTTCCTACAAACATTTGATGAATTATACAGGCAGCTATAATAACCAGTTCAGAAAAGCTGCGGGCAGAAACAAAGACGGAAAGATGGATATTTTTTATTCCTCTCCAATAAACAGAATTACATTTTTTTAAAATCAAGCAACTAAGCCGTGCTGATAAAACAAAAGGAAAAATATTATACCTTTATTTCCATGTAATAAAAGACATGTCTGGTTTTAAATTGAAGACAATAGATTTTTATCATTCTCTTTCATGTAAAAATAAACAGTGGTAATGTCTGAGCAGTGGTGTAGAGCATCTTAACCTTAAAAGGCATACACATGATCTTTTCTTTCCCCTTTAAGGCTCGTGAGAGGACCAAACTCTTGGAGCACAGCTTGCTTAGTCCTTGCTCTCTCTAGGATGAAAAGGATGAAATGAAGAGGAAAAGCAGGGGCTGTTCCTTCTCCCCCATTCTGTATTGGTACAATGAAGGCCACAATCTGAACCATCATTATGTATAGGTCACAGTGTATGCAGAACAGATCAAGAGAAAATAGCTTCTGTGGCTCACAGTCTCTCTCTCTGTGAACCTCCCAAGGTCATTTGTATTCTTGTAAAAGATAGAATCTGGCCCAAATGTTTGGAATCTCAATGATATACAAGACAATTCACTTTCTTCACTTCTAGGGTATATAGGCAGAGAACCAAATGTCCCTTTCCCCTGTTGATATTCTGCTCTTTTGCCTCTCTCTCAAGTTAGCTTCATGGGCTGCAAATCTCTCTCGGCAATCATTATTAATATTTGTCTCAGGTCTCTTTGCTGAAGAGCATTAGATAAAGTCAAGGAAAAGAATCCGACAAAAAAGACTTTCAATAATCAGTCTCTAAGTATTTCATCTATCTTTCCACCAAAACTACACTTCTCTTCCTACCTACCAACTCCTGTTTTTTTACTGTATTGAGCCTTGTCTCCATTCATACCTATTCCAACCTTCTTCTCATTGATTTCTCACAAATATTTCTGTGATTTGTTCAGTACATTCCTAATCTATGGAATGTCCTTCTGAGACTAATCTGTTAGGCTATTACCCAATATCTCCTTCAGATTCTTTCTTAAAACTTATAATTTGATCAGTGTTAAATAAGTTGCCTTTCACCATTATAGTGTATCAATGTATTATATCCTTGTATTATCAGTAAAAGGTAAGTAGGAGCCCACCATTAATATTGTAGGTTTGGAACTACCTATCATTTGCATACATTTTACTATGTCATTTATCTCTTCTTTACAATAAATAGGGCACATTCTACTGTGACTTACAACCTGAAGAACTACTTGATTTCAAATAGGCTGCAGTTTGTGTAAATCAGAGAAGCTGACCCAATAATCCTCCTGAAAAGGTAGTCTTTCAAAGCCTCTTTCCTTTGTCCTTCTGATACATACTTTTTGAGATGGAGTGATAAAAGAAAGCACATGGTTCAAGGTGAACTGATACACTGATTTATAGAATAGTCTTATAGGATTTTCAAAACTACTCTCTAGCCTTCTTTAACACAGTGAAACATCTTGTTTGGTTTTTAATCATTGCACAGCATTGAACAAACACTTTCACTGAGCTGTTCACAATAACACCTAGGGCTTTTTTCTGAGTGGTTATAGTTAATTTAGATCCCATCAGTGTATCAATTGTTCATTCCAATGTGCCTTACCTTGCAGCTGTCAAAATGAATTTCACCTCCTATTGTGTTTGTGAAATACATAGCTTTGTTAGGTTCTTCTGAAGTACAGCTCAGTCCTAAATTGTTCTCAGTAGTTTTGAGTCATATGAAAATGTTGCGTTCTCACAATTTCCCCCCTTTTTCAGAGTCACGTACAAATATCCTAAATGACATCAGCCCTACTACAAAAGGTACACTAAAGTTTAATATAAAGATACACACACATGCACACACCCAGTGCACAACACAGGTAGATAAACCAGCATGCCAATCAGTTTTGGGCAAGTGTGCCTGGAAATCAGATGAATACTCAGAAAATAAAGTTTGACAAAAAGGCAGAAATAGAAAATGGCACTAGTAATTTCAACATTTAAAAATGCTATAAAAGCATTTGCTTTGGAAACAGGAAGAAAGAGTCAGATTCTGTAGAACTGGGTAAGATACTCTGAGCTATGAAATTTATGTTTATTGTTGATTATTTAAGAGACAGAGGGAAGAATTTCCTGCCTGAGAAAGGTCTGCTTGATTGACCCCTGTGCTCTCTCACCAAATTAGTTAATCAATTTATGGCACGTTATTCCTTCATGAAAATTCTACTTGGTAGTGTGCTAATTATACCAACTTTAACTGCACTGCTTCCTCACTTGCTCAGCCTTTTCTGCTCTTTAGATCTTTTTCAGGGTTTAAGGTGACCTTGCAACTTATGAAAGAGAATAAAGAATTGTAGTTAAACATGTTATAAATGATTGACCTATCTGGATGGTAGAGAAAAAAAAAAAGATGATTGTGTGCTGGTGGCTGTAAAGTTCAGAAATCAGACTTCATTCTGAATGATAGATGCTATAAAATGGAGATAATTCACATTGTATCCATAGAGGTTTCAATGAGATGGAAAGACAATCAGGGGATTGTCTTAGAGCCAGACAGATGGCCTACAATAAACTACTGAAAATGTACAAATTACTCCACAGTTAAACTGCAGTATTTTAAAATGATCTAGTGAGTCCAGGGAACATTCAGACTTTGTCCTGCCCCTCAGGAAGAATGAGTGTAGCAAAAAAGGCTTGTCAGGAATAATGCACTTTATTATATAGCATGCCCCAGAATATAATATACACCTTGTTTTTGAATAGCAGAATGAAGGGAAACAATACTTTTCCAGCACTATGAAGGGGCCAGTCCTAATCTTCAGCCTCCCTTCCCTAATTAACTAAAGCTGAACCCTGAGCTGTTCCTGAAGATGAGTTTCCATGGCTGGATCTGTGATTTTGAAAAGAGTTAACAAGTTTCTAAGACTGTGAAATAGGGAGAAAGAGAGACTAGGAGCAGTGAGTAGATAGAACAATTGCCATAAGAAAGATTAGCTTCATTACAGGAAATTTGAGGTCATTAAAAAGGACAGACAAATGTTAACACCTCTGGAGTGAAGAACAGTGCGACATTAAAGGTCAGGCAGAAAGACCAGATTCCCCACTTAATATACATGCCCTGATTTTATGGGAGAGAGGAAAGGTGTCTGTTATATGTGAAAAAATATGATTGTGACAGGGGGCCATCACACAGCCGGTCTAATCATTGGCTCACCCCCCTGTCTAGGGCAGTTCGCCCACCTGACTTGCCTACCATGCTTTTGTTGTAAGCAAAACAATAGTTGTTTATAAGGCAGGAGGCTGCCCATTTACTGCCTGATGCCAAGGGTGTAAAACACAGCTCTGAACCTCCCCATTATACTGTGTCCAATGCCTTGCAGATGTCATCCAGAAATTACTTCCAACTCTCTTGACTCCATGTCTGGGCTACACTCGGCCTCTGGCCCAAACTTGGTCTCAGGTGTCTATAGACATGCCTGCGCCACATGTCCCCTCACTGGGCCTCTAGTCATGCCCCTTCACTGGGGCACACTGGACTGCTTTACTTCAGCCACCCTATGTGCAGTGCTTCAGGCCCATCCATACAGACCCTACTGTATGCATCCTACTCACACAATCACTCTTATTTAGGTCAGCCCATGCACAGTCCTTCAGGCCCTACACGGGCCCTACTCTACACAGCCCATGCACAGTCCTTCAGGCCTCACATATGGACCCTACTCCATGAAACCCGTTGCTTTCTCACATGCCCCCCACACTGGAATCACTACATCACCCCCTTACTGCAGCTACTATTCTACTCCCTCCCTGGGGCCACTACTCCACTCCCTCCTTGGGGCTGATGGCCCTAATGGCCCTTGGTCCTCGGGAATCTGTCAGCCTACCTGGGCCCCCAACTCAGCCTACAGCCCCTTCAGGCCTCAGGTGTCTGTTGACATGCCTGGACCCTGACTGTCCCCTCTACTGGGTAACCCACCAGGTTGTGGGGGCTGAGGCTATATGGCACCCCATATTCACCTTTCACTAGAAAGGGACTGGTGTGGTATTTCCTGAGGACCACCCTGCTACAAGCAGCCCCACCATACCATCCTACCCTAGTAGGGTATAGTTTAGGTCATTCTCCAGGACCAAAAATTCCCTCCATCCCCATAGTTCCTATTCTTAACCTCCAGGCTGTTCTGAGAGCAGCAGATCTCCAGCTGGGCAATGTTATCTCTCTGGCTCCCTGCAGCAACTGTCAACTCAGCTCTGAGGGCTTAGGTTTATATTGAGGCTGCTCAGCCCTATCCTCCAATCCAGAATCCCTCCCGCAGTCACATGATTGCCATGCACCTGCCAGCTGCTCCACAGCCTGCTCAAACCTCTTAAAGTAGCAGGCATCAAAGGTTTCCTGGCACAATGAAATTACTTAAACACACAATCTGAGTACTTGGAGAGAGGACTTACGATAAGAGGAAAAGGACTATAGTGAAACAGGCTGCACAATGATATAATGGTTCTCATACATGTGTTTAAAAAAAGTACCTAAGTTCATTTGTTTCTTCTGTTAAGGTGCACTGAACCATTGAAGACCATCATGGCCCAGAGAATGGTCTAGGTGGGCTAAGCAGCTTAGAGATGATCAACTTATTCTCTTATCCTTTGCTGAGAATAATATAATTGCATCAAAATGTAAGCCAAAGTTGGACAGTAATTTTTCAAACATTTCTTTAATGAAATTAAAATATTTTATGTGGCATATCTGATAACATAAACCTTTCAATAGATTAAATGTTCCATATTCAGGAATAATAGCTGGTATGTTTGTGAGAGAGACTTCCATCTTAGTGGTTAGTATACTTACCTGGAATTTTAAAAGGATTGGAAGGTAAACTACAGGAGAAAGGGTTGAACTAAGTTTGTGTAGCTTGGAGAAAAGGTGATTATTTGAACAATTGCCATAAAGAAAAAAAAACAACAAAACATGAAGAGGGAAAAAACATGAAAAAATAACTTTAAGTTGTAGCAAAATAGATTCAGAGTACATCTCAGGAAAAAAAAAATCTATGCATCTTTAGAACTGTGAGGTAGGTGTACTGGGGGAGTTATAGAATCTCCTTCATTGGGTTTTTCAACTCAAAGTGGGATAACAATTTAGCACTAGCATTGCTTCATTCATGGAGGATGCTGAATATGATGACATTTGAGGTCCCTTCCAACTTCTTAGATTTTACATCCTGTAGCACATGTCCTCACATTAGAGGTCTTTTTCCCATGCTTATTTTATTTTATTCATTTTATGTGAAAACTTGTGAAACGTCTTAGTTTCATTTCCATGCAATTGCTTTGGGTTTGTTTCCTTTGTTAGGTGTAACTTTGTGACCTCTTCCATACTACCCCTTAGCCCTAGATTGACCCCCCCAGTCAATCTATGGCAAACTCCACCCCTTCTTAAAAGGTAAAATAGAGCAAAGGCTCTCTTTTTGATTCATAATGCATATCTTGTAAAAGCAAGTCAGGTTTCTTGAAGATTTTGCTCATTTTACTCAGATATAGCAGAATGTCATGCCCCCTTTTCCAGATGTAAGTTGTCTAGGAAAATTTTGATTGAATGCTGCCAATGCAAAGAGAATTAAAGTTGACATGCGCAAGATAGGCTTATGGAATTTTCCATTGGACTCACCCAGCATGTGTCCCCTGGGCGACCCCAAGAGCTGTCAGTCAGGCTGACCTACTTTTCAGCCCTGCGCATGCTTGGTAACAGCGGAGAGCTCAGGCTCACGCATGCTCAGTCAGCTAAGAGCATGATGTCATTCGGCTAGAAAGTTCTTTGAGGGACACATTCTAATTGGCCACCAAATTGTTTTAAAAGGTTAAGGAGCCCCTCCCTCAGGGGGAGATCCGTTTACTGAGGACAGAGGCTACTTCATAGGGTCTGTCCCTCAGTTAGGTCTCCTCCAGCGTGGGCTCTCGCTGCTTTTCGTACCTAGGTCTGTCTGCATTGATTGATTCTCTGGTTACTGGACTGTTCTGTCTTGGACTCTGACTTCGTTTTCGGATTACCCTCAAAACACTGACGACGACTTACCTGGCTTTCGACCTCGGAAATCACCTCAGCTATCTGATCGTGCTTCGGGACTGGCGTCACACCTGGCTATCCTCAACAAGTTACAGTTTGTTGTACTGTGTGTTAGTTCACTCCTTTTATGAGCTGTTGACTAGTCCTAGGACTATTGAGCCAGGCAGCCACCCCTAGCCTCCGGGTTAGATAGCAAGGGCTTGGCTCAAGAACCCTGTGGACCAACGGACCCCTGTGTTGTTGTTCATTCGTACCATCACACCACTGTAACTGAAGAATTACGTTGCCTATGCCTCAAAAGCGTAAGTTGAATAAACCCTCTTGTTTAAGAAACCATTACGCTTCCGTGCCTCAGACCTCCACACCAATAATCCCGCCTTTTCGTGTTCCAATTGCCAACCCTGGCCCACCGTGACCTTGGGGCCCGATTCATTCGGTGATTTTCCCCGACATAAGCGACCAGTCAGGGCAAAAAGATAATGAATTATCAAGCTGAATAAACTACATTTGATTTTACTTCAGAATTATGTCTTCATTTGACTCTAAAAGTTTTGTTAAATTCCATGTCTTTTCTCCAAGAGCCTGATTTAAGCTCCAGGACTCAGGCTCTGCTCCATTTTCCTAGCATCTACACCCAGATAAGATATTAGCAGAAAGAAAGATTAGCAGTTTCTTGCAACCTAATATTCAGGTCTTCTTTTGGAATGGCAGAATTGCTTGGCAAACCCATGAAAAAAGTTTTAAAACGGCAAATATCTAATATCTGCTACTGAAGAATCAGAAGAAAAATGCTTCCAAATTAGCGGGCCCTTCTGTTGTTTCACAGAGCATGTTGTCTGGCCTCTGTAGAGTTGTTCATTAATCCATCCCAGCATCTACTATTGATGTGGCTTCTATCTCATCTGGAGGTAAGCACTACTGCAGTACAAAAATAGAGTTAAATTATATGCAGAAATGTACATTTTTATGATAGTTGGTATTAGGTAGAACTTTGCTAGAATTAATATTACTAAAATATCACAGAAATTCTGTTTAGTATTATGAAAGACTAAAACAAATATTCTTTGACTTTAGGGTATATTAACTTTTTCCCCCTATAGTCTAAGAATAAACACATCTTCAGAAGGGCATGTTGGAATAAGTTTACACAGAGTATCTTCAGTCAACATATGGAATAACAATAGGTACCTTTTTATAATATATTCAATTTGCATTTCATAAACAGGATGTCTGCACAGTTGCCATATGTTTCTTCATGACTGATAATGTTTCCATTAATGCATTTTTAAAAGCAGAGTAAATGTTTAAAGAACTTTCTTATACCTACACACTAAATATTAACATAGGAAAGCCTCCAAGAAACAATGAATTGAAATTACAAATATTTTTATCTCAGCTTTCCACCTCATTAACAAAAGAATAGGAGTCCTAAAATTTGGAAAAATTGTGCCTTAACAACATCTGTTCCATGTTTATATTCCTGCAACAACTTATACATCTAATTTCTTTATGAGGGCTTGAAAGGTGATTTTGCTGAGTGTCAATTTAACCTCAGTTTTATGTCTGAAAGAGTCAAATTATATTTTTCAAATATCACTATAAAAAGTATAGGAATCTTAGTTGGAAATGTTGATGATGCTTAAAACTGAACAGAATTAATACTGTTAGTCTAATATTCTGCAATGGCTGAAGTAGTACAGTGTATTAGTCAGTAAGATAATACTGGATAATAACAACAAGAACAAATACCAAGGTTGCGTCCACATGAGTGTGGATGCATGTTTTCTCAGGAGAAAAAGAGCAGCAGCACAGGGTGTGCCACTGCTACTTGTCCCTGGGGAAAGCCTGTGCCACGTGCCCTCTGGCACACTGCAGGTTATGCTGAATGGGGTAAGGGAGGCTGGTGCCAGCACTGGGCTTGCCCTGGGAGCCTCCTGGGGCTGCAGCAGTGATCCTGCTGTTAGGAGCCTGGCCAGCAGCCGAAGCATGGCTCCAGCCAGCCAGGCTCTCCTTCTGGGTGGTGTGTGCTGCCCCCACGTGTGCCACTCTGCTCTTTTTCCACAGTTTTTTGTAAACCCAGGATCTACCAGGATGAACCCCCTCCACCATCCTGCTACCTCACAGGATACAGAACAGCTGAATGTGTGGTACGTGGTGCCACAGATGCTTCTGCAGTGCCACATACCTCACAGTCGTGATCAACTAGACGTGGCCTAATTATACACAATACAAAAAACATAGGCTGTAGATATAATACAGTAAGAACATGAATTTTAGATTCCCATTGCTAACTGTAAGCAAATTGTAAGCAAAGTTACCTTTAAAAAAAATATGTAAGTATTTTGTCTGATGAATACACAGCGCTCTTTTTGTTTTACAATCCTTCCCACCCCCAGAACAATAAAAGCCATGTTATCCAGCATTTTATTAACTGGCATGCCGGTCGACATGGCAAAAGCAAAACCGAAAGTCCCACTTCTGGTTTTGCTGAGTCCTACTCTGTCATGGCCCAGGGCAAAGCAGGCCCCACTTCCCTGTTCCCCGGCGCACTGATGCCAGGGAGGGAAAGCACAGTGCATCAGATGCGGAGGTAGGGGCGGTGGCCCGACCAGGCAAAGACTTCTCTCAGGTAACCGGCATATTTGGTTATTTGGCACTCCCCATTCCCCATGGGTGCCAGATAACAGAGTGTGTAGGAATTCCTGCATAAGAGACTGGACAGAAGGGTAAGAAAAATATATAGTTGAAATCCAAGCCCATCAAGTGCATAGGAGATTTACAAATAAAATTCAATGGTGACAATATGCATTTGAGTGGCTAATGTAAAAAAAAAGTTTGTAGAAAATACTGTATGCGAATTATACAGTACTCTCTGCACATGCACATCAGGTACTGTCAATATAAGTTGGTTAAGTTAAAAAGACCCAATAAATTAATGCTTAATATTTTCTACAGATTCTTTTTTTTAGCTATATGTGTTGACCAAAACAAATGAGAATCTTTATTTAACATCTGTCTTGAACATGAGGCAATATTTATTAAAGAAAAAGTCTAATGTTTTCAGATTGTATAATCTTTAGTTATATATAACCTTACTTTTTAAATAAGTCTACTTGCATGTTGAAATCAAGAAAATGCATACATATTTGAAAGATTGGGGCCTTGTCTAAGAGTACTTGTATTCTTTTCCCCTTTTTCCCTAAAGTGATAAAACATATGGGCATCAGCCATAACAGCTCATTGCACATTCCCCAAAATATTTATCTATAGTACAGGGGTATCGGTTGTAGCTGTGTCTAAGAACATAGCAGAAAATGTTCTTCCAGTAAATCTGATATCTTTCTTTAGACTAAATAGTTGGAAATTTTTTTTCTTAGCAAGCTTCTGAATTTAAAAACCCTTCATCAGGCTGCAGAAGAAACTGGAGTTGGTGTGTGTTCTTCCTGGATGGAATTCTTTAATATTCATTCCATCCAGGAAGAGCACACGCTAACTGCAGATGCTTCCTCAGCCCGACAGAGGGTTTTGAAACCCAAAAGCTTGTTAAGAATTTTTCCCCCCAAACTATTTAGTCTGTCTAATAAAAGATGTCAGATTTACCCCCAAAAAATCTTGTCTACCTTTATCCATATTATGAATTCAGTGATTTTGAATTGATTGACATGTGAATTCAGCTATTTGTACAGTTCCAGTAGTACAAATTTGATCCCCAGAACTGGATAGGAACAATAAACTCCTTAATTAGCAAGAATGTTTCCAGGAATGAGAATATAATTAATTTTCCATGCTTTTGCCTCCATTGCTTCTGCTCTGACACTGTTAAAAAGAAGAGTGATGTCCACTAAGCAGGATTGGAATAAGTTCCTCAACTGATTTAAACTAGGGTAACACAGAGGTATAACTGAGAAATGTTGAACCCTGTTTGAAAGTGGCTTGCAGGACAGTGGCTTCATTCAGGCTGTCAGTGACGGCCAGGAGAGAAGCAGTGCCATCTGCTATTTGTGTCCTCCCTAAGTCAGCATCTAGGGCTAGTGCACTGCTTATTCCCCCTTTGTTACTCTACTAAGGTATAATAAACTTTTTGCTTTCCTGCATGGAGCTCTACTGCAGGTGCTCCAGAGGTGAAAGACTTTTCAACCTGCTACTAACCCCCTGAGCTATTCAGTCACATTAATCATTTTATAAGATGTGTTTCCTTTGGTAGAAGGGCACTGGGTTACCTGGAGATCATTTCTTAGCTTAGGGACTAACTGCTTAAAAAGTAATTCCCTTGCTTAATTGTTTATGATGTGTATCATTTCACACAGCTGTGATTTTCTGGCCCCAGCTGAAGGAAAAGCAGCCTTCTGGTGCAGCTGCAAGCACATTGTGCTTCTATGCAAAAGTAAAAAAAAAAAAAAACCAAGAAAAAGATTTAAAACCGGAGGCCGCAAGCTGGTAGAGGAAGAGTACATTGCTCAGGTAAACTGAGTAATGCCTACAGGGAGGAAGTTGACTGAAGTGTACTTACTTCAAGCGTTGCCAAAAAAAAAAAAAGGATAACTGTAATAGAAAAGAAAAAGGGAACTCAAATTGGGAAAACAAATTAAGCTTTTGTTTATATTTTCTGAGCCTACTTTTCACAAGGCATTATTATCTCCCTCCCTGATAACACCAATACCAGGCATAACACATAACAATGTGCAGGCCCCACACCCAAAACCTGTGCCTTCCCTGCCACATGTCTAGTACTGCCTACCCAAGAAGCACCTGCCCCTGGCATGCCAGGGCAAACTGGGTCTTTCCTGATGTTGACAGCAGGCATGGGGAGCTGAGCTTAGAAGAGGGTGGTACTCTTGCAGGTAGATCTAGGAGGCAAGCTAAGTACCTGCCACTAGCAGTCTTGAACTGGCTCTGGTGGAGTGCTAGGCCTGAGACTGCCAATCAACAACCAATTGCTGGTCGCATTTTCTGCGCCATACCAAAATCTTGAACTTGCATTATATACCTGGAACAGTCCAACAATAGCTAAAACTGTGTTACTTAATACGAGCTGGAAATACTCTTGTGAAAAGCCGTAACTTTGCTATGATACTATAGCACTTAGCATGCGTCTTACTGCTTGACCATGTGGATGCTTGCAGTTAATGTGTGACATGACCTTTACTTCAACTGGTCTTTACGCAGCTCCTAGCATTTGAACAAGCATTCTGTGGTGACTCCTGGAAGGCAAATGGACCTTTACAGCTTGCTTAGATTTCCAGCCACAGGTTTCATTTCTCCCAAGTCTACATGAAAAAAAAAAAAATATTGACTCTGCACACTATATAGTATTATCCGCAGATGTCCTCATCATTTCTTCTACTTTCATTGCCTTGTACAGGCATCTTTCTTTTTCTCTCAGAAGAAAAAAAAACAAACAAACAAAAAAAACCACAGGTGCCTTTTAATATTTTGCCACTATCAAGTAATAGACACTTTCGAATTCCAAAGGTATTCGGTTTACAACTAAGACATTTTCCCCTTTAACAGTTTTGGAAGCTACATATACATCCAATACAATCAGGATCACTTCACTCTCAGTGACTACTGATGACACCAACTAATTAAATTTTGCACTGGTAGAACAAAATGTGATTTTAGAGGACAGTGATTGAACAAGGAAAATACTATAATGCTCGAATTCTACCAACTGCATCAACAAGTACTACAAAAACCAATTATTTTAAAAAAGGGCTTTATTCTTTTCATAGAATAGCTCATTAACCTCCCCTGCTTTTCTTCAAGGAAACTGATATGTAATAGACATATTGGATCCTTTAATAGGCATCATTAACCATTTAAAATCAGATTACAAATGTGAATGGAGTAAAAGCGATGGACTAAATCAGAGCTGTCCTACATCTAAATGTGATTTGGAGGAAATATTTTTGTCCTGTTTTGTATGCATTTGTGTAGTGTATATAGGGTGATTGCATAATCACTCAAAAATCAAGTTTTGCTTTTCTATATTGTGTGTGTGGGGGTGGTTGGGGGAGTAGGTGCAGTTGTATGGTAAGGTGTGGGGTTTGTAAGGGGGTATGGCTGTGTGTGGGGGAGTTGTAGGGTGTGTATATGTGGGGACCTTGTGCGGGGAGTGCGTGGGCAGAGTATGGGGTTTGAGATGTGAGGGAGAAAGCAGGGTGTGGGGACATGCTCCTCCATGAGGCACAGCCCCCACCATCATCATCATCATCATCAGCAGCAGCAGCAGCAGCAGCAACTTTGCCAGGAAGCAGGGCAGAGGGCTCCCTGCCACTTTTGGCAGAGTCCTGTGAGCTTTATGTGGCAGCAGAGAGCACGGCCAGGCTGCTGGCTCTATCATGCAGGGCTTCCTCCTGGTGGTACACAAGTCCTGGGAGCTGAACATGAATCCCACACTATAGATGCAGACCAGCCTGGCTTCTGTCATGTGCAGCTCTCTCAACTGAGCTCTGTGCTTCCACCATCCTGCTGGGCACAGGCCCTGGGCTCTGTGTTCCTACCAGCCCTAGCCCCACACTCCGTGCTCCCCCCCAGGTTTCCTAGCTGCTGCTTGAGCAAGAGCTGCAGCAGGGGCAGGAGGAGAAGCCACTAGAGGCTAGGGCAGCAGTGGAACCAGCAGCCACACCTCAAAGGTGTGCATACTGGCTGGAGCTGTCCTGCATATGAGGGTGGGAGCAAAATGAGCAGTCTGGGTAGGGTACAATTAGTTCATGGGTGCCCAGGGGCTGGGTGAAAATCACCTGGCAGGCCAGATCCAGCCTGCGGGACATATTTATGAGTTTGAAGTGTTATAGTAAAGCTATGGGCTGATAGATGGGTAAAGTAAAGGAGAAAAAAGCATAAATTTAGGTACCATATAACTTTGCAAAATATGCTAAAATGCTGTGTCCTTGTAATGTGAACTGTTCCGGGCTGATAATACAGGATTCCTGCTTGCCACTGGGCTCCAACCTCGTCACCCATACTTCTGGGCTCCTGGGTCCTGCCCCTTCATGATCATCTCACCTGCCATGACTTGTTATTGTAGCTTTATAGGGAGGCTGCCTAGGAGGTGTATGCAGGGTTTGGGGTGGGTCCCTGTCTGAACTCAGGCCCATCTGGGCCTTGGCTCACTTTTATTCTGGCTACTCTCACCCATAGTCTGTGGTCCACTGCATGGGGACTCTAGGTTCTCAGGCCCCAGCTCCAGCTCAGCCCTCTGTGGGCTCTGGGCCACTCAGCTGCTATGTCCTCTAGCTTTGCAGGCACAGGGTTTACAATACCCTCCTCTCCACCCCTAGTCTTGCAGCCAAATATGACATGCCACAGTCCTCTTCCTTGCAACAGATCTGGGCTACTGCTCACACACAACACTCCCAGAGGTCCAACCCCCTAGCAGTATTATAAACTGGGTATCTATGTTGCACCCCAGTGGCCTCCAATCCATCCTTTACAGCAGAGGTGGGAAAAATGTCCCACAGGCTGGATCCAGCCTGCCAGGTGGCCATGCCTCCTCAGAAAACCCACACACACCCCAACTCCCCCAACTCCTCCCCCCCCACATAATACAGAAAAGTAAAACTTGATTGTTGAGCTATTATGCAATACACTACGCAAACATATACAAATCAGGACAAAAAGATTTTTGGAATAAGAGTTAAAATATGTTATCATAGATGTTTGTCTATTAGTACATGATTTCTATTTTATTCCAGTTCCAAAATGTCACCCCTGCCCCCTCCCCCCCCCCAAAAGAAGTATTTCTGGGGACAAGGGGAAGGACTTCCAGTGGCAAAGGTCAGGGGTTAAAGGTCAGGACCTGTGGTCCAAAGATGGAAACTAGGGGGTGGGGCACCTATCAAGGGGTGAGACTACCATTGCAGCTCTCAACAGCTCACCAAAACTCATTAAGTACCCCCTGCCCCCAGCCTAAGTAATTTATCACCCTTGTTTCACAGCTACTCAGGCTCAAATATAAAACAAAGTATGAACATCACCTCTGAAACACCAAATACAAGCTCCCATGTCGGGGTCTCACCCTAAAGCAACACAAATGCCAAAAGGTGCAAAGTACTTACCTCATGTTGTTTGTAAAGTAGGGTCTCTTCCACCCTTCTGTGGTACACAGTCCTTGTCCCCCAGCAGTCCTTGCCTCCAGGCTGTCCAGACTGGCTCTCCCCTGGAGCTCTGCCTCTCTTGGCTCCTATGGCTAGACGGCTTGTTCTAAGCTAAGCCGTGGCTTTTGAGCCTCTCCCTGGGTCACCTGATCTTTTATTTCTGCCTCGGGCTTGCCAATCACTGCTTACACCTGTGGTGGACAGCCATCTTATTTAGATCCCTTTTAACATTAAACTCTTAACAATTCACAATTATGCCTTAGCGTGCTGGGTGTACTGCCCCTATAAAGACTTTGGATGATTGACATTCAGTGTGGGTGTGTGGGGCTTGAGAGCATGAGCGGGTCTGTGCACATGAGCATGGGCCTGTTAGTGTGTTGGTGTTGAGAGGATCTTGTGAGACAGAAAAAGACTGTCTGTGTGGTGAATGAATCAAGTGGAAGTAATTTCGTGATGTGTCGATATGTTGGTGTGGGTGATTGTTGTGTGGTGTTGCATATTATGTCATGCTATGACCATGGAGGTTCGGTGAGCAGAGCATACCCTTGACAGTGAGGCTGCAGTAGAATTGGCCATCATCCCCCGCGACTATGATTCCTGGGGCTCCACTTGTTCCCACCCTCGCCGGTCTCCTGTGGGAGTGGTCAGGGTTGGTTCCCCAGATTTTTCCCCCTGGTATGTATTAAACTTAAGCAGCAGCCCTCTGCTCTCTAGAGTAAGAATACCCTCATCCTCCAGTCTTTCCCTCCTTCCTTCTCTAAAAGTGGAAGGTAAACTGTCAATGCATGGTCCTGGGCATGATCCATCCATGTGTATTGTGAGCTGAGGTGGCAGAGATCCTGCATTTAATAAAGATTTACTCTTAGTGTAATAAAGTTTGTTAGGTTTCCAGTACAGGTTAATAGTTGTTGAAGTTGTTGTTTACATTACCTGTGTTTCATTGTTACTTACCTGTTGTTAATTAATAAACTGTTATATTCGTGAACTTTAATTCTGTGTGGGATCTCTTTACTTAAAGTATAAATCAATTGCCAGGGTTGTCAGAGTGATGATAGATACACTCAGTCAGCTCGTTAGCTGGGGAGGAGGGGAGTGGGGGGATAATTTCATTTGGAACGGGACTAGGAGACAGCTGTTAATTGGGCAGTGCTAATTAGGCACTAATAAAATCTGGGTCCAACAATCCATTATAACTTCAATACCTTGCAATGCCTTCAAACTGTAGCATTGTTTCCTAAAGTAAGCCAGAGGGGAAATAATCCCAAATAGTATTTGTTTAAAGTTAATGATGTATTTAAATTAATAATTTAGAGATTGATTCTTCACAAGTAGAGCTTAACTCTACTTATGAAACTGCATAATCTGCATCTGATAAGAATAAATTTGTTTCCAAAGTCTCTGTCCTTTACCATTGAAGTAAGTCAATGGTGAATTTTGCCATTAATGAAAGGGAACAGGATCAAACTTTTTGGCCAATTATAATTTTATCAGTTTCAACTCTCATTGTCCTATCAAAAATCTCAATTTAAATTGATTCTTTATTACCAGTCAGTCATAACAGAATTAACTCTATCTTCAGAAAGTTCTTTCTTTTTAGTAACTCAGCCCCTGAGAGAAATGCCACCAACACTGCTGGCAGCACCTTCAGGTGGTCAGCGCTCGCTGCCATCTCCCCACCACTGACACCACTGCAACCGCCTGAGGGAGCTCTCTGCTTGGCCCACCCCACCCTCCATACAGCCACACCTGCCTGTGGGAACTCCCTGCTTACTGCCACCATGCTGCTGCCACCACCACTACCACTGCCGCCTGTGAGCAGTCCCCATGCCCCCTAGCCTCTGGGGTAATGCATCATTCATGACAGCAACTGTGGCATCCCTACCACAGGGACCCCTGGACTCCCCGCCCCCCCTCCCAGGCTGGGAGCCCAGGTCAGCTGAAGGGGATCCCAGCCATGAGAGTGCATGGTGTGCTCCCAGAGCTAGGAGCCTTGTCAGATGACCTGGGCTCCCACCTGGAGGAGCTTGCTTCTTGCCAGTACAGGGAGAGCTCAGGCTTCCTCTGTACCAGCAATAAGGTGTGATGGGATCTAAAGTTCAGTCCACACAATTGTGCCTCCTGTTATGTATATATATGTGGCATGACAGGAGGTGCTATTATGTAGATCTCACATTAGATCCCATTGCAACTTTATCTGTACATGTAGAAGGGGCCTCAATATGGCATCCTTAAGTTATTTTAAAGATAAGGGAAATTCCTTTTCACAGCCCGTCTGTATTTATGTAATTCTGTGGCATTTACAACAGGCTTTTGTTTAAATGTATACATTTTATGGAACTTTTAAAATCTTGACATCTTCATTTCAATGGTGGAATAGTAAAATGAAATGATACTGACTTTTTCACAAGTTACTAGCTCTTTTACTTACAGTTTAAGTTCCCACAATGAAACATCTTTTGTCTTTAGTGATTTCCCTGGATATGATATTAAATATTATGCCAAGAAAAATACACATTTGTCCCTCATTTCCATTATTATTTAGCTGTCAGTTTGAAGCATCTGGCTTTGTTGCCACTGTATCTAGATGACCTCTATGTCATTTGCTTTGCTGTTCCTTGAGTACTAAGATATTGTTGGCTGTAACCATGAGATACAATTTTTAAAAAGCTATTTCCCAGCTGCGTATGTGACACCCATCCAAATACTAGGCAATTTTGAAATCCTGTTCTCAACCATATTGTTGTCTGTCAGAAAACTTGCTATTGCTCTTTTAATTGTCATTTTGCTTTCTTTCATTATTAGATTTCATTTTTTGAAATAGTGCTCTTTGGGCCAGCTGTTCATTTGGTACTGGGTGATGGAAAATTTGAATCGGCATTTCACAAAGATCACTGACTGTACGAAGTTATATAGCTCATCATGATTATAGTGTAAGCAGTTTCTTTCAGAATTGTGCTCACACACAGCTCCTAATCCAAGACCCATTGAAATCACTGGGAACCCTTCTAGTAACTTCAGTAGATTTTGGCTTTGAATTAAGGAGATATAAAATATTAAATCCTCAGTTCAGGGAAGGGATGGAGCATGTGCCTAACTTAAAGCATGAGTTCATTAAGACTACACACATAGTTTAACATAAGCATGTTTTCAAGCACATTATTGATTCAAATACATGTACTATCTCATAATATTTTCTGATTCATAATTTTAAAAAAGTATTCCAGAATGCTGATGTGCATTGTAAAATTGTTACCATTAAAGAGAAAAACTACCTTAAGATTAGAAGAGCATATGTCTATTATTTTAATCTACACCAGGCATGCAAATTACATATCCAAAAGTTTTAGGGCATAAAAATCTGATGTTAATATACTTTTATTCATTTCCCATGTTGTGGAGGGGCTAATCAACTGAATGTAGTTCTGACAGTACTGATATGAAGTATGGTGCTGTTGCCAAAGTTGCTTCCTACCAAAAATTTATAGTGCTGAAGAAAAATAAACATTTGGCTACAGTTTAGCAGACCTTGTAAGGCCATCATATTTCCATTGAAATATGATTTATGGTATTGATTTTTTAAACCTTGCAGAAGATCTTCTGAAGAAATAGACATAATTTTTGTGGAACAAACTACACCAATTATCTTGTTGTCTGCAGGTGACAAATTATTTATTTTTCTTGGTCCAATAAGATGGCCTCTAAAACATAAAAGTGACTGGGACTATAATCAAAGGGTATTTCTGTAAATCACTCAATGACATTCTGGGGCAATTTTGAATTACTCTCAGGACAGATTTTTCCAATTGACTAGACAGAAAGTAGCAAGAAAGATTTAAGAAATGCCTTGTAAGTGCTGAGCTCAGAACTTAGTACTGAATATCATCAATCTGTATCCTACTGAGACCCAAAGCTTTACAAAATAGCTATTCTGAACTTATATAAGCATTCAATTACAGAATTATACATTGCTTAGTTTGATACCTTGGGATTTCTAAATTTACAGGTACTGTCTATTGGCCTCAGGGTTTGACTGGGCTTGTAATAACCATCTGCTTCATCAGATTAGTGATTGATTGCCAGGAAACAGATTACCCCTATCCCTCGTTAACCCATAGAGGCACTAGTACCACCACTAATACTACTGCTACTACCACCACCACCACCACCAAGTGGTTCACAGGATTGTGAGCAGCAATCAGGATTTCTGAACAGTATCACTTTAAGAAAAGCTGTCAAACTGATATTAACAACCTATGTATTTTCTCTGGTCCCTGGAATAGAAAAAAACTAGATGAGAAAAGGAGCTACAGTAACAGCCTCTGCATAAAATGCACCTAATAGGTTCATAAATATCTACCAAAAAGTTGTAGAGGAAATGTACCAAAAGAATACAATCCTGGCTAAAATTGAATTTAGCTCTTGTTCTCCAGTCTTTTAAATTCTGCCAGACATATTTTAAAAGCGATTTTATACCTTTAATTTTATTGTTTTTCAATATCAGCATAAAGAGAAAGATACAACATAACAAATAAGTCTGATTTGCAACAAAGTCTCTTTACACTCCTCTGTTAGTATAAAGGGTTTCTACAATACATGCAATTATTTTCTCTTGGGGGGGGGGTTGGGGTTTTTGTTGTTGTTTTTAATATAACCCCAGCATTTGAAGGGGTGTCAATTTTTGACAACGTACAAACGGTACAGATGTCTGGCCAACAGGTCTAGAATTCCCTAGGTCCTTCTTTTTGACCTTTTAAAAAACTGATATCATGTTAGCTCTTCTTCAATTGTTTGGATCCTTTTATTTTCACTGATTTCTTTACCCTTAAGTATGCTGGGGTGAGCTGAATAAGGCCCTGCTGACTTGATTTCATTATAATTAATCAACTGTTCTCTGATACATATTTGATCCATCTTTTGTGTTTATAACAACATTTTGGTATATTTATTTATTTACAGGAGGGAAGACAGAAGTAAAGTAGGCATTGAATGACCTCTTTTTTGAAATTAGCATTAGTAACTACTACTCGTTTTGTACAGCAAACCACCTTGTGATTTTTAACAGCTCTAACTAGTGGTAATTTTTTGTATTTGGTTTCCTGATTTTGTACCTATATGTTCATCCTATTTATTTACATACTTCTTTACTGTTGTGTTTTTCCTTCTACATCTCTCTTCATGCATGTCTGTAGATTTTTCACGTATCTGAAAAGATTGCTGTGCAGCCTCATCAGCCCTTCCTTTTGTATTGGACCAGCTTGATTATGAATCTTGATCCATCCTTCCTTCCTGCCTGCCTGCCTTTATTTGTTTGTCCATAGGAAGCATATCATTAAACTGAAGTGGTTGTTGGAGTGGTGCCATGATTTTTTTGCTGTTCTCATGTCTTTCTTCTGCATCACTTGGACTGTTATGTGCAAGACATGGGAGGTGATAGTGCTTCTTTACCCACAACTGATTAAGCCTCATCGGGTGCATCCAGACAAGCCTGCACATGCCTCTTGCCATGTCTTAAAGTAGTTTGAGACGTGACAAAAAAGTGTTCCCTGCATTGCATATTTGCAGTGTGGGATCAAATTTGATACCTGGATATCCAGGTATGAATGCCCCCCCAAGAAAAAAAGTGGGGTAGGACACAGTCCAGGACCATGCCCTGTGACAACTGGAGGCTCAGGTCCTCCAAAGAGGTGCTTTGGTAGCCAGCCAGAGCATGTCTATGCCTACCTCTTGCCCTGATGCTGCAGCACACTGCCTGCCCATGCAGAGCAAACAGTGATGCAGGCTGAAGGGACCTGGACCCAGACTCCATTCCAGGTAACTAGGGGGTGGTGGGGACTGGAGGGCAGGGCTGTGAAGGTGTAGAGGACCATGGGATGGGGAAGCTTGGGATGGGTGGGTCCCCCGCCTGCCTCATGGCACAGCCCCCCTGCATGGCGTAGGGCAGCATGGCTCAGCCCCAGCCACCCGGCACCCAGCTCTGCATGTGCCATATTGTGCAGGCCCAGCCCATCTCAGTGCAGGGTCATGCCTTTGGGCCCTTCCATGCAGCTCAGGCTGTCACTCAGGGCCCTGCACCACTCACAGGGACCACTTGTTGCACTGGGCTGGGTCATGCATGCATGAGCCCTGTGGGCAGTCAGGCCAGGCCATTTCTGTGCATACAGGACCCATCCTGGTGTGATAGGCAGTCCCCATGAGTGGCCTGAGGCCCTGGGTGACAGCCCAAGCACCCCAGAGCTGCCCAAAGGCACATGGCACTGTGCTGCACTGGGCTGGGCCTGCATGATAAGGCACAGTGCTGCCCCATGTCATGCAGGGGGGCTGTGCCATGAGGCCCTGAGTGCCCTGATGGTCGCTGCTTCTGCCAGTGAGTTGTGGGCCATGCAGAGAGGCATGTGGACCATGTGGGGGCTGGAGTTGTGCTGGAGGGCTGGGACCATGCAGGGGGCATGTGGGCCCTGGGGGGGGGGGTTATAGCCCTGTGGTGTAGTCCATGTGCTTTGTGGGGGGGCTGTGTCCTGTGAAGGGCCAGGGGATCCACCCCTCCTGAGAATCCACCTCCATAGTCCCCCCACACCCACATTCCCCCCACACCTACCCACATGCCCCATGCCCCCCGCCCCCCATCACACACTCATTGTGCCAAGCTGCCAGACAGGAGGAGACCTGCTGGCAGGAGCTGTGTAGGGGTATCTGTGTCCACATCCTACTTAGTGAAGGGGACAGGGGGAGCTCTAACTGTTCTATGATAAGAAAACCAAAAGCAAACATCAAAACATATAGATATTTAGAATTTATTTTATGGTGCTAGAGACACTGGTAGGCTTCCAAATTGCTTTAAAATGGTAAATATATCAAAACATTGCCCAACTGCTGATTTCTCTCTCTGTCTCCACAGTCTTTACCAATCTGACAATGGAATAAAATTTCTTCCTGGCTCCAAATGTAGTGATCAGCAGAGATCCTAGGTTTCCATGATTAAAAATGGCAAATTCTCTGATAAACCCCCCAAAATCCATGATTAAAATTAAACCCCCTCTCCTTGCAGCCCTGCTGGTGCCCCTCATCACCCACAGCCTCTCCACCCCTGCTGGTGCCCCTCACTCCCCCCACAATGGCTCCCCAGTCTCACAGACACACACACATGCAAGCACAAAAACACACACAGGCATAGATATGCAGGCACAGACACACACAGACACACACCCCAGCAGGTAAGTGTGTATGTGGGGGGAAGAGGCTGGAGGGGCAGATTGAGAATGCAGGGGTGGAGAATGGGGGGGGGGTATGCGCGGGTGTGCATGTGGGTGGGAACAGAGTGTACCCTGGGGCATGGTGGTGTCATCTCCCTTGGTACCTTTGGATACTTTCATCTTTCCTGGGAGAGGGATTTTACCTTTTAGCACAGAAACCCACAGATTTCCTGCTTTTGCAAAGAGCTCTGCAGGCTAACAGAGTTCCAGTCTGCAGGATCTGATTGCAAAAAGGGGGGAAAACCCTCCACCCTGTCTTTGTCCTTCACTTTTTTTCAGTCCTTCCCCAAAGGTATATTTTTTGAAATAGTGTACAATGCTGCCTCTTGCATTCTCATACATATGCCCAATAGCTATAACCCTCAACTGCTGATATTCTAGTCATAAGAATTACCCCAAGTCTCTGACATGCAAATAAAGTTATAATTTTATTTAGGTAGTATATAAATCCAGTTGATCTTGCTTGTTTCCAGTGTTCCATGGACTGATACATAGATATGATGCTATTATGATCTTTTTCCTCTTGCACCATTTAACCCCTTAATAGAAAGAAGATATGCTGCAATAAAGACAAGAATTTGGTGGAACCAGGGGGAAGGAGATTTGAAAGATTGTTGTTTATATTAAAAGAGTACATATAAGCCTTAAGCAAGACCAGGCCTTGTTGTACAAAGAGTCCCTGACCCAAAGGCCTTCCAATAGAAACATACAGCTATGTTTCTTTTCTTCCACTGTATTTTACCATTGTTTTACATAGTGGAGAACTAAGGCACAGACAGATTACATGTGACTTGATCAAGGTCAGAGGAGAAACAAATCTGGGCTACAACTGAGATTTGAATTCATATCTTTTGAAACCCTGCCCAGTATCTGGACCACAATATCTTATTCATTCTGAAACATTTTACCATTTTAGAATTCCAAAGATATACTCTCCTTTATATATGCTAATAGTAGACATGTGACAAAATGCACAAAAATAGAATAGGTTGTATTCATTTTAGCATTTGACTACCACATCCAAACAATGCTTGCTGATCTATCTCCACGTGTCACTGCCTTGTGGATGCTGAATGGAGTTTATCATGTTGGGAGTACTTTCTAGAATCCAGAATAATA
Source organism: Gavialis gangeticus (assembly GCF_001723915.1). NCBI lineage: Eukaryota > Metazoa > Chordata > Crocodylia > Gavialidae > Gavialis > Gavialis gangeticus. Next base: position 52,654,794 of record NW_017728993.1, read on the forward strand.
TTCAAAGGAGCCTCAAATTGTTAAGCAGTGTCCCGGAGTTGGTTAACCAAGCTCACGGTGTCACGGTTGGGTGGACAGGCGGTGGCAATTGGACACGGAACAGGCGGGATTTTTGGCGTGGAGTTCTGAGGCACGGAAACGTAACAGTTTCAAACAAAGTGGGTTTATTTGACTTACACTTTTGAAGGCTTAGGTTACGATGCTTGCTTCAGTTACAGGGTAAAGTTGCAGAACAGAACGAATGAAAAAAAGGGGGTCTGTTGGCCCACAAGGTTCCCCAATAAGCCCTTGCGTTCTAGCCGGAGCTAGGTGCGGCTGCCCATTGGTTAGTCTTAGGGCTGATCAACAGCTCATAAAGGGTTAAACGAACGATACAAACAAACGACAACTGTAACTCGTCGAGAAGAATGAAGTGATCGTGACGCCAGTCCAATGGACACCGGGTGGTCGAAGGAATAGCCGAGGTTGAGAGCGGAGAGGTGAATTAGGGATGAGCCGGATCGTGGTCGATAATGGAAGCCGAGGTCAGTCAAATGCCAGGTAAGTAAAAGCCGGAATCAATGTTGGAGCCGTAGAAGTAATCGAAGTCGAGGTCGAGGTCAAAGCCAGTAAGTTCGGTAATCGGAATAATCAGTACGAGAGGAAATGAAATCGAAGGTATGAATTCGC
>NW_017728993.1:52655472-52674312 GCF_001723915.1 Gavialis gangeticus
CGAGGTGGGGGTTCACTCACTAATATAGCAGCCCCTTAGCCAATCAGGCCGCTTGGCTGTTAGAATTTTCTAGTATGATTACGTCATGCTCTTTTTAACTGAGCATGTGTGAGTTAGAGCTCTGTGTTGTAACTAGGCATGCGCAGGGCTGAAAAATAGGTCACTGGTGATTGACAGGGCTGAAAAGTAGGTCACTGGTGATTGACAGGGCTTCAGGTCACCCAGGGGGCACGTGTTGGGCATGCTGTGGAAATTTCCATGAGCCAGTGTTATCTGTGCATGATCAGACTTAACTCATGTGTTGCCAGCACCTCTTTAGAATTTTGCTTGGACAAGCAGTATAAGGAATTATAAGGAATCTACCACTCAGAAATCTTAACTTCAGAAAGGGAGGATCTTTTTACATCCACCAGGGAGGGAATGCCTCTTTTATAGAAATCTTTAGCTTCTTAGGAGAGTGAAGCAGTTTCTTAAAACCACTGTTCTTGGAGAAAAATGCCATTGGACCTTAAGGGCTCAGACAGAAATGACATTTTTTGCACAATCAGCCCCTTGAAAGCACTCTAAAGCCATGCCCAAACAGATGAGCAAAGCTACAGAGTACTCTGATCAAATTAACCCTTACTTTATGAGTGTTTAAATGAAGAAAACCAGAGTACCTTCATTAACTTCTGTCTGTTCTGGCTGCAGCACAACTTGGCCCCAGCTGCTGTCTGGATGGGAGGGGGAGGAGGCAGGGGAAGGAGGTCCATTCTGGGGTTTTCTCAGCCCCACTGGAGTAAGGGGGTGGATTGGACCCCCTCACTTTAAGGGGGGGGGCTCCCATCTACCCAGCCCTCTACTCCAGTGAGGCTGAGAAAACCCTGGAATGCATCTCCTTCCCTTGTCTTCTCCCACACCTCATCCAGAGACAGCAGCAGAGCTGCGAGAGGTGGGGCAGAACTAGGGGTAGATGCTGTGCAGATGCAGCATCTCTCCCTGGATCAGCTCTAAATTGGAGCTGAGCCTCCACCCTCCAGAGCGCATGTGGCACAGGCATTCCTGGGGACAAGTAGCAGCAACACAAGCTGTGCCACTGCTACTTGTCCCCAGGGAAACAAGTATCCATGCATATCTGAATGCACCCATAAAGTCCTTTCATTCTTGAGTTTTATAAAGGATCATCTAGTGACATAACTTACCTACTGATATCTTAGAATATCACAATTTAAATGGGTGTGTATGAGAATGTTCTTATAAAATTTACATAAGAACATAACCCTATACTAATGTAAATTGTTATTATTCTTATACTTTATTTCTTTCAAAAGTAGTTCCTAATATACCAAGATTATTATGAATATTTTCTTATGAGATAGTATTTTAATAAGATAGCTATAGCTTGCTCCTAAGGCTAACTCTAGAAATCATTAATAAGTCTGTTAAGATTCTACACACATGGGCATTTAGCTCAGTGCACTGAAGCAAATAACGGAATAACTTACAGTGCATTGATATGGAGAGGAGAAGAATTTGCCATAGCCAGATACCATGCAGTGTATCAATAATTCTCACTGATTTGTGTTTTTACAAACACACCATACAAAATGAACATTTTAACACACTGTGTGTCATATCTTTAATTATTTCTACACTGACAAGCTATTTAAAATAGTAATTTGCATTCACATCTCTCACCATTATATGTATATTCAGAACTGCCAAAGATACAATAGGTGTTTCTTAAGTGAAGGGCCTTAAATTTGATTTGAAGGTATGCAGCCCACAGTCATATTCTAATTAATACGATTACCAGTTAATAAACTTGTAACTTGTAAGATTACTTCAACTGTGACACAAAAGAATCTGTATATTTTAAAACAAAGCATAAGTAGTTTACACCCCAGTGCTATAAGTCAGGGATTTTTTTGTCTCTTTGAGTAAATTTGGTGGCAGTATCATTTTACCCCCTACATTTTGAAAGTGATGCAAGTGGTTATAAACACATGACTTTCATTAAGAAAATAGGCATTTTGTGCCAAATCTGCATGCAATCCTTTAAACATTTGCACTGCTTGTCTACAGTTAATATGTGTGAAATAATACCAGAAAGCTATTAGAGCAAATAGAGTAAATGAGTTCAAGACAACTGGTTATTTTTATGGCAAAGCTAATTGAAGAAGGCATGGAAAATATATGGAGAAGGTTGAGATGAGATAAACACTGGAGAGAGCAGGCTGGATAAGCCAAATGGCCTTTTCTCACTTTGCTAATTCTTTAACTCTGTAAACCAATTTGAGTTGTGAATAATTTTACTCTTCAAGATTCTAGTTTAGTCCTGGCATCAGCAATTCTTCTGGGAAACTCTTGTTTCACTTTTTAGCCAGATAATGCATGAAACAAACCAAAAAATTTGTGATAAACAGAACGAATAGAGGAGGAGGAATAGCAGCAGGATTATTCTCTGACAAATGGATAGGATACTTACTTGAATGCCCCTGGGTTTCTTAATTTTGTTGTTGCTTATCAACAAATTAGGACATTTAGCCTGGAGAATAATTACTTTCAAATTAAAGTAACAGAATTGCATAAATGTTTGTGTGAAATTCCTTTCCCTATTCTGCATTACTCATTTCTTATGCTCTGTAAGATCTCTGTGGCATATACAGATATCAGTCATGAATATGAATAGCAGCTTTCCACATGGAATGAAGGTAGAATATGCATGTGTGAGATCACAACACGATTTTCCCTATAGGCTGAGGTTCCTGCATCATAGCGAAAATTATGTGCCTGATGAAAACTGGGAGACAGAGTTTCAAAGGATTCTCTTTGGACCACTTGATCCATACACTTTTCATACTCACTTACCTTTAAGCACACAGGTAGTATCCTAGTATTAATGCTATTAATGCTAGCATTGTCCTAGTATCATGCTTAGCATTAAGCAAAGCTTATGCCTTGAACTGGCTGGGAATTTTTTTGTTATTAAATTAACCTTGATTTTTTTTCAAGTCAATTTAAAGGAAATAAAATGCATTGTGATGATAGATTCATTTGTAACAATTATAGTTCTGATCCCTTTTCTCTTTTACAGACTGGGCTTTTTGGAAGTCTGCATCTCCTGGGATGCATTTATTCCATGTTGTGCATCCTAAGTGTATATATATGTTATGGGGGATGTAGCTCAGCCAGGGATCCTGAACTGCAGCTAGAACTACAGTTTCCATAGTACAATATGTAAAGCAGCTGGATGCTGAAATGCAAGTTAACACCACAAATGAAACATTTATATTTGGGTAAATTCAAAAAGTTATGAATTGTTCAACAAAACCTTCAACATTTCCATCTGCATCTGTCTATTTAGATATACAAATGGCAATTTTCAAAATTCAAGTTCTGGTCTCATTTCAGGATAAAAGCATATATCAACATTTTACATTGCAAATTTTACTCAATTCTATTTAAGTATTTTCAAATTTAGGTTTTGATATAGAACTGACAAATTTTGTTTAACCATCTACTTGGACCCACATAGAGTAGGTAGAACCCACATGGAGTAGACAGGTTCTCCAGTAGGCAGTACAACCTAGTAGGGATCATGGAGACCTGGCGGGACTCCTCAAATGATTGGTGCATAGTCATAGAGGGCTACACCCTGAATAGAAGAGACCAGGTAGGGAAGAAAGGTGGAGGTGTTGTTTTCTACGTGAATGAGCAGTACACCTCCTTGGTGGCTGACATTGGCTCCAAAGAAGAACAGCTTGAAACCCTCTGGGTCAAGCTGTGGAGGGAAGTGGGGGGACCCTGCACACCTACAGGCTTGGCAGCACCAAACTGGTCAGCACCATGAATGAAAGGGACCTGGGGGTTATAATAGACCACAGTATGAATATGAGCTGGCAGTGCAATGCTGCAGCCAGCAGGGCAAATAATACACTGGCCTGCATCAATTGATGGATCTCCAGCAAAACCAAGGAAGTGATTCTTTCATTATACTCAGCACTGGTGAGACCACAGCTGGAGTACTGCATGCAGTTCTGGGTGCCACGCTTTAACAAGGACATTGACAAGCTTGAGAGGATCCAGAGAAGAGCCATCTGTATGAGCAGAGACTTACATGGCAAGCCATGTGAGAAAAGGCTGAGGGACCTGTGACTCTTCAGCTTGAAAAAGATATGGCTGAGAGGGGACTTGGTACCAACTTACCACTACATTAGGGGAGTACATCAGTAAACAGCTGTTCACCAGGGCACCTGAGGGGAAAACCAAGAATAATGGCCACAAACTCCTGGAGGACCATTTCAAACTCAACTTTAGGAAAAAAACTTCTTCACAGTGAAGGTGTCCAGACTGTGGAATAAGTTCCCTCCAGAGGTGGTGCAATCACCCCACGGGTGGTACAATCAAGAAATTGCCTACCCTGGAAATCTTTGAGAGACTGGACGGTCACCCCGCTGGGGTCACTTGACCCCAGTTGTCTTTCCTGCTTGGTGCAGAGGGCTGGATCCAATGGTCTTCCGAGGTTCCTTCCAGCCTTACAATCTAAGAATCTATAATTATACAGAGGATAAGTAAAAATAAAAGAGTTATGCCCATATGTGGTCCAACACATTGAAAAATTCTCTTATATCTGCTGATTCTTATAAGACTCTGATTAAAACAGGGGCCAAATTTCCGTTTGTGTGCATCGTGCTAAAAATAAGTGTCCTTCCATTAAATTAGTTATTAGACACTTAAATACTATTACAGCTAAAACACGGGAAAAAATGCAGTAACAAATGTCATTCACTGAATGGACAGATACCCATATGTATTTCATCTTTATATTTGCTAAGATAACATCAATAAAAATCAAATTTTACATTAAACCTTTGTTTGAATTAAACTTTCTGGGCATAGAGGAAGGATGGGGAAGCACTATTGCTAGTATTTGATTGCCAAGTGTATAAGCAAAGCATTATACCATTAAACAATCTCAATGCAAGTTTTGATACAATGTAAGAGCTAAATGGCATAGAAATAAGAATAAGATGATTCATGTTGTAAAGCTGATGATAATGCCAAAGTGATAAACACTTTAAAGAAAAAAAATACTACAAAAAGTGTAAATTAATGGGAAAGAACTAAGTCAGTAAGAGCTTCTGAACTGACATTTATTTCCAGAAAAACCAAAGAAGATTGTCTTTTCAGAAGAAGGTCATTAATGAGATTGCTTTCCCCAGTGTTGACTGATATGAGCAATATCAATAGCCATGTACAGTGTATCCAATATAAAGTTCTGTGGTGCCCAAAGTGCATGTTAGCTGGACTTATATAGTGGCTCATACTTGGTGTTAGGCAAGAAGACCAAAAATTGATGAACTTCCTCAGGGCATAATATAAATTTACTATGAAGGACAAGCTTATGAGATAATTAGTGAATTATCAGATTACCAAATTAGAGTGTTCTTCATTAACTTCTAGAATGTGTCTTTATGTATTGTGAATAAGGACAAGTCTCCTTGTAGTTGTAACACTATATAGCAACTTGAGATCTATGGGCTCTGTTGCACATTACACTTTTCACATATTTTATTTATTTATAAACATTATTATGAATTGGGCCCTTGTCCCATATCACACTTAGACTCTGTTAACTATATTTAAAATGCTAGCATTCCAGCAATCAGTCAGGAATAATGTACTAAGTGCCATTATACTGTAGCAAAGTTAGAACTTTTTTGGCAAGGACTATCTCTAGATTATATTATCTATCACATGTTTGGCTAACATCTGACTGTTCCATGGAGGTAATACAATCAGCCCCCTCACCACATGGGACATTACAGGGTATCAGCATGGTGCAGTGGGAGTGACAATTACCCATTCAGGGCTCCGATGGGTGAGGCACCTCTATTGTGGTTCAGGAGCTGGGATCAACAAATAGCTGTTTGTCACTTCCAGCCCCTGCAACACAATGCGGTGCATTAGAGTCTCCAAGGGCTCCAGTGCGTAAGATGTATTTTATTAAGATCACAGTAAACGTTACTATAAGACTACTCAGAATACTGTGCCACATACATATAATGTGATCTTGAAGTCACACGGCCATTCTGTGCCTCTGTTCTCCACTTGTAAAATGGGAGTAATACTTCTTCTCTATTCTTTGCCTTGTCTTGTTAGAATGTAAACTCTTCAGAATTGGTACTGATTCTTCTTATATCAGGAGAATGGGGCTCTGATTAGGTTTGATATCTCTGTGCACTACGTCAATACAAATTATTAATAATCGATTTTAAGGCCATAAGTGAATCGTATGAGCATCTTTTCTGAACTTCTCCAAAACCAATGACATATAAGTTTACTTAACAAATCGATATATTGATCTCAATTATATTGATCCTAATACTTATACTAGATATGACTAGATATGACAAACCCATTATTTTGCTGCATACCTTCCAGGCACCACCAGGTCTTCCCCATGAAAGATGACTCTTTTCCTGATAAGTCTTGGTCCCACCTGCCCCTGCCTAGATCTTACAGCCTAACAAAGTAGAGCACTACCTGCTCTGAAGTTTACCAGCATTTGCAAAAGAAAATGAAGATAAATCCCCATCTCCACAGAAACGTTATATCTATTAGAGTCATACAGTCATAGAGAAAGTAGGGCTGGCAGAGACCTTCAGAGATCATCTAGTTAATCCCCTGCCTAAGGCAGGATCATCTCTATCCAGACTATTTCACACAACCATAATCTAAACTTGACATGAGACCATAGGCAGTGGAAGGGTGGGGTCTAACAGGGCTCAGCCCCCTCAAATGTAGGACAGCAGATATAGCTGGAGGGCAGCAGCCACAGACTGCTGCAGCAGGGGGGAGGGGGCTGCACTGGGTTCTTACCAAGGATGACTCGGGGTTGGCAGGAGGTCCCGGGGGCTCCATCATGTCTGGCCTGGCAGTGTAGCTGAGGCTGGCCCCAGTCCAGGCCCTACTTGGCAGTCCAGAGTAATAGATTCTTGGGGGCTGACAGCACTGGGCAATGACCCCAGGCATGGGGGAAGGGACAGCCTCATGAGTGCACCAGATCCCAATCCCAGTACAGCCTGGCAGCTCCTCCAGAGCCAGCATGGCACCAGGGAGCTAAGGGGGGAGGGGCATGTGGGCCCTGATCTTTGCATGGGGTATAGGTGGGTTGCAGCTGGGCTCAGTCTCTGCTTCCTGTGTCTGTGCCCTGCTGCCACAGCCCCCTCCCCTGCCCCTTTCCCTTTCCCCACCTCTTCCCTCACAGACTCTCCCATCTGGGGTGGGGGGGGCGCCTGTGCGCAGGTGCCCAGACCCCCCCCCATTTTTTTACTGTCTACTCCTATGCATAAGACTACCCTCAACCCTGACACAATATAGACCTAACACCCTAACCTGCCACCAATAAAGCAGGGGAACTATGGCACTCCTGCTTATATAAAATGTTGTCAATATATGCTCAAGAGGTCCCAGGTAGAGGGCCACATCCCCCACTAAAAAGGAAGGCAAAAACTCCCAAAGTCAACCTCAATCTGACCATAAGGTAAAATTCCTTCCTGGCCCCAAATATGGCTATCCGTCTGACCCTGAGTGGAGCGCCAAGAACCTCTAGCCAGGAACCTCTGGCTTTACTTCTAGCAGGAGAATCAGCAGACCTCAATTGAAGTCTCTGTCCTTAGTTGTGGCCTTATCCTTAGTTGGAACAAGCTCCCCGGCCCCCACTCCACCATCACAATTGTGATCACAGAGCAGGGGCTGGGAACTCTCTTCATGGGGACAGTTCCCCACTCAGCCTGGAGCTGGCTGGGATCATTTCCCAGGCAGTCCCAGGCTCCATGGGGAAGCACATGCAGCCTGGAGGTGGCCAGGGACTGTCCTGTTTTGGGCAGTCTGCAACCAGCTCTGGGCTGCACATGCAGACTTCTTTATGAAGCCCAGGGCTGTCTGGGAACTGCCACTGTTGGGGGCAGGTCCCAGCCCCTTGTCCTTATTGGACAGGGCTTAGATGAAGCCACAGGGGTGGGGCATGTCTCAGCTCCCTTCCCCAGTCCACCAGTGGGGCAGCTAGCAGTGAGCTAGCTGTTAGCTGACCCACTGGCAGATCAGGGCAGGGGGATGGGCCCTGCCCCATCCACTGCAGTTCTTTCCAAACCCTATGTCCTTTATTGGGGAGCCAGAGCCAGGAGCTCCCTGCTGCCGGGGCGGGGGAACATTGTCCCTGCCCCAGCAGAAGGCAGTCCCCTGGGGCCAGAAGACAGTTGTTTCATGACTTAGTGCCCCCTGGCAGCCTCTGGGCTTGCACCCAGGGGAGCCTGGAGCTCCCCCTGGTGGCCAGAGGGACGCATTGCAGGGTTGGAGGGAACTGGGAGCTAATTTATTCCCTAATCTGCACATGTGGATGTCTACCCAAAAACCCTTACTGTGAAGTAAATCTAGACTGGAGTCACTGCATATGTTGATGTGCCCAGGAAATTTAAACTGAGAAAATGCTACAGGAACACTTTCATGTACACTGCAGAAGGAACCAGTAGTGGAAGTAAGGGTGTAAGGGTTTAAGTCACTGTAAGGGTGGCCAGAGCCTGGAATAGGCTTCCCAGAGAAATGGTGCTCTCACCTTCCCTGGATATCTTCAAGAGGAGACTGGATAGGCACCTGGCTGGGGTCTTATGACCCCTGCCACCCCCAGTGCTCCTTTCTGCCCATGGCAGGGGGTTGGACTAGATGATCTGTCTAGGTCCCTTCCGATCCATTGATTCTATGATTCTATGAAGTGTTAAATTTGCCAATTGTTTTCTTTTTCGGTCTGAAAAAAATATTGTAATCCACCAGTTAAAAGAGTTCACTATACATGTAATGTTTTTTGCCTACACAGAAAAGCTGAAAAAATAGAGGGGGGGGAGAAGGAAATAAAAGGAATGATAGTGATAGCCAATGTTTTAGTCAGTATTGCATTAAGCAAGGAAACATGAGAAAAGCTTAGCATTTCAATGAAGTAGGCAGGTCAACTAGAAGCAAACTCATGTAGCCACAGAAGCAAGAGAACAGACAGTATTTAGATAAGAAAGTACATGCACAATTGCACTGACAAAACATCAGCAGCAGCAAAAGCAGCACATATGTCTTTTTGTTCCCCATCAGCATCCAGAGCTTACTCCAAGCATTAGTCACTTATCACCTGAATTGTTCAGCCAGCCAGTCAGCCAGCATAATGATGATGATCCATAAAAAATTTCAGTTTATGAATGCCGATAGGCAGTAGCTGCAGCAGCTTCAGACCTTCTGGCCTGGATCCCAACATAAAAGTTTTTTTTTCCCTTGCTGTTGTAGATGAAGCATTAAGAGATCTGAATTGTTCATTCATAGGCAATTCATAAGCCACACTGAACACATATTCAGAGCAAAGTTAACATACCCACAATATAGAAATATTGTTACCTTCCATGGGAAGAGCTTTAGGCTCTTTGAAGTTCCAGCCTTCTGGTATTCTTTATAGGCATATCAAAATCAGAAATAAAAGATGAGTCACAGTCTGTCAGCTCTACATTCGATTTGCCTTCTCCCCCTGCTGGACTATTTAATTGCTTCTCAGGGATTCATTCTAGACCTCAGCATCTCTTTTCCATCCCCTCAGAGAAGAACTGTAAGTGGATTTGAAGCACCTGTGAATGGGACAACTTATTCAGCATTTGAGCACAGAAGACGCCATCTCCACTCCAGTCCAGTCCCAGACTTGTCTGACATCCTGCATGCACTCTTAAAAAAGTTGAGAAAATCTGAACACAGATTTTCCACATACAATAAATACACTGAAAATCTTAATTGGAATTTTAGACATAATCACATCAGAACAAACTCTCTTTGTAGCTTCCTCCCTCTCCCATCAGAGAAAACATAATATCAACATGAGATATTTAACACTAAACAGATACAGTGCCACTTACTGGTAGAGGTTCTGCTGCATTCACCATTCCAATGTTATTTTCCGTGAGCCCAATTTGCAGAAAGATTTTTAATATTTTATTTTAATAAAATATTAATTGGAATAAAACAGCTACCCCTAAACAATGTCTCTTTTCCTGCCCAATGCCAATATGCTAAACAGTTTTGTCTAAATTACTGCATTTAAGAACCATTGGGATATTATAGGATTTGGCCTTTCCTGAGGCTTCCTTCATAACTGTAGCAGGTGAAAAGTTGTTGCCAACGTACTTTCTTATCCATCCTTGTAATAATCTATTTTTCTTCACAGAGGTATGGTATGTTGCTCATCATCCTTTTCAAAGGAAAACAGTCTAAGGAGGAAATGCACTATGGCTGCGTCCAGACAAACAGGGGCATGTACTTGTAGTGGCACAAATAGTAGCGGTACAAATTTGTGCTGCTGCTTTGTGCCTCAGTGCATGCTTCTGCACATGTATTTTGTTTGTGGGACAAATGGTCCTGCTGTGGACAAACTGCCTTTGCCCAGCTCCCGGCATGCTGGGGCTGCTGGGGCACAAATGGAGCATAGTGACACTCAGGCTGGCTGCCAGAGCACCTTGCTGGAGGACCAAGCTTCCATTTATTCCAGCACATGCTATTGTAGCATGCTCTGTTTTTGTTTGCTATTGGAAAATCCTGGTAGCAAAATTTGTCCCCATTGGGACAAATTTGCTGAGCTGGGAACCTTTTAACATTCCATATGGGCAGTTTGTGGCACAACAAACCATATGCCCCTACTTGTCTGGACGTGGGCCCTGGGTTTAATAAAGTATTAATTTATTTCTTTCTGTTTGAAGAGAGCCCAGAAAATTATTCCATAATGTAACATGCCTGTCTTTCCCCCACCATGCTGGCCTTTTATTTTCAGGACTTTCATTCACATATATTTAAAAGATCTTTTTCCTAATCTGGTAGAAGCACATACAGGGCTTGCTAAAATGATATTTACATAAAACATATTTTGCTTCTTCACACATCAGTAATTCACAAAAATCCTGTAAAAACACATTTGTACTATCACTTCCCCCAGTAGAAACATTTCTGAAAAATAACTGAAAAAACAATAAATGCCACTTATATAACAAATGAAATGCATATTTCTATACAATGAATCATGAAATAGATTTTCAATTTGTATGTCTACTTATCTTTTCCTCATTTACCTCCTGTTTCTTTAATAACTTGTTCATTGGGCTTTGATCATTCAGTATACAAGAGGCCATCAATAAAAGTCAATGACAGGGGAAATTGATTAAGGCTGTGTGATTTTACACACTTGGATAACTCACAGCCATATTATTGAGTCCAAAAGTGTGTGTGTGTGTGTGTGTACGCGTGTAAAGAATTAAAATAGATAAGCAATGTAAGCTGCCATGCTTCTTCATATAAACCATAAATAAAATAAGTTATTTCTCCACTAGGCAGGTTATTATATCTACTATATAGATTTTTATTTGATAAATTTAGTATTCCCTCCAGTCAGAAACTGTATACTCAACTAGATTGACCAGTTATTTTATCTAGCAAGATAGATCTTAATTTCAAATATGAGAAGAATTTCCTCGTAATTTACTGTATTTCCTTGTTTATATGGATATATTTTAATTTTTAGAGTCTATACATGTTAAACTGAGACTTACAATACTATTTAAGGAATGTGTATGGCATCTTTTCATTGGGTATCTAAATCATTTAGATCAGGGGTGTTCAGCCTCTGGCCTGTGGACCAAACGTAGCCCACAGAGACACCACATCTGTCTTGTGGGGCTCTCTGTAGGACAGGACATTTGGCACTCAGGGAAGAGTGGTCACTAATATGGCCACCCTGCTCCCTGCCAAATCCCAAACCCCAAGGCCCATGTGGTTGACCAGGCTGGGCTGTGACTCCTTCCCCCATGGGTCTTGGCCATACCACCCATTTCTTCTGGACTGGGGTGAGGCCAGGTCATGACCCCTTCCCTTCCCACAGGGCCAGGTTGTGTTCTGGCCATATCCTCTTCCTCCACAGGGCTGGGCCATGACCCCTTCTTCCTGTCGGGGCCAAGTCATACCCTCTTCCCCCGTGGGTCTGTATTGGGGCTTGGCCATACCCCCTTCCCTTGCAGGGCTGGGTCACACCTTGATCCCTGTGTGGGGCTGGGTTGGGTCATGGCCACATCCCCACTCCCCATAAAGGCTAAGCCACACCCTCTTACCTCTCTGTGGGGCTGTGTTGAGGCCTAACATTGCCCCATTCCTCAGCCCTTTTCCCCCTCTCCCCTGCCACAGGGCCATGTGCCCTTCCCTTTCTATGGGGACAGGTCAAGTTCCTTTGTCCAGCAGGGCCTGTCCCCCACACTCCTCCATGCAGCCATATAATGCCTGCTGTACCTGCCTGGGTGCCAGATCAAGAACACTGGCTGGATCTGGCCTGTGGATGGCCCAAGTGCTGCCAATGCAGCCTGGAGTGCAAAAAGTTTGAGCACCACTGATCATTATGAAATCTCAGCCACAATTAGTATCTTTCATGAACATTGTACTTTCATTGGAGAATTTCCAAGAAAGCTGGAGCACATTCTCTGTGTCGGAGGAGTTACAAACCCGACGGTTGGCTGCACCTTCACCTTTACTCTTGTGGTGAGTATAAGGGGTTGTATATCTCTCCCTGACACCTATAATACAAGGGGCATAATGGATGGACATAGGACAAAGAAAACTGCTTCAATTGTTCTTCATACATTGTACTTTATCAGAAGCAGATCTAGGATTTTACAAAGCGGGTGTGGGATCAACAGTTGGTACTGCAGGTGTGGCTGCACTAAGCCCCCTCCCCCTTACACTTCCAGCTCCCTCCCTACTCACCCTACCTCCCCACATTGAGGTGGTCAGAATGCACTAAGGGAGAAGAAACGGGATAAAATCTCCAAAGCAGGTAAGAATATATTACCTGCTTCCCTTCCCTTCCCTGCTTAGAAGCATGAGCCCTTCTCTCCACCCCTTCCCCCCAGATGCCACTGCCACTGTCCCTGTTTTTCCAAGGCTGATGGGAGTTCAAGAGCTACTCTAGCAGGGCTGCATGGGGGCTGGGCTCAGCCCAGGACAGAGATCATAGCAGCCAACAGGTGAGTAACCCCTCCCCATGCCTGCTCCCAGGCTGGTGGGGAACACCTGGAGGGGACCAGGCATGGAGGATCCACCCCTGCGCTTATTCCCTGAGAAACATCAGAGTTTTGCATATGGCATATCAGCAGAGAAATGTCCCACGATCAGATATGATCAGTTAAATACTTTGGAGCAGGAAGTGTGTGATCTTTGCTACAAGATATTACATAGGCAGCACATGGTTAACTCTTCTGTCACATAGCTTGGAACATTAGCATCAAATCAAAATCATTCAAGCTTAAAGCAAGGTGGCCCTTCAATACATGCTCAGTGCCACCATATTAACTTGTAAACAATTGACAGTGTAAGAATAAATCACGAATGAAGATGTTATTTTTATAGATAGGTCATTCTTTGACCCAGTTTAGTATAGATATAAAATACATTTTTGAACACACCCATCTGCCAAAAAACAATTTTCAAATGTATGAAAATCAGTGATTTATCTAAGATAAAAATAGAATCTTATTTTATGGTTTCTCTTGCCACTTCAGCTCTAACCTTAGGGTATTTAGACAACGTTGGAAGGCTGAAATTTTATACAGTTCAGAATGAGTTATAATTCCATTTTTTCCCCTCTTAAACCTGCCAGTAGAATTTTGTTCTACACATTGCATTTTAATTTAAATCACTTGTCCTTTGCTGTTTGTTCTTTTTTCTCCCAGACATGTTCAATTGATTTTTTAGTTATATATATATGGGTCAGAGGTAGGGAACACCTTTTGGCTTTTTGCCAGCTTAGTATCTGGCACCTGATAATGCAAAGTAGCTTATTCTTTCTTTTTAGAATGTATTTTAGGAGTAAGCAAATGCCTGATTCCCCAGGGTGTTGTGTGAAGGTGGATCATCTCTCTGTGACTTCAGATGGGTTCTGCATAGGTCTTGAATTTCACAGAAAACAACCAGATTGGAGGATTGAGGCCAGAATTACATTCAAAATCAGAAAAAGAGAACATGTTCCCTCTGTTTGGTTCCCACACTGGAAGATAAAAAGGGATTATTGTGATTTTCTAATCTGACCTCTTGAATAATAGAACCATAAGACTTCCTTGGATTAATAATTCCTTGTTTTAACTAAAACATCTTTTTTAAAAAAACAAAACTAATCCTAACCTAATTTTTAAAAATCCAGTAATGGATAATCTGCTATGACCCATGGCAAATGGTTCTAAACAGTAACTAATCTCAGTGTTAAAAATGTGCCTGATTAGTCATTGGATCCTGTCCATTAACTCAATAAGCCCTATATAAGGAAATGTCTAGTCCTCATGCAAGTTTTCCTTAACCTTCTTTTTGAAAAGCTAGAGATGGTGCACCTTGAGTTTTGTACTGTAAGGCATGTTTTCCAATCTTTCACTTATTCTTGTGACTTCTTTGAACCCCTTCCAAGTTCCCAGCATCCTTTTTCTATTGCCCATTACAACACTGATATAGTATTCCACCAGCAGTTACATATGTAGCAAATGCACAAGTACTATAATCAGTCTAGTCCTACTTGCTCTTTCCCTGTTTATGCATTCAAGGATCATATTGCCATATTTACTTGCATACTCCATATGCTCTTTCCCCAAAGGTCAGCCCTTTAAAAGTGGAGTGTATGCCTTAACTAGGGAAACTGATTTTTTTCAGGAATGATGAAATGAAAGCATTGAGATGCTGCAAAATGATTATGCTGCTTCTCCCAGTCAGCCTCATGGAAGGAGTGGGGTGAGAGATACAGCACTAACCCCTTTCGCATCTGCTGTGGAATTAGCAATAGCTGTTAGCTGAGTAGCCAGCAGCTGCTACCAATTTACCACTGGCTCTGAGAGGATTAACACTTTTATTTTTGCCTGAGCAATGCTGGTCAGGATTTGACTATGATGCCAAGAGTCCCTGAAGTCAGGATTCAGTCATGACTCTGGAAAAAAGGTATTTCTTTATTCTGCCTTCCAAAAAAAAAGGTTCAGGTCTTATTTGGAGGTGTGTGGTATATGGAAAAATATGTTAGGCTGGGTTTTCTTTTCTTTTCTTTGTTTGGTGCAGTGTCATGGTTACAGATTGGAGGCACAATGGATGAGCAGCTATAAACAAAGTCAGTTTTAGAACAACTGCTTCCCAGGATGGAGTCCTCTGCCTTTGCAGCAGTGCTGTAGCAAGTGGGGGCAAGTGGGGTGACCACCCTGGATGCTAAAGCCAAGGGGCACCAACAGGCACTGCCCAGCTGGGGTGGGGTGTGGGACAGAGCTGTGAGTGGACTGTTGGGGGGGGGGGCACGGGGACAGGGGGAGGATGGCTCCCGCCACTGCATACACTACTAAACAAGCAGGGGGGGGGACAATGTGCGCCCTGGATCTGTGCACAGGTTGAGGGTATGACTGCTGCTCTGGGCTGTCCCAGGTGCCAAACTTCCTTGCCATAGTATTGCTTTGTAGTATGCAAATATAACTTTAAAGAATTATCAATGGTATGATAGTATAAACAGTTTCCAGAGTTATCAAAGTCATCTGAAATAAGTAATAAACTGAGTTTCATCCTAGTCTCTGTGCACATATATAAACCTACCAGGAGATGACCTTTGGAATATATGAATATTTCTGTCCTTATTGAACCCAAACAGATAAGGCAGCTGCTTAGTACCCAGGCAGAAATTAAAATGTGGGTTGGAATCTCAGCAAAAAGAATTTGCAGTCCAAGCAGGAGGCAACATTAGCTATTATGAATGCAAGGCAGAAATCAAATTCAGCAACCAGAGCAAACAAAGCTGCAGGAGAATGTATATATCTAAACTAAAGGGAAAAAATAGTCCCAAAATATCAGACCTAGTCTAATATGAATTAACTACAGACAGAACTCTGCACTGATAAATTGTTAATGGCTGAGGTAGGCTACTGATTATTAAGTGTTTCCCAAATCTGTTCATTGTTCCACTTTACTTTGAGCCAAGATAATAAATACATCTGTGTAAAACCCTTAAACTGAAACCTGCTCTTGTTACTGCTCTCCTGTGCCTGGAAAAATGGTTACATTTTGTTACATTATATTTGACAACTTCCGCTCCTCCATCAAACTGACTCCGAAATACTGTTCCCAGCAACTTGTTTCTTGGATACCACTGTGAAAGTTTTCAATGGTCAGCTCACCACCACATTGTATAAGAAATCAACTGATCACTATAGGGATCTCTAAATCAGCAGCTCTCATTTTAAGCACACTACTATATCCACTGGCTACCGTCAAACTCTATGCTACAGTAGTATCTGCTCTGATCTCATTGATCAGGATGCACTCTTAAAGAATCTTGAGTACAGTACCACCCTAAAACAAGCCACTCAATAACCAGGGCAAGATGCAACCCCCACTCCAATCTACTACAATAGCAACCCCAAGAGAAGAGCCACTGAATACCTTTTGTTGTAACCTCTAGCCCTCAGTCTGAACACCTAAGACACATCAATAATGACTTCCAACCCCTCCTGGAAAACAACAGCCATCTGATAGTAGCCATGGAGGACAACCCTGTCCTGGCTTCTCCTCTCCAACCTCAAGTGCCATTTCTCTAGCAACAGATTTCCTAACTCCTATTCCCACCAAGGCATCAGACTTTGCTCTGGACCCAGATGCCAGCTCTGTCCCCTCATCACCACAGATCACATTATCACTGGCCCAAACAACATGGATTATATCTTTCAAGGTTCATTTACTTGCACCACCACCAAAGTCATTTAGGCCAACATTTGCTTATAGTTCCCCTCTGCTGTCTACATAGGACAGACAAAATGATCCCTACATGTAAGAATGAATGAACACTGATCTGACATCAATACTAGAAAGAAAGACAAGCCAGTGGCAGAAAACTTTAATCTATTTGAATATTTCATTGGTGACCTTAGTGGAAACAGGGAATTGCAGAACAAGAAATCATCCCCAGTCTAAGTTGTGCTATACAAGGTCTAAACCAAAGCTATATATTCTTATTCCATTATCTGGATTAGGTTTTATAAGCCCATGTCACTCAGTGGGTTAACTACTTTGTTTTTCTGTCTCCTACCCACCTTACCTTTCTCAGTAGCGCCCCCTCCTTTTTACTCCACTTCTTTCTCCTTCTCCACCTTTTGTATTCTGATCAGTGCTTTCTGTTTAGCAGCTCTGCTTCCTGCAATTCCTTCATAGCATCTGATGAAGTAAACCCTCTGCTAAGGAAAGTTTAGGCTATATCTGATTTAGTTCATCTATGAAGTGCAAATCTACCCTGCCTTCTGCTTAATTGTAGAGGACCATGACAGATTTGGAACTGTGTGTAATAATTAATGAATATCCTATGCTCTATATATAGCTAAAGGGAAAATTATTGCTTTATCCTGACTTATTATCATAGTGTTTAGTGCATGCATATATTGACATAATTCAATTGGATCTTCTTACATGACAGGCTTTCAGAGAACACTTGGGACTATTAATTTAATGTTGTTGTCCCAAAGCTCTAGTTAGCTGCCTGAACCAATTTAATCCAGCCCAGAAAATGGAGAAGAACAATAAGATTAAATACATTCTCAGAGAGGGACAGCTAAGGGTTTCAGAGTCTGTAGTATGTGTATTAATATAGACTTATTTAGGTTTCCAGTTAAAATGTTAATATACATTTCTTTAAGCTTTTTGGTTATTTAAGCATCCTTTTCATTTAGCCTATGCTTTGTTCTGCTGTTAAGATTAAACTATACTTGGCTTTATGTAGATAGATGTGATTTACTGTAGTCATGACTGCTTACAAGTCCAAGGGTGGGTGGTAGGACACATTCTTTAACCTGTGTAAGCTCTTGGGCTAATACAGTTTATCTAGACCATACTGTGGACTAGATTGAATGGCTTCCACCCTGAAAAACTAAGGTTGTAAAGTTTCAGAGAACAACATTTTGACAATATAACAGAAATTTCATCAATACAGTATTTTTTTTTTCAGGAAACAGAAGAAGCCATACGTTTTGGCCAAACTTCCACTTTGCTGACAGAGGAAAGCTGGAATGATGATGCAGAAATTGTTGCTCAATACAAATGAGAAGTATGAGAAAAATTTTAAGTTTACACACAAAATGAAGACAGAAAGGGTAGATTTAGTATGAAACAGGCTGTTATCAGGAAATTCTGCGGTGTTTAGTAAAAAAGGTCATGCTTCAGGAAAGCACTGAAACATGCTTTAGTTTCAGCTGATTACCTCCAAAAATGAAGAGGAGGAGCCATAAGGAAACGCTATAAGGAGGAAAATATGTGGTAAAGCTGTGAAAGTATTCAAACAGAATAAATCTCAATAAAGAATATTAAAGACTTAAATATGAGCATGTAAGTAGAGAAGGAGGACACTACATTGTACTTAAATTTCAAATGAACTACAGTCATCTGTATTGCAGCAGGATCAAACACAGACATAATAGCTGGTTTCACTGACTGTTCTTATTCATTATTTATTTAGCTGCTTCATGTTTACTAAATATGCAATGGTGCCAATATACAATTAATTTAATTTAATTCATCTAATCACATAGCAAAATCAATTGTTTCTGAAGGGGTCTTAGAGTTTTTACATTCATTATTTTTCTGAAAATGAAGCAATACTATATTAAACTTTTCAGGTTTTCATATTTATTTATATGGTCTTTGTAACAATACAAAATACTATATTTTAAAGGGAGATACTTTATAGATAATATTATTTACACACACACACACACACATGAAGGCATTCTCTGTGCTGCTACT
>NW_017728993.1:52674322-52688657 GCF_001723915.1 Gavialis gangeticus
CACACATAACTCTGTCCCCTTTCCAGTATAGCACATTATTCTTATCTTTCAATGTGTTTTCTGTTATAGATTTGAAAGAAAAAATGGTATATAAATCTGTTTAATTAGAAATTATTAATTAGCAGTAAAACCCTGCAATGACTTCATTCAACTTATTTTTCAGCTTAATGTACTGCCAGTTCCAAAGAATTTTCTTAGGAGAAAATTTGCAAACACATTAAAAATTTTATTATGGCTTACTGATGAGTGGTGTCTGTATTAATAATAATACAATTATGTCTCATTAAAACACTAAGTAGTAATAAATGGAAAAAATGAAGCTGCCTTTTCTAATCAGAGCTCAGGATTATCATTAGCTGTGTTGGACTGGAAGGCCAATGGTAAAGGCAAATTGCAGCAGGTTTTCACTGCACTACTGAATAAATAAAGAAAACAAAATATGCAAATTCCAGGTATATTAGCATTGGTTCATCTAGTTTAAACTTAATGTATCCTAGAATTACTTTATTTAATATTATTAAAATTAGAATGCCTGAATGAACACACAGAAAAATGCCAATGGCACTGAACAATCTGAGACTCAAGTCTTACCTAATAGATATACAATTATTTTATGAATTTTAATATCAGGAAACCGTTGATTGTATAGTTAGGGATTGAGATTTTCCTTACAGTATTCCCACAAACTTCCTTAGGGTTTGGGTTTGGGTCTTACCTGGTGAACATAAGAATACCCATAATGGCTCAGCTCAAATATCCATGTAAACCTATATCTTTTGTCTGAACAAATGGACAGGCATTATATTTTTATACACACTTGTAATGCCACAATAAGAGAGCATAAAGTCATTGAAGTTTTTCACAGACAAAACTGGTAGTTCCATTAAGAAATATTAGCAATTTAAAACTTCAAATTCTTGTCAGCAAGAAAATGTCCAGTGCCTCATATAAAGTTTGTCTACTTACATGGAGCACCAGAGGACATGCTCCTGTCCTCCAGCACCCCAGCTGTATTCCTAGTTCCTTCTTTCCTCTATGGCTCCAAGTCTGCGTTGCACTGCAAAATATGCTGCTCCAGGGAGGTGGAGCTGGGCTCACAGATTGCCACATAGTCACACTGCTCTGCTTTGTCTTTCTTTGTAGAAAAGATAGAGTACTTCCTGCACAAGAAACAGGGCAAGAATCCACTTCCCAGACCCACCTTGCCACCAAAAATATCTGTTTCTGTTGCATCTCTGGCATTATGTATAAGCCAGGCTGGAGGAAGAGCATCAAGCAAGGGGTTATTTCGGTCCAGTCTTGAACAAACAATTTGTAAGCAAATGCAATAGGTGTTACACTACAGAAAACAAAGGTACTTCAGAAAATGAGGTCATCATTCAAGAATTTGTGGGTGTTGAGCTTGTCTCTGGTCCTTCAAAAGTCAGCTGTCAGCTTCTACAAGTATCAAATGCCAAGGTTTGGCCAAAGCAGAGAACCGTCAACATATCTTTTGAAGTAGAAACAACAGCAGAGCCTTGTGGCCTGGTAGCAGAGCTAGGAGATGTGTATGTACTTGGTGCGAAGACTGGTAGCTGTAATTTGCAAAACACATTGCTGGGATGGAAGTGAGTCCTTGCAGCCACCTCTTCTGAGATGGAAGCAGTGCCAAAGCCCTCCCCCTGGAAGTGACATGCTGGGGATTAATGAGGCAGGTGAATCACAGGCACAATTCAGCACCCACTGTAGAGCCAAGGAAACCTCCTGCATTGCCTCTTCCACTGTGGACGTTCTACACCAAACTGATTGGTGAACTGTAGACTGTGTGGTAATGCCCTTTGTCATCTACGAGTCTTACATGGCATTACACATCAGCCTGCACAGAAGCTAAATGAATCCTCTGTAAAAGACAACTTTGATGCTGTGCTGGTAGGACTGTGGCAGGCAGCTGCCACATTGGACTTAAAGAAATCCCAGATACTTTTTTGATTCATTTTCCTAAATTCCTCATTCCTCATGACTTCAGTAACTAGTTCCCTTATTTTGTCAAAATGTATCCTTTGGAGATACATATATATATATATATATATAGAGAGAGAGAGAGAGAGATACACACACACATACATACACACACAACAAATAACAACAAACTTAACTATAGGCCTGTTTTGTCCCTTTGCTTATTTGAGAGTGAATCAATTGATGACTTGGGTTATTCTCCATGGCATCTTATTTACTTTCCTTGGTGGGTGTTGTTCCTCAAGCAGCCATCCAATCAGGGCTTTCCTCAACTGTCCTTGGGAATTTCTGTAGATGGGGAACCTCAAAACACATTGGGATTACTGCACACTGGCCCTCTGCTGCAGATTACCACCAGTACAGGCTGTTTTTCACCATTCTCTATGACGCTCTGGATGACTTCACACTTCAAATCCTTCATTTCCTGCCATGTTTTATGGTGCTGCATTTCTTAGTGTTACAAGTGATGGTCTGTTCATACCCCGACAGTGCTAAGTAGCAGATGCTTTAGAAAAAGAATATCCAAAACAGGGCATCTATAGAACCCAATCTCACTTTTCATATAGCTGCATTTATAGGTTGAAGGACATCATGAGCCTGAAATTATATCCCTGGGTTTCAGGCCACTAAGTCATTATTAATACAGTTAAAAACAAAATCAAAGGCAGGTTACGCTGGAAAGTTGGGGGTATCACTGAAGCTTGTATATTCATTCAGGCTAAATATAAAAACAAACTCCTTTTGAGGAACAGATAGTTGAAACAACAGGAGCTAATAACCAAGCAGAAACGTATCACAAGTAGAACATGAAGAGATGAACTATGTGTCTTAACAGGTTGCCATGGAGACGGACAGAGCAAATTCAGGGTTTGGTGAATGCATTTCTGGGGCCATGGGGGAGAAAAACAGCAGCCACAAACAGAAGGACATGGAGGACCAAAGATGTCCCAGGTAAAAACATAATCCTAAGAACAGGCACTATGGGCGGGGGGATTTGGGGGGTGGAGCAGGAGAGGAAAAGGAAGGGGGATTAAGCAAGTGGTTTGGAGTCAGCTATTTCTGGAAGGATACAGCATTAAGAAGTTTGAACAAAATACTGACCTGTTTTATGCCAATATTCTTCAGGAAAACAGAACTTTGCATATTCTTTATTCATGAAAACACTGTATTATAGAAATAAGATGCAAATCTACCTTGTCTTCTAATATAAATATTGCACTATTATTATTTAATTTCTCTTCTAAATGGAAAAGTGCATTAGACCCCAAAATAGACTAATGGAAAAAATGGGAAAAAGCTTTGGGCAGATTGATGCTACAGAGGTAATCCCAATGGCTGCATCCAGACGCGTAGGTATGGGCAGTTTTTGGTGCCACAAATCTCTTTGAGGCACCACAAACCACATGATCAGAATGTTAAAACATGCCCCACACTGGAAATTTGCAGCACTGGGGCAAATTTTGCTAACAGAAAATCCTGGTAGCAAGAACAAAAAAAAAAAAAGCACAAAAAAGGCAGTGCAATGCACACAAGAGGAGTATGTGCTGGCAGACACGGAGGCTTGGTCCTCCTGCTAGATGCTCTGGCTGCTGGCCAGAGCATCTTCACACCTTTAGTTGTCCTCCAGCTCCTCCAGCATGCTGGGAGAAGCAGGGAAAAGGCAGTTTCCCTGAATCAGGGCAATTTGCCCCACACCAAAGTGCACTTGCAGACACGTGCACGGAGGCAAAAAGTAGCAGCAAAAGTTGGGCTGAAGGACATCTACTATTTTTGCTGCTGCAAGCACATGCCCCTACATGTGGTAATGCTCTCGATTAGTGCATAGGGAAACAATAGTAGCTTGTCCAAGGTCATACAGCAAGTTACTGGCAGAGCTAAGAATAAAACTTATACAACAAATGCAGTTCAATGCCTTCTTCCTTATGTCATGCTGCCTTTCATTGAAATGTTTGAATTTTTCCAAGAACATTTTTTCATAAGATGAAAAAAACAATGTTGGGGATTGAAAAGAAGAGAATTAAATTTGTTAAAATAAAATAATTGTTTTTTAAAATAGGTTAACTCTTATTTATGGAAATATATTTAGTCTGACATAAAAAAATGTTTTCTCGCTAAACAGATAATCTCATTTCCAGGAGCTTTATAGAACAGTAGCAATTAAACACAGCATATATTCACAATCTGATGGGGCTGCCAGTGCTAGAGCCTTCACTAATCCTCTTACAAGCAAGCTGTACTGCTTGTTGCTCAGTCCTGAAATATGAATTTTCAAAAGGTCAAAACTACTTTACACCATCCAAAAATACATTGAACTACATTAGATAATAGCTTTTAATCATAACTGGCATTTTTGAGCCTGGGGTGACAGCCAGCTTGCTGAAAAGCAACATACTGCCGATAAGGCAGTTAAATAAAACAGAGAAAACTCTAGGTCTTATGTCACTGTATTGCTTTCTTAAAGAAAAAAAGGGAACCCCAGCCCCACAAATATATAATATTGAAGGTACAGCTCAAATCACTTTAATCATTTTAAAATATTGTTATGTACTTTCCACTTACTTTCACTCCTGCTTTACTTTATGCATATGGAGCAGTTCCACTATAGTAGCTGAAGTTCGGTGCTGACACTTGTGCAGGATTATCTCCCTAGTTTCTTTCCTGACCATCAAAACAGCCATTATAGATACTTTTAATGTGTGAGAAACATTTTAGATAAAATAGATTGTATTTTATATGCATACCTTTACGGATTGTAACTCACAGTCTGGACATTTTGGACTCACTGGGTATGTCAAGAAGAGAGTGGTTGTGTGGTTTGTGGCCACATACAGCACAGCCTGGTGTTCTCCACACTGCAACAGCATGCTGCCCCAGCATGCACTATGCCAGGTTTTTTTTGCACAGGTTTTTTTGGCCCCTGGATATCCAGGAGTCAAAACAAAATGCGGAAAAAAAACCTGGAGCAATGCATGCTTGACCACCATGTACTGCTGAAAAGCAGAGCTGGGCCACCTGGAGCTGCGTTCTGCTGGCAGCCAGGTTCCACACAGCAGGATCACCAAAACTGCAGCCCCAGGAGGCCCCAAGACCCCAGGTTAGGCTCCTGGGGCCAGCCCAGTGCGGCCCCAGCTTCCCCTACCTCATCCTGGGCAACTTACTATGTGCCAAAGTGTGTGAGTCACAGGTGTTCCCTGAGGACAAGTAGTGACAGCACAAGTGCACTGGTACTACTTGTCCCCAGGGAACCAAACTTCCATCCACGTCTGGACGTGCCCACTCAGCACATCTACGTGAAACACTACGTCACCACAGCAATGAGCTATGGCAATGTAGTGTTATTGGCCCTAACTGTGACACCTCTGCTACTGCACAGTAGCAATGAGCTACTGCATAGTAGGGTCAAAAATGACCTATGTGTTGCTGGGACAGCACAGTATAGACACATATAGACACTCCCACTGGGAATAATCCTGAGTTGGGGGGCTGCCTATTTCCATCAAGGTTGCTCCACTACCCTACAGTGGGGCCCAGGCCCTGAGTGTGACCACTGGGAATGTAAGAGCACCCCCTTGGACCTCCTGGTGCAGCGATGGATGAGCTGGGGCCACCAGGCCACGCTGCTAGAATCTGCCCCAGTGACTGCCTGAACCGGTGGGCTGCACTCTCCTGCACATTCTGAGTGCTCCTGTACCCCTTTGGAACTGGCCTGGGACCATGTGGGAAGACTGTGCCTACTGGATAACAGCAGTGTATATTAACTCTGTATCCCAGTGATGTGACTCTTTCAGATCTGCTGCACTGCAGGATGTATCCCCCAAACAGAAGGTAACCACCTGAAGCCCCATTCATGTGACTCAGAGGACCATGTGTAAATGCCTCTGGGATGTCCATTTCCCCTGTGCATGGCCTGATTTGTTCCCCCTGACAGTCTTGCAGTCCCGGGTGACACCAAGCCATTGTGTGCAGCCCGAGCTCAGACTTATCATGCCAGCTGCCATGAGCTGGCCTTCTACACATAGATGTGGACCCTGCAGGCAAGGGGGACTGGTTGCTTAGCTTGCAGAAGTGGTGTAGTTTGGGAGGGAGGGGCAGATCTGGGGCCAGGATGGGCACATTATGGCTGGAAGGAATTTGGGGAGTACCCTCGGGGGTCAATACAGTGAGTGCCTACTTCATGAAAATTGGAATCCAGTGGTACCCACTGACTTCACCCATGGATCAAATCAGAGGGGAAGGGAAAAAGTACGGTTGGACCACTCGCCAGCATGTCCAGGTGAGGAACTCAGGAATCATTGTGGCAATGAGAGCTGAGTGACTGAAATAACAGTTCCCATGTGGTCTTGGTGAGACACTGCTCCCAGTCTCTGTTGTGGCCCATCATCTGCATTTCCTGAGAGATGCGCTTGAATACATCTGTGATTTGATGCCCTATCTGGAGCTGGTGCTGGATGTCTGTCACAGGCCAGCTGGGCACTGTGGGTATATCAATTTAACCACTCGGCTGTTTGGTTCGGGATCGAGGAGGCGGAGTTGGGAGTAAAACAATGGCAAATTATTATAGCTTATACACAAATAACAGTTAACAGAAAGATAAATGCAATAAGCAGATAATGCAGTATTAAAGAGCTAATAGTACATAATAACAGATAATAACAACAGATAAATAGATCAATCTGTCACCAGCCAGCTAGGCACTGCAAGAATATCAGCCCCTGGGCTGTTAAAACAACAAATAGACAGACATGGGTTGGCAACTTATCGGCAGTCCCTCAATGCCAGGTGCACGCCAGGTAATTCCAGTGAAGTCAGGCGTCCCCGATCAACGCTGTGTGAAGAATTACTGGGGAATGTCCCTTGGTCAGGATCCAATCCTCACTCACACCGGGAGTCCGGGGTCCAGGCTTGGAACAGCAATTTCTGTCCTGTTCCCTCTTTTCTTCCCTTTCCTGTTGGTCACTTGATGCATGCACTTTTTATACTTAGTCTTATGTTAATCTGCTGGCCTTAAGGCCATTCACAATCTTGTTTTATAGCTATTACCCTATGGGATTAAAAGGTGTTAAAATTATTATAAAAGGTTACTATCCAGACTTGGGTTTATTCAATAAGCAAATTGCAACACAGCATCTTCAGGTTTGAAATTAACATTACCCTGCCTAAATCCAGCCCCTTTAGGACTCTTTGACTATGCTTTTTTGAGATGTCCTTTCCTGAAATGTGCTGGATAAGCTAGGCAGTTGAATCCAGTTTTTATCATCATCAAGGCTAAATTCTGAGCAAGAAAAAACTATTAGGTCAGCTAATTTCACAGCTATAGCTTTGTCTTTGAGGCCTAGTCAGTTTTACAACAGTTACAAGTTACATTTGTGGGTTACAAAAATACAAGCTTTATATTAGACAAAAGTTCCAAATGCTTCTAAGAAGCACATATTTATTGCTTATTAATTTCTTTGGTTCTGGCCATCACAGATGTCCTCCTCACCAGATGTCAATAAGATCCTTTATTTCCCCAAAATGCCACTTGCATCCCTATATTTGGTTGTTGGTGTGGATGAGCTGGGTTTGTCCATGATCTACAGCAGTGCCCATGGGGTCTTGGTTTTCTGTGAGTGGGCAATGATCTATCTGTGAGGGGGTGGGTGGAAGGCTGGAAGCATGGATGGATGGATGGAAGCAGTGGTGGATTCATGAAGGTGCAGTTTGTAAAACATGGTTCTTGCTCTCACTTCAGAAACTTGGGGCCCCTTGTCCTGCTTCACCTGGGCTCAGCTACTCAGGTTGCCTGCAGAATCTCAAATTGTCCAAGGGCTTTCAGTTGAAACCCCATGATTCTGGCAATGACACATACCCACCTGGAACTGTAAAATTCAAGGATCCATGGCCAATGTGGTACCTTAGGATTACAGGGTGTCTCTTTATGTGCCCCAGCTTGGAGGTTTAGTAACCCCCCAACCACATCTCCCCCGCACACCAAATGATCTCTCTGATCATCTACTAGCTGTCTGAACAGGGAGGAAGGAGATGGGGAATCAACCTACACTAAATAAGAATGAAGGATGTGGCAGGAGTCTTCACTCCAAAAAAAAAAAAAATTAAAAACAAAAGGTATGGCAAACATTTAGGGAACTTTTACGTGTCCTCCAGAGGTGGGTAGGATGCCACTTGAATTAGGGTGGCCATGCCATAACATCTCATGTATCAGAATCCCCACACTTCAGAATTGTGGTGGGGGCACTTGAACTAAAGCTTGCTCAATAACCTTTAGTTCAAGTGCCCCCACTGCCATTTTGAAGCACGGGGATACTGATATAAGATCTGCAGGAGGCTGATGGAGCATGGTAGCTGCCATACTTCAGCAGACTCGATTAACTGAGTCTGTTCCAATGTGCTGTAATTACAGCATGTCAGAGCAGCCTCCACGCTTATGTACAGGCACCTTTTCGGCTCAGCTCAGCCACCCGTACTTTACATCCTTATAACATGGAGAACTTTAGCATAGTGGATTCTATTAGTTAGATGTTATGAATTTCAAACCCATATAGTGCTTGCCAAATTTTATTAGATTTCATTTTTTTCACTTTTACTTTTTCTTTCCTCATCCTTTAACTGGCACTGTATAAAATCCCGGTTTTGAGGAGATTTCAACATAAATATAGATGTCACAAGTGAGGAGGCAAAAGGCACCACAGTCAAGTGGTTGTTTTCCATTATTATGAATTTATTTCAATATTTATAAAGAAATAAATACATCTAGATTTGTTGTTAATAAACCTGAGCAAGGTAGAAAGTTGGGATGACTCGTGGTGGCAGGTACCATAAAGAAAGGCATGAGATTTTTAACAGAAAAAAATTACAGAGGAAGTCTGAGATAGAAATAAGGAGGAATCATCTCCTCCCATTAGTTTCCATAATCCAGAGCTATAACCCTGCAAGAACAGACATAAGTAGAATTATTCTAGTTCTGGAACTAATCATATGCCAGATTCAGATCCAAGACTACAATGCAAACACTCCCCTATGCACCTAAATTGAAATTTCATATTTAAGACTTTATTCCTTCTCAACATGAAAGTGATTTTTTAATAGAGTAGGCAAATTCAGAGAGTTTTTGGTTCCGAGTTGGTTCCCTAAGTCTTAGGGAAGCACAAACTTGGTTTGAATAAGACACTGTTTGCATCAGGACATTACAAAATACTTCTAAGTGTAAGCAGCTCCTTACTGCATCAGAAGCATCTGAAATCACTTTGGAGAATGCAAGCTGGAGAGACTAGATATTATAGACTGTAGATGCTGAAAGCAAGAAATTCAGTTTACTTTTGTGATATTTTTACCCCCCACAAAAGCCTTCAGATGAAGTGCTATTAAAATATTTTGTGCAAGACTTTGCTTTTTGTTTTGCATCCACACACATAACTGGCTCCGACTCTTATTTTCTTTACATAATATAAAGCTCATCGGCTTCACCTGACAAGTCTTAATTGGCTTCATTCCACGTGAATATGTTGTCTTCTCCTTCTCCTTCCCCCAAAACTGTAGAATTTTTGCATACTTGCAATGACTGTTAATGATTACCCAGCTGGGAAGTGATTTTCCCCAGCTCAGACAATTTCTCTAATTCATTCCAAGGAAACAAAACAAAGGCAGGCTAGAGATGTGCCTTATAAAGTAAACAGTACAGTACAAAGGCCCATACCTGTTCCATCTGAAACCAAGGGAAAATTACCCCAATTTCAGTTTTAAGTGTTACTATATTAAAAAAAAAATTGCATGTGACTGAAGGACTGTGAGATAACCCCCCCCCCCCAATAACTCTCCTTCCTCATCAAAGTCTACTGAACTATTCATCAGATCACTTCAGAAAACACATAATGGGAGTGTAATTGCCCTGAGTGCAAACATTCACTGCCTTTTAAAATCTTTCAACAATTTCTTGGTACAATGTATTCTGGTACTGCAGGGTGTAGCTTCACTGCCCACAAACATACAATGCCTATGATTGTCTGGTAATGTTAGGGCTCCAGCTAATTAGGTAATTAAAAAAGAACTGATGGAATACTGACACAGTGGGTGTCTTTACACATTCATTAGTGTGCCATAGTTTCTGTGCATTAAGTTTAGTACTTGCATATCAAGTACTAAATCAATGCACAGTAACTGGAGCTACTGTGCAATAACACTAGTGCATGGCTTTTTAGTGATACTAACTGTGCAGTAGCCTAATACTACTGCACAGTAGCATATTAGCATGGGTTTTGCCCTGCATGAATCAGGCTACTGTGTAGTTAGCTTCTTGTGTAGTTGCATCCAGTACCACCAGCTACTTAGTGATCCTAAGTCATCCATTTTGAGGCATGAGCCAGCAAATGGGAACTGACTGCCTCCATTCACTAGGGCTTTAGAACAGGCATCCTGTTTGTCTAGTAGCTTCCAAAACTTTGTATAGATTTTAGGGAATTGACTGGGTTCAGAAGGGAAAATCAAATCACTGCTTCTTTTGCAAGCAGCAGATTGGGAAGGTGGGGAAAAAGTTTCTTCTCCTTCCACTGAAGAATGTTAGGTGTTTCCTAAGGGGAACATCATAGACACTGTGTCCCAGGGTTGGGGGTTTTTTGTTGGTTTTTTTTCAATAGAGGGTTGCTTTAAGAAGGGAACACTACATTAAGGCTAGCAAGGTGATTGGATATTATTATTCATATATCCAGGAAAAGTGATGACTGTAAAATGGTAATTAATAAAACAAACAGTGTTGCAACCTGACAAAACCAGAGTTCCTGGAGCAAGCTGCCCTACATGTGTATCTGTGGGACTCCCAGCAGCATACCTCAAACCCTGTAACAGACTGTCTGAACCAGCTTTCTGTCATGTGTCTGTGGTTCCAAACCATTACTCAAGTGACCAGAATGATCAGAAATTGGCTTTAAGACATGAGAAAAAAAGAAACACTTTCTGCTTCTGTATGAATGCTATTGAATGTATTCAAGATTGCTGGGAGATTGTGTCTGTGAGGTGGATTCATGAGTTTCTGGTCCTGCCTCCTGTAGTGAGCACAGGCAGTGTAAATACTTCTCACAGTCTACATTTTGCACATGCATTCAGTTTCCTCAAGCAAGTCAGAAAGTAGTGATGCTACATACCAATATGAATAGGTATGCTGATGTACATTTTGGGCCTGTCCAAGTACACTTTTTCTTCTTTTAGGGAACTTGCTAAGTGCCAGGAATAAGTGCAGAATAATCAGTCCTCAAGACAGGTCAACTGTGAGCAGAGGCAAAATAGCAGCAGACCCACATTCAGCACTGGCTCACCTGCACCCATGACAATATTCAATAAGAGAAATTCATCAATAAGTAGTTTTCTTTGTGGGAATGGATCTGCGCTACCTGGAGGGAGGATGTGGGTGGCCCTGGGAACAAAGGTTTCTCCAACTCTTGTCGGTGGCAGTCTAGTGGTGGGGCTAGCCCAGTACTCAGACAGAGGAGATCAGCTCTGGCTGAAGCTAGAGTGCTGCTCTGAGAGGGACGGCTAGCAGAGTTGTGCAAAGCCCTATGAGTTGCCAGTGGAATGTGACCTAATGTGAGTTGGGATGGGACCTGGTGCAGATGTTCATCATGGCACTAACCTACAGCGCTGAAGTCTAATACCACATCCATCCAGGGTTATCGCAGAGTAGGATTCACCATTTTTACAGTGCTGTATGTGCCCTGACCATCTGTTCAGTTCCAGCTGTAGAGCATTTGTTATGTGCTTACCACACAATAAATATAATTTCTGCACCTGGCCAGAGATACTGTCGAAGCCTATGGTTCGGTCTGAACCACTTCAAACTATGGTTCAGTTCCATTGACTTCAAAGACACTTTTGATATGTGCTAACACTTTTTGCCAAATCTGAACTTTAGAGCAATATATTTGTTAATTCTATCTCTATTTTACTGGGTAATAGTTTTATATACAATAGGGTAAAATACTCTGCAGAACTTTTAATTGCACAAATATGTTATAATTACTGTGTGTTCCTACCTGCTGTATCTCTAAATATATACAAGTATATGAAAGACTTTCTTAGCCTTACACTTGTTTTCTCCCCTCCCAGTATGTAATATTGCAATAAAGTTGTTGTTTAATATATCTGAAATAAAGCTCAAAAGTGATAAGAAGAAATATATGTGAATGGAGACTGAGTATGCGTAATTTTCATTAGAGAACATGTTAAGTCTAGTAATTGGAAAACATGCAGTTGAGATATTTTCTTCACCAGCACCTTTGGTCTACTTTTGTTTATTCAAAACAGCCTGACATCAAGTATCCTAGGCACCAACTGACATTTCATATTTTTAACTCAATTCAACTTTACTGCTCCCTATCCATTTGTCTTTGACAGGGAAATATATGGTTTGCCATTATAAATCCTTTATGATGACCGTCTCCCATACCCTTCATTCTAATCATAGCAATGCCACTTACGATTCATGTCATTTTGGAAATATATAAGAGCTATAAAAGTAAAACCTCCTCTCCCTCCCATCTTTGAACTATCAGTCAAAGAGCTATAAAAATAAACTGAACTGGATTCATACAGAAGTTCAAAATACAATGAATCATTTTTTTCTTCCCCTCTCAACGGTGCTTGACTGGACAAGTGGAATGATGCTTTCCAATTTCTGATCAACAACTAAGCAGTTGCCATGTCCAGCTTATAAGATTTATTTAATGCAGTCTTTTCTCCAGCCCAGAAGAAAACATTAATTTTTCTTAGCTTTCTGTTACCCTAGTTTTCTTAAACACACTTTAAAAATTGTGTATTGTATTATGAAAGATATACTATGAAAGGTCAAAATTTGTCTCTACATTTCTAATTTAAACTGGAAGCTCTTCAAAAGGTGAAAAAGTAAAGTGGCCTTCTTGTAGAAACAGTATACAATACCAGCACAGGTGAACGAATTCTTGTATGGCATCTCCTTCATAGCCACTTAATCAAACTGAAATTCCTATCAATGTCTTGGTGATAGAGGCAGAAAACAGGATCAGGCAGCACTTGACAAGACATGAGAAACAGATCTTTCAAAGATCACCTTGGGTTTCTGGGATTATGTTGCCCAATGATACCAAAATATGAATGAGTTTAAAGGAGGATAGAGCAAGCGATGTGATGGGGTGATATTTTTTCTCTTTGATAGTCACACTAGAGAGTAGGAAACAGAATTGAGACTTTAATTACCATAGTATCTGCTAGAACAGCAATACACCTGTGCACTAAAAATTGAGCTAACTTGGATTGTATAAGAGGCAACCAGAAAGTATAGGTGTTGGAGAAACCAACTGAGAGAAAACTCTCAATCTGCTTCTTACTAATAAGGAGGATTTTGCAAAGGATCTGAAGGTGGTAGGCAACTTAGGTAATAGTAGGTGCATCCACACATGAAATTAAAGTGAAGCAATAAATTCTGGAGCTGTTTGAGCCACAGTAAACTGTTCCGAAGTGCAGCATCTGTATGTTCACCCAATATATCAGCAAATATGAGCTGGGACAGAGCAGGCCTGAGATGGTAGGGGACAAGGTGGGGTCAACCCAGGCTCTGTGTGGTGGCTTGGGGCAGCAGCGGGGCTAGCTGGGGCATGAGGGTGCAGAACCCAGTGAGCCATGTGGCTAGGCAGCAGTCAGGAATCTAGCCCCTGCCTGGTAAATGTCTGCATGTACTTTTCAGTGCAATTAATTGCTCCACCATAAGATACTGCTGTCCCTGACAGTACTATTTTACAGAGGAGGTAATTAGTTTAGTGCACCCTAATATTGGTGCACATGTAAATACTGATGAGTTACTGTGAAGTTAGTCTACTCTGTAGTTACAAAATCTGAGGATGTGAGGAAAGTAAAGAGGAAGAGTGGCAAAAGAAAAGCTTCAGATTTGAGAAAAGCAGAATCTAATGAACTCAGAGTTGATGGACAGGATCCCATTAGAGACAAGTCAAAGAGTTTTCTCCGAAGACTCTTGGGGCACGTCCAGATGAGCCCGCACATGCCTCTTGCAGCGCCTCAAACTCCTTTGAGATATTGCAAGAGGCATATGCAGGAATGAGAAAATGTTCCCCACACTGCAAATTTGCATATCCAGGGGTCAAATAACCCGCCCACAAAAAATGCAGAGCAACCGGAGGCTGGATCCTCCACAGAGATGCTCTGGCTGCCACAGCATCTCTACGGTTGGCCCTTGCCCTGGTGCTGAAGCACACTGCCTGCTCGTGCAGGGCAGGCAGCATGCCAGCAGCAGGGAGCTCGACCCAGGCTGCAGTGCTGGTAAGTAAGGGGTTGGGGGGACTGGAGGAGGGGGGAGGGGACA
>NW_017728993.1:52689281-52713121 GCF_001723915.1 Gavialis gangeticus
CTCTGCCTGGCCCCACCCTCCACCTGCCCCCCAAGCCCTCTGATCCCTGCCCCACCTGGACCCAGCCCCTGCCTGTCCCCCAATCCCTTCCCCACCCTGGCAGGTTTATTTTGCCCTAAGTGGCACAACTAGCCCCACATTAAAGTGTTTGTCTGGGCATGCACACTGAGGCAAAAAGCCCTGGCTCAAATTTGCACAGCTTCTATTTCAGCTGCTGCAAACGCATGTGCCTGCATGTATGGATGTGTTCCCAGAGGTCAGGTGACATCCTAAACAACTGAAAAAGGGTAAAGGACCCAGGGAACTATATACTGGCCAGTCTAACTTCACTAGCCAGAATGATACTGTAATGTCATAGATGAGTTTTACAAATGGCTAAAAATAACAAGATGACAATGAAGAACAAAAGAATTAAATCATGAGCAAAAAGGCAGGATAGAGTTACAGTGTATAGACTAACTAAATCAGAGATGCATACGCTTTCATAAGCAACAGTTTATTTTATCAGATGGGACTTCATAGCATCTGATGAAGTAATCTGTTGTTAACAGAGAGCTAATGCATCTCTAATATAATTAGTCTATACACTGCAACTCTACCTGGCCTTCTGCCTGACTTCAGGCTATCATGGCTAATTGTCTCTCTCTTATGCTTAATGAACCTGATTTCCTTTTATGGCAAGATAGCAGGTTTTGTGGATGGGGAAAAAATAAATGTATGTGATAAAACTCATTTTCACAAAGTTTTAGGGTGCCTATAAATGAGCACAGAGGCTACTCTGATGTTCTAGAATTCCTGTGCATTGAAGCAGACTCGATTAATAGTCTGCTAGACTATGGCAATTACTGCACTCCAGTAAGTTTCCTGTGTCTCATGTATCAGCATCCCTGTGCTTAAAAATGGTGGCACTGGTGCTTGAACTAAAGCTTATCAAATGAACTTTGGATCAAGCCCCCCTGCTGCCATTTTTCAGTGCAGTGATGCTGATGCAGAAGATGCAGTGACAGTGTAATTAGAGCAGCTCCAAGAGTTTTGAAGTCTAACTGTGAGGAGGTTTCAAGTGGGGTTCTTCAGGAGTATGCCCTATATCTAATATTATTCAGTATCCTTATTATTACACTTAGAAAATGTGTACCTAACCCAGATAACATTATTTTGGGTTAGGCATTAGAGACTTTTGAGACTAGGATTAGGTTTCAAACTGACCTAGATTAATTGGAAAAATGGCCTGAAATAAAGTTGATTACATATGCAAAATGCAACACTTAGAACAGAGTTATCAGATATAAAATGCAAGTTGGGGAACAACTGACCAGGATAAATTATTACAGAAAATGACCTGGAGATTATAATGGACCACAAGATGAATGAATAACAGCACATTACTGTTACAAGAAAACAGCAATAGCATACTGGGATGTATAAATGGGGTATCGTATACAAGTCATAGGAAGTGATTGCTCCACAATATTCAGCACTAGTGAAGACTTTTTTGGAGAAACATGAACAATTTAGGGCATTGCATGTCAAGAAACATGCAGGCACATTGACAGAATCTAGAAGGAGGTTCGTGGGGGTGAGGGGGAGGGAAGAAAACACAAGAGCTCTAGAAAATATGATTTATAAAGAAAGGCTGACAGCACATGGATTATTTAAATATGGAGCAGAGAGGAAGAGGGTTGGTAACAGTCAACAGGATAGTTACCATTTGGTCCCACTGAAGACAGGACAAAAATTAAGCAGCCTAAATCACAAGCGAAATGTAGGTTATATATTAGGAAGGATTAACTATAAAGTGTGTTTAAACCCTATAACAGATTAGCTAAATAGATTGTTGGACTTCCCATCACTGGAAATTTTTAACTTCAGAAATGGATTAGTTGGGGATGTTGCCATGAGCAGAGCACTGAAGTAGAGGAGCTCCTATGGTCCCCTCCAGCCCTATTATTTTGTAATTGTGTGTCAGCTTACTCTTAAAAGTGCTTCATTTATAATTTATATTGATATATTGTTGCTGATTTTTCCAATGATAAAGCGGCCGTTCTTACTCCATGTCTCTTTTCGTACACAGGCTTACTGCTGAGGAGTAATTCTAGGGAATTCAGTGTTCTAGGAACACTCAACGTTCATGCCAGTTTTGTTGGATGTAAGGGAAATAGCTTTTTGAAGGTGGTCCTTGCTGCTGATATCTCCTGACACAACAGTTACATAAATAATATTGCATAAACAAGTATCACTGGGTGGAACTTCCCTTGACCTTAAAAAAAAGTTGAAACAAGTCATCATTCTGTTTAAGACCTGCATACAGTAATACTGCATACATTCCTCATTAAGAATTGAGATTATGTTGAGAATGGAGTATTGAAATGTTATGTATGAAAAAAATAAAATCATTTTATAAATCTTTAATCTTGTAAATATATGTGGATTTAATCTAGTGATTAATCTGATCTGATAAAGAAAGAAAAAAAGATAATGGATATGAAATTGAAATGGAAACAGGGACTTCTAGCGGAAGCTGAATTTAACACATGTATTTGTGCCTTTTGGAATGCTATCTTCAGTGCAACTATAGAAATGTAGTATCAGTGATCCAGAGTTTTTTTAGACTTGGCTGAGTCACCTCATTGAAAACAAGAGCAGATGCTATCCTCTGCGAAATTAATTCCTGAAACTAGAAAACAATTTTGTTGAAAACAAGATCTTACTTGCCAAGTTTCAGCATGTATTTAGTGCTTCCAATACTATCTAAGGTTTTGTATATGCAATCTCTGGCAAACAAAATCTACCTTGAAACTGAAAAAGGACTTGGAAGGATTTAGCAGAAAAAAAATTGCATATCATTCAGGTTTGCTTGGCTCATTATCAGTGTAGCTGATAATGCTGTCTTACACCTTAGGTTACATTATTAGCAACCATGTAAAATGCAAGAGGCTTTGCTTCATAAAGACACTAGAAATCCAAGTTCTACTCCAACAGGTAACATTTCTTGCTCTTCTGTATATGTGAGGACTAGGTAGTTTCTTACCACCCCTGAAGCAAGACATGTAATAGATTTTTCATGTCAGTGAAAATGATAAGGCCAATTTTTTGCTAGTGAAACAAGAAAGAAGGAAAACAAGATTACTGGTTAATATGTATTATATATGTCATATATGTATCACATTTCACACACACACATACATATAAGATTCCTTAGTCCTTTCACATTTGAATCTGATATGATCTTTAAGAATGTTTTAAGTACAAAGAAATCAGATTCATGTTCTGTTTGTCCAAACTTATTGTGCTTTGTTCCCTACTCTGGATATCAAAATACTTACCAGTAACTTTCAATGGGGTAGGCAATATCTATATAGATGAGGCCAAAATAACCTAAAAGGTAGCTTAATCAGATGACCTCCTATTTGATTTACATATTTAAACATACATTCAAGCTGATACGTATCTTGAAGGTAAGGTCCATGGAAATTAGAACCAGGATAGTTTTGGCTATACTTCCAGCAGAAACAGATTTAAATATGACTTTACCAACCTACAGAAATAACTTCTCTTTATGTAGGCTTCCAGGTTTAAAGATTTTATAAATTGATTAATTTTGACATCTAAAAATAAACACACAAAGATACAGAGAAAATAACTTTTTCAGCTCTGTACACACCAAAAGCAATGCACTTATACATTTGCTCACTTTTGCCCAACATTTTGAACTACTAAAGTCATGCCCAGAAACATGGCTACACAATCCAGTGCTTAAACATTACTACACAGTCCAGACTCAAGAAACTGGATCCTTAAAATCATTATGCTCCCTTCAAAGTCTAGTTCTTTGATTTCCCAGGCCTGGAATATAGTGTTTGTAGTCATGTCTGAAGGTGGTCCCTGATGAAAAGTGGAAAACTGTGTAACTACTTTCAGAAACCCTAAGAAAGGAAAGGAAGGAGGATCTTTTTGGTACCTCCTACTCCATGTCTCTGACTGGGAAGAAATGAAATCTCGATATGTCCAGTTTAGAACAATAAATACATGGAAGTGAGTGAATAACCATTCACATTCCCCTACAGCAAGCTAAGCAGCATGCACTTCATCTAAGACTTTCAAAGAAGCCAGTGTATTCAACAGATAGATTTAAAGAACAACATTGCTGTTAGAATACTTCAGCATTTACTGATAACTGTCTTACCACACTGCTGCTTGATAAACTTTGTTAATCTGGAGCTGACAGAGTTACAGAGCAAGCAGTATGCCAGCACCAATGATTTCATGTTTTTGTGGAAGGGTTTACAGTTTGGCAGCTATAGAAAATCCAGTACTGCATAACAATTAATTTTTTGAGGACAGAATTGAGTCTGTAAAAATAGTAATATTTTATCAGTGCTTTCCTCCTTTATTGAGAAGAGACATGTCAGTTACAAAATGGAAAGGAGAGAGATTGGACTGGATGCCTTTGAAAATTAGAGTATAGAAAAGATTCTCTGCCTCTAAATAGTTCAGCCAAGTGGGGACTTTGTTACATTTCACAAAAATGAATATGCTACCATTTTGCAATTATGCATCATTCCCCAAGGCCCCCTGCTCACAAAGTCCAACTCCTGGGAAAATCAGAACTGACATACATTTTCTAGAACAGTGCTTCTCAGCATTTTTAGACTCAAGGCCCACCTTGCTAGATTCAAGGTTCCCTTCAAGAAAAGGCAAGCTTTTAGATTTAACTTATTTCTTGACAGCAACCAAATAGAACAATTCTTCTGTTTCAAATAACTCAGAAAGAACACAAGAGATCAGAATGTTTTTGATCCTATTTGAAATCTCTAGATTTATCTTGTGAATTACATACAGATGTTAACAGACTTAATAGTGATACTATTGTGCAGCACCCTGCATTACCCTCACACAGGTTTCAGGGCATTCTCACAGTTAAGAATGACTGTTTTCAAGGGAAAGAGAACAGAAATTTATTCTTCTAAATCCTAACTTTTCCTTCTTTAGATACCAAGATCTTAGCGAACTTCATGGAGTACTTAAAATATTGAGGCAGGGCAGGGTGGCACCTTGTTCTAACTATGGGTGAATCTACATGTTGCCCTCTGGATTTTCCAAAAGACATCAGCAAAGTCTCTCACTAGAAGCTTTTATAGTAGCTAAATAGTCATGATGTAAGGAGTGAAGTTTTGCCCTGGATTAGAAACTAGCTAAGAGATGGAAAACAAAGCGCAGGAATAAATGGTCAATCTTCAAGGTGGCAAAAGGTTAACAGTGAGGTTCAGTAAGTCTTGGAGAGAGAGACTTCTAGGACATGACTTACTGAACATGTAATTTACCAACAAACTGAAATAAGCAGGGGAGATTCTAATATAGATGGCATTTGGAGAGTAGCCTTTTCCATATAGACTCTGACTTTTAGGTCAAGACCTCAATTTCTCTCTTCTGTGCTCTCAGGTTTGTAGGCAATACAGACATATGCTTGCTGACTCCCCGCTGATCCACTGTGATTTGACTGTTTGGGAATTCTTGAGGAAAAAGAAAAAAAAAACCCAACAGGTTTGCAACATCCCTCTGAGCAAACTTTAAGTGAACTCCAGAAGGACTGTCATTTTATGCTACATTGAAAAAACCTACTTATCCTCCTGAACACTTGTGCCACAGGCCTGTGATACTCTTCTCTTTTCCTACTGTTCCTCAAGATTAGATCATGAAAGGATCTTCCATGACATAGAAGACAGTAAGAATGTTTTCTATGCTTTGATATTTTTTATTGGCATGTTTCTGCCTGCAATAGAGTTTAACATTAAAGATTTTTTTTCTTTCCTATAAGATATCCAAAGGGTTGTTTTGAGCATGATTATCTACAATTGTAAATGTGTCACTGCCAAAGTATTTCAGCTTCATTTCCCTAATCCTAAATTGTTCTAGAAACAACAGATCTAGGAACCATTAAGCTATATTTGCCTTTTGCAGAAAATATAGTTCATGTATTGTTATTATTCATATTTTTATACAAATCTGTTGCAAGACCAACAGATTTTATTATTTATATTTTTAGCTGATGCCTAGTCAAGTTTTTATAGAGAATTTTAAATATATATATTTTTTTCTGCAGTATCTATTTCTGCAGTCTTTATTCACAAACTGGAAAATTTTGTATACACATACTTGGACCAGTACAGACATTACACATAAATTGGTATATGTGTTTGAAACTGCTCTACACCCGTAATCAAACATAGTTCAGTGCACATAGACTGGTTTAAAAATGGTATAACCCAGTCTAAGATATATGTGGATCAATTTGGTCTCAGATTTAATCAGTTTAGTTTAGACTGGTATATTGAACTTCTGTTGAACAGATCCCCTACCAACTCAAGTTAGGTCAGTGTCCTTTGGCATCCCAAGGCTGCTTTGTGGCTCTCTGCTAACCACCCCTTGCAGGGAGCTCAGCTGGCAGCTGGCCTGTGCTTGGTGGCTCCAGCCAAGGACCTATCTGGCCCTGCCCCCAGGGCTGTCACAGAGCTGAGTCAAAATAGCCTCTTTACCCAGCCCCACTTCCTGTCTGCAGCCAGCTGGGGCCAGGTGGAGCAAAAGGAAGCATCTGTCACGAGGCTCAGCCAGGGTGTCAGGGAGAGGGGTGGAGCCAGCACATCTCCATAGTTCAGAGCACCCCACCATTCCCCATGACCTGTACATAGCAATGAGCAGGGTCTGGCCACCAGCTCCATTGTGTGGAGCTCTCCCTAGAGGGATGTGGCTCAGATGGACTGGATGCAAGCCTTACATGGAGGAGCCAGGAGGACCCCAGACTCTGTGCTCCTTCAACTCTGTAAGAACTACTTTACAGTTAGAGCAGATAGGATCTGGAACCAACTTCCAAGGGAAGTGGTGTTGGCTCCTACCCTGGGGGTCTTTAAGAGGAGGCTTGATGCCTACTTAGCTGGGATCATTTGAGCCCAGTTTTTTCTCCTGCCCAGGTGGGGGTTGGACTTGAAGATCTACAAGGTCTCTTCCGATCCTACTTCTATGAACCCCACCCAGAATCCCTGCTGGCCCTGGCCCTGGGGCACCAGTGCAGGTCCCATGCTCCTGCCCAGCTTCCACTTTACCCCCGCCCACCACCACCACTTCTGCACCCAACCCTGCCACTCCCCTGCTGCTGCCACTGCCACTTCCCCCACCACCACTGTCACCCTTCCCCTGCTGCTTCCCTACTTTCCTGCCCATCCACCGCTGTTGCTGCTGCTTCCCACCCACCACTGCTATTCTTCCCTGCCTGCATACCACTGCCACCACCACTGCAATTCCCCCCCCACATGCCACCACTGATGACACTCTGCTCTGCCCACCCACAACTGCCACTTGCCCCCCCATCTGCCACTGCTGACACTCTCCCCTGTCACTGCTGCCACTTCCCCATCTGTGGGGCCAGGGTCAGGCCTGTCCTGTGGGTGAGGGTGGAAGCATAGTGTGCACTGCCCACCTGGCAGTATGCAGGGCTCAGCCCCATGTAAGCACAGCAGGGGTAACCTGGGGCTGGGCTGGATACAGTGAATTAGTAGGCACTTGCTAGCAGGCTAAATGAAATTGCCTGGTGGGCCAGATCCAGCCCACGGGGTGTATTTTGTCTACCCTTGGACTAAATTATGCAGAATCAGATATCCTACTAAAGCAGGGGTGGGGGATGGGAAGGGGAAGAGCAATATGTATTCCATAGAAAAGTGAAAGTCAAGCCTTGCCACATTCACTTTCCCTCCCTGTTAGAAGACATCAGCACCCCTTCCTTAAGGAATTTTGATGTTACACTTATATCTTGGCAGAAGAAAACTACATTTATGATTATAAGAAATTAATCCAAAGTAAATACATTTGAACTATTTGAATACACTATAAACTGTAATCTTTTCATTATGAATTCAATTAAACACATTATAGGCCAAATAAAGCAGAATTTACACCTCCAAAGTATCTAACCTTCAGGTTCATTTCATTTAGGTAAATCCATTATTAAGGGCAGTTAGGAGAAATAGAAATTTCAGTATTACCTTTAAAGGCATTCTGCTTCTGAGCTTCTTGACATATTGAGGGGGAGCATACCCCAAGCAAAAGGATATAAGGGAGGAATAATCTTATTGTCTTTCCTCCTCTATTCATTCTTACATGAACAACCTATTATGGCAAAATTAAATTTTTCATTATAAAAACCACAGCACTCAAGACAATACAGATTGCTGGATGAGCTTGGCTAAATTTTGCATAGTTGAAACACCATCAGGAGAGGTAATCTATTCAGAACTCTGATTAAATCATCTTTAATAACTTTACAGCAATTATTAAAAATTGTTAACAACTGGACATAATGTGGGCCAAAATTTAACTGACTTGATTTGTGAAGGATCATCCATAGTACTTTTCCCCCAGTTGTTTATTTTTCACTTCATCTGGCTTCAAATCCTAACGTAAGAAACATTAAAGTCTTAGAGAGAGACAATAAACTAGTAGGCTTATTCCAGATACATCTTTTTCAGAATGAAAGGCCAGTCTGCTCTGCATTCACTTCAAGTATTGTCAGGGAAAAATATAATCTATGAATAAATTTGTATAGACTCTTGGAAAGAGGAGTAGACAGGGAATAAATGAGCTGCCAAGATTGTATCATGCCACTTCTCTGGAGAAATATTTTAGCCCTAAGATCCAATCCCTTAAATATATATATATCCTCCATCTCGGGGGAAACTTTAGTTAATACATACTGTATATAGAGTAATAGACTGCCTAAGCAAGAGAAGGTCATATACCTACAAACTTTCCTCCAGGCATACAAGGTATGACAGAAAAGTGGGTCAAATTTCAAGGTTAACGTATCTGCAGAGTTTGCTTGTTATAAAAGAGAAAAGAAAGAGACAAGAATAGCAGAAAGCAGAATTGAACTCTGTCTAAATGTTCTTTATGGGCAAAGAGTCTAAGATTTTGGAGCTAGATCTGAAGGAGGAGTTATACACCCAAAACAGAACTGAAGAAGACTTGGTGTGATAATGTCCAATTCTGTGATCCAAAAAAAAAAAAGTTCTTGTTCAGCTGGTGCTTGAGCTCTTTTCACTTCCCTTCTATGATTTAGAAATTCCATAGGTGCCTGCACTCTTCCTTCTGTTCATGCTCAGGAATGTCCCCTTCTTTTTAGCTGGGTGCCAACCTCATCCTGAAGATTCGATGAAATGCACAAATTGGATAGATCAGCATCTAGAAAGGCCCAATCTAGTATGCTTGCTTTGACCACATTTCACATACACCAGCAATCTTGAGTTCAACAAATAACTTTGGCACTGTGGGGATTATACTCCAAGGGGAAAATCAGTACCTAATTGTCACTCAGTGGAAGATGGACACTGGACTCCTTTAGGACCTTTTTGAAAATCCAGGTTTATATATTGCTAAAAACTTCAATTGCCAAGGCTAATTATTTAGATTCAGATTATCAGATGATGACTGGAGTCAGAGCGGACCCAAGCAGGGTGCAGGGCCTGGGGTAAATCAGCTCATGTGGGCCCTGCACCTGCCCCAATCTTGCGCACCCTGGATGCGAAGAAGCTGCGAGCGGCTGGTGGTGGGGAGGGTGGGGGTAGCAAGTGACCAGATGCAAAGCTGGTGGTGGCACCACAGAGTCACCATGGCC
This sequence comes from Gavialis gangeticus, assembly GCF_001723915.1. Classification (NCBI taxonomy): domain Eukaryota; kingdom Metazoa; phylum Chordata; order Crocodylia; family Gavialidae; genus Gavialis; species Gavialis gangeticus. The sequence goes on from NW_017728993.1 coordinate 52,698,943, forward strand.
ACTCTGCCCAGCTCTGTGGGACTCCCAAAGCACAGGCCCTGGGGAGGTCACCCCAGTTGCCCCCACCCAGGGACAGCCCTGACTGGAACTATATCAATTTACAACAGCTAAGGATTTTGGTTATTGTTCAATACTGGGGGATACTGGCATCTAGGAAAACCAAACTTTGTTTCTTCCACTGGGACAGAAGATGTAGGGTATATTTAGGCTCACCTCTCTTTCGTCTGGTGAAAAATATTTAAGTATGTATCAATGAGGTATCCTCTCCAATGTGGAATAGCAGAAAAAAACCCAATAGATTAGTAAATTTCATGCAGAGGCAGATGTTATCACCTGGTTTATGCCTTGTGATACCTTTCCTTAGACAGGCTCATGAAATTAAAGAGACTTCGAGAAGACACTTTTTTTCCCCTTTGTGGAGGAAGAAAGTCACTTAGAAGTTAAGCTTTCACTTCAGATGCTTTGCTAAATCCTCAGCTGAAGTAAATGGGTATGCAGTTTCATTACCTTCAAATGGAACAGTGCACGTTTACATCTGTAAAGGATTGCCCCTTCTTTTTAATTTAAAATTCTTTAATCTTTTCCATTCTAGTCACAATACAGACAACATCATAATTCTGAGTACATTTTTGTCACTTATGTTTATTATCATTTCAATGATAAATATTGTGTGAATTCTCATTCTGATGCAGAAACATTGCATTAAACACTTTTCTCCCATTAGATTTATAATGGAAAGCACAGAAGTAAATACATTTGTACAATGTTCTTAGTAATATTTAAGGATTTCACCACATTTAGACTCATGATGATGGTCCTTGTTAAAATATACAGGTGGCTCATTATGTTGTGGAACATGGCAGCATTATTTTAGTCCAGGTTTATTTTTCAAGGTTAGCACACAGCAGACATAATTATATAGAATGCCTGAATACATCTTTTTCTCCAGCCAGCATTTTCATCTAACTTTACTTGGATACTACTTATTTTTTCCTCATTAAAAACAGTGACACTGATATAAAAGCAAGGAAGTTAAAACAGCCAGATATGACAGACAATGCTAAAACCAGACCAATCTAACAGTTGCCCTAGTCACCTATATGCTTGACTGTTACAGCAGAATTTTGGGGGGTTCTGTTAGAAGATGCTGAATTTTGGGGGTTCTTTTTGGAGTATTTCCAACATTTGCCCACACTGATGAATTATTCCAATGCTGGGAAAATATTGTCAGTGGCATTAGACATTCTGAAAATAAAATGGGGGAAAAAAGACCTGCACAGATTTTGTTTTCAGTTAATTCAGTTGAGGAAAAGACTATTACTTGCACTTCAAATAAACCCCAGTATCTGATACAGGCAAATGTATTTCTTTTATTCCTTTTGTGCATTTCAGTCCTCAGAAGAAATAATCAGAGAAGCTATCCATGGGCAAGTGCTGTTGGTAGCAACCAAGGACTGGTTCCAACAGGTAGAGGTTACTCCTATAACTAGCAAATACCAATGGTTTCAACTCCTGATAAGAATTTCTAGATCACTTTATACCTTCCCTGAGTACCAGTTAAGAAGCAATCATTCCAAATTTGCAAACAAGAATGTATTGGGATGAAAAAGATCACAGCAAAAGTATATCTACATCTCCTAAATACCATGCAAGAGTTGATGCAGTCCCAGAACCCTGAGGTCCACTCAGGCAGATCTGTCTCCAGCCAAGTCAATGATTCATTATTTCCCTTCTAAGAGCCCTCCCTACAGCATACTTTACTTCCTATGAATTAAGGACCTATCAACAACACGATCCCTGGACAGAATCCTTGCCAGAAAACAGGAATTGTTTACCCTTCTACAGGTTAGTTTCACTATGCAATCAGTCCTGAACTTGTATACAGATATGGTGATATTCAAAGTGTTGTTAAGAAATGCTGGATAGAAAATTTAGGCAAATGCAGCTGTCTCTTTATCCAGACTTCCCCTGTTCACCTGCAGATGGATATGGAGAGCCTTTGCCCCCTTGATACTTTTATTCATATTGAGTGGGTAAGTTTCCAAATACTAGAAACAAAGAAGTAGGCTGAAATCCACAGCCTACTTCCTTTAAGGCAGCGATCTTTGCATTAGTTAACGTATGCAGATAAAGCAGCTATGTGCCTCTTCCTTTTCCTGTTCACCAGGAGATGGGAAGAAAGGATTCCTTATTCCTTCAGACAAGGAACTTATATACAGTTAGGGTGGCCACTGATGTATCCCCAGGATACAAGATTTGCCTTGGGTGGGGGAGAGGGGGAATCACCAGCCCCTTCAACCAATCAGCAGTGAGGGGTGAGGCTGTCACCTCCTCAGCCAATCAGCAGTGAGGGATAGGGCCACCAGGCACGTTGGCCAATCTTCAGCAAGGGGTGGGGCCACCACAAAAGGCCACCTTCCTCCCTCCCTCCTTGTCTCCCTGGCTGGCTCAGAACTCTGTTTCTCCTATCTGTGCACTACTCTACCTCTAGGTACAGTCAATAGAATCATGAGGACAAATCATTGACATGTATGTGTACCAATGAAGTGAAAAACAGAATTTTTGCAGTCCAATTCTCATTTAGAAATGGACAGGGAACAAAGGGTTTAAAAACATGATGGTCTGGTATAAAATTAAGCTCAGTACTGTACATGCACAGAGATTAAAATCTAAACAGAGAAAGCCAACAAAAAATGTAAAGAAAAAAGAAAAAAATGAGGTATAGAAACATGACCTGACAGGACCAAGGCTACTTAAGAAAGTCAGTGACAGAGCAAACTCTCGTGGCAAAACTCTTATTGACATAACCAAGATTTTGCTCATTTGGGGCTAAAATCTGCCTTAAGGTATATGTACGTTTGCCATTAATACCAGTGGAAGCCATGCATATGTGACTGAGGAAAGGACTTGGCCTAATAAATGCAGGCTAATAATACAGAGAAAACATGCACATATTAACATGCCTCTGTACACACATAGCCAGTGCAAATGAATATTCATAAGCATCAATTCATCTAACTCCAATCACATCTCATTTTAAGCTCTGAGGCACTGATAATTTTTGCCTTTATTATGAAGAAAGAGCAATCACATTAGAGAGCCTTGTCATTCTCTTAGTAATGAGTTTAATATGACATTTGGGAAAGTGCTTTTCTGTGTCTTGCATAACAATGTTGTTTGTACATTTTTAATAGAAGCTGCACAAAGACATACTGTACAAGTAGCTTCTTGTGTTGATTTTTTTCTTTAATTTGAATGAGTTAAATGTTAAATTACAGTAATTGTGAACTGTTTTAGTATTGCTGTAAAGTTGCCTATTATGTACTAAGCTTCAATTCAAAGATAGCTTTCCCTTAACTGAATAGAAACTCTGAAGCTGTTACACTGTATTACATCAGAAGACCAACATATTCAGTAGGGCTCTGCAAAGCTTTGCCGGCTGTTTCATTTCAAAGCTGTTTTGACTCATTTCGAGCTTGAAACAGTAAAACCAAAGTAAAACGAAGGGCTTTGAAACAGCCTTGAAACAAAACAAGGCTAGTCGAAACATTTTGAAAGTTTCAAAATGTTTCTTATTTTGAAGGAGACCAGTGGTGGGAGGAAGGCGAGAGCCAGGGCTGAGCTCCAAGTGGCTCCTCAGCCCCATGTGGCTCAGCCCCACAGGGAGCACAGCCCTGGCTGTCCCCACCTCCTTGGATCAGCTCAGAGCCAAACCGAGGAGGGTGTGGGGCCCAGGGCAACCCATGCTGGGAAGCTCAGTGCTCCCACTGGCTCCAGCCGGGAGCACTGGCTTCCTGTCATCCGGCAGGCAGAATGGGTGCTCACCCACATCCCTGTGAGGGCTGCAGGGGCTGTGCCAGACTGCTCCTGGGGGTGCAGCCCCTGATCTCCCTGCCAGATGACAGGAAGCTGGTGCTGCCAGCTAGAGCCAGTGGCAGCACTGATCTGCCCAGCACTAGCTATGGGTGAAACATCAAAACAGCCAAAGAGTTTCGATGAAACGAAATAAAGAGTGCTTTCAAAATTAAATGAAACTCGAAATGAAACACTGTTCCATCAAAATGTTAAAATGGAAGTCGAAGCAGAACAATGCCATTTTGCACAGCCCTTATGTTCAGAGATCTGCTGAGTTTCCTGGCAAAAAGTTCAATAGAGATCTCCCAGATACGGATTCAGTAAAACTTCTAAAAATGTTAGACAAATGCTAGAGCTTGGGATAGACTCAGGGACACATTCTTTTATTGTCAGAGACAGCCTTCACACTTAATTTACAGCAGCCTCACAGGTGTTCTAAATTACATTACTGGTGTAGAATCCAAAATGGACCCTATGCCAGTGACGCATCTGTAATCAATATTCTTATTACTTTTTGTCTGTAGTTCTTAAAACACTTTATAGAGGAAATATGTATCATTAGATTAATGTTACATCTCAGAAAACTGAGGCACCAGAAAGTGACTTGCCCAAGGTCACCAGTCAGCCAGGTGCAGATCAATAAAGCTCTAGAAGCATAGCCCAGAGACCCAGACAACAGTATTTGCCTCTCCAACCACAATTTGTTCATGCACTTGAGAACTAATAGTTTTCTTATATTCTGGAGCCATCTGGGGGTACAAAATGCCCAAGATAGATTTCTGGAATGGTTTTTTTGGCCTGGAATACATCAGGAAATTAAATAATATTGTGTGCCCTGTCCCAAGTACCAGCTGGTTGGGTCCCGGCTCAGCCATAAGAGCCCACTCATGCTTGCCCACTGTCAGCATACCATTTGAGCAGGTTGGGGCAGACTTGGTGGGACCACTAGAGCACAATATAAGGACATACTGGCTTATTTTTGTTCTGGTAGATTATGCCACCCACTATGCCAAGGTAGTTATGATCCACTTAGCCTCATCACAAATGGTGGCCATGGAGCTACTACAGATTTTTTTCTCAGGTGGGCATCTATAAAGAAGTTTTAATGGACCAGGGTACAGCCTTTATGTCCCAGTTGCTAGGACTTATTGAAAGTTCATTCACTAAAAACTTCAGTATATCATCCCCAAACAGATGGATTCATCAATAGATTTAATCAAATACTGAAAGGGACGTTGAGGAAGTTTGTTTCCAAGGAACCACAATATTGGGACCAATTGCTACCATACCTGTTGTTTGTCATATGAGAGGTTTCACAGGCCTCCGCAGGCTTTCTGACCCTTTGAGTTACTATATGGGAGGCAATCCTGTAGCGTGTTAGACCTCCAACAAGAGTCCTGGCAGGCCCAGGGGACAACTACCAAAAACATAGTTCAGTATGTTTTGAAGCTTCAGAAAAGTTAGGCCTAGTGGCAGCCTCTGCAAAGAAAAATCCCAAGGCCACCCCACAGGAGCAAGAACAACAATACAGTAAAAAATGCTTGGCTCCTGGTCTATCAGTCAGGAGACTGAGTCCTACTGTTATGTCTTTCATCTGAAAGCAAATTACTGGTAAAACGGTAAGGTCTTTTTACATGAGGGTTGCCAAAATATGGAATATGCTTCCAAGGGGGATGGTGCTGTCCCCTTCCTTGGAGGTATTTAAGAGGAAGTTGGACAAACACCTGGCTGGGGTCATCTGACCCCAGCACTCTTTTCTGCCCAGGGCAGGGGGTCAGACTTTATGATCCCTTCCGACCCTAAAATTTATCTATCTATAAGGGTTGGCCAGATGAATTAGGAGGTTTGCTTAGAGGGGAAATATTGGGTGGCACGGATACATCACATTAACCTGTTAAACTCTGGAAGGCCCATAAGGCCTGTCTAGACTCTATCTATTCTGTGGGAGAGAGCTAGGGAAGTATAGAACCCATCCCAAATCCAAAAGCTGGCCTTATGCTGGCTGAGACTTTGACCCCAACTCAAATGTTTGAAATCTAAAGCTTCTTGGAAGACAGTAAGACGTGCTTTTAGTGATTCCAGGCCGCACTACATCAATCAAATACCAGATTACCCTCAAACTGGACTGGGCAATTCAGAAGGGACACTCAAGATATCCAATGTGGTTGAGGGTGAAACAAGAAGTGACTTAGGGGTAATCAAGGAATCAGCCAGAGAGTGGAGTAGCCCAACTGTATTGGTCCCAAAACCTGATCATTCCATCCAGCTTTGCGTTGACTTTCACAAAGTCAACATCGTTTCAAAATATGACAAATACTGTACCCCAGAATGGATGAGATAGTGGAGGGCATAGGGAATGCAAAGTATATAATCACCCTTGACTTGACCAAAGGATATTGGCAGATTCCTTTGGATCCAGCATCCCAGGAAATCACAGGCTTCACCACACCCTGTGGGCTATATTACACATTTGATGGATAAAGTACTTCACCTGCACTAGACATATGACACTGCCTATCTGGATGATGTGGTAACATTTAACAACACATGGGCAGACCACTTCCAGTGGGTAAAGGAGGCATTGAAATTAATAAGGGCAGTAGGTCTCATGGCTAACCTGGCTAAATGTCACCAGTGTTACACAGAAACTAAGTATCTTGGATATGTATTAACCAATGATAAAATAAGACCACTAGCATACAAAGTGAAGGCCTTGATGGAATTAGCAGTGCCCACAATCAAAAGACAGATAAAATAATTTCTGAGCTTAGCAAGTTATTACTGGTGTTCATTCTTCAATTTGCTGTCATCACAGCCCACAAACTGACCTGCTGCAGAAGCAAGCACCACAAAAGAACCAGTGGGTGCCCAGGTGTGATGCAGTGTTTGGGACATTAAAATGATTACTTTGTAGTGAACTGGTTCTGTGCAGCCCAGACTTAAGAAAATAATTCATATTGCAGACCAATGCCTCAGAGTGAAGCCTAGGGGTGAAGCCTAGGGGTGGTTTTCTCCCAAGAGTTTTAGGATGAAGAACACCACATCCTATACCTCAGTAAGAAGTTAGAATCATAGAAAGTTAGGGTTGGAAGGGACCTCAGGGGATCCAATCCACAGCTCAAAGTAGGACAAGCCCCAATTAGATCATCCCAACCAAAGCTTAGTTTAGCTGGATTTTGAAAACCCCCAAGGATGAAGCTTCCATCACCTCTCTGGGTAACCTGTTCCACTGTTTTACTAACCTCCTAGTGAGAAAATTCTTGCTAATATCTAACCTAAACATCCCTTACTTCAACTTAAGACCATTGCTCCTTGTTCTGTCATCTGCCGCCACTGAAAATTTGCTTTCAAATTCATTCTCTTTCAAACCCCACTTTAGGTAGCTGAATACAGCTATTAAGTCTCCTTTCCATTTCCTATTCTCTAGATTAAATAACCCCAGTTCCCTCAGTCTTTCCTCATAAATCATGACCCTCAGCCCACTCACCATTTTTGTTGCCCTCTGCTGGACTCTCTCCAATTTGTCCACATGCTTTTTGTAGTGAGGGGCCCAAAACTGAATACAGTACTCCAGATGTAGACTCACAGTGCTGAATGGAGTGGAATAATTATTTCCCCTGATCTACTGGCAACACATCTACCAATGCAGCCCAGGGTGCCATTAGTCTTCTTGGCAACAAGGCTGACTTATATTCAGCTTATTCTCCGCTGTAACCCCCAGGTCCTTTTCTACAGAGTTCCTTCCCCAGGAACAGAAGTATGCGGTCATCAAAAAGGAGTGCCTACTAATTAAATGGGCAGTTTAGGCCCTCTGCTACTATCTCAGAGGAGCCCAGTTTCATGTGGTTACTGATCATGCCCCTTTGATATGGCTGAATGACAGATAGGAGACTACCAGTTGAAAAAGTGGTACCTGTCCCAGTAACCCTTCAATCCTTCAATTTTACAATAGAGCACCAGCCTGAGTCTGCACACACAGATGTGGTCATCTTATCCTGAGGGGAGGGCGTGGGGATTAAAGAAAGGGAAGGGTGTGGGTCTGACTCTACTCCTGGATGGGAGGATGTGTAATGAAATGCAAAGCTCAGAGGTGAGAGAGAAGCTATGGGTAGTTAAACATGATAGCCAGCCTGCTCAGTGTGGTGCCAGCTAACAGCAATCAGTGCCTGGCTTGGAGGAAGTTAAAAGCTCTCATGGAGTGGAGCTGTTTGGAGAGATGGAGGAGGACAATGCAGAGAGCCACACGGTTCCTCTGAGCCACCTGGTTCCTCTCTCCAGGTCCAGGAAAGGACTTTCGCTGTGAGTTAACCCTTTGTTGGCTGTATGTTTGTTTGTTTATTAATAAAGCTGTGTTCCATGGGGTAAGGCTGCCCAGAGACAATTAAAGTCAAGTGAAAACCTGCTAAAGGTACAAATTATGGATATAAATTGAACTAAATCAGGATAGGCATTTTCAGTATTCTAACCATTAGATGGATAAGATTTGTGAACAGCTTCCAAAAAACCTGAGCACCCCCGACCCCCAACAGAGCTACTTTTAGGACAGAATGCAATTGTTTTATAGAATCATAGAAAATTTGGACCTCAGGAAGTCATCTAGTCTAATCCCCTGGTCAAAGAAGGCCCATCTGTAACAGACCATTCCAGCCAAATGCTACGCTGCAGTTTCCCCCTGCAGATTTTCTAACCCTGTATCCATAGCAGCAGCAACAGTCCTCTTCTTTATTCCTGTCCTGCATTTGTTCCCCTCCCCCAGCCTCTCCTACACCCTCAGCATGAATGAGATAATATATTACAGACTAGACTCTGTTATTCAGGATGTCTCTTTCAGTTCCATGTTTGAAACAGCTCTGAACATGACAAAGTCTGTCACTACTACCTTATTTTTTCTTGTCTTGTCAATATGACTTCTCTGCTGTCAAATTTTGACTACTACTGACCTGAAGAAGAATGCTTTGCATTCAAAATCTATATAGTTTCTTCAATAAAAGATATCATCCCCCAAAAGCATCCTTGCCTCCCAGGTACTACAAACTATTTCTGAAGGCAACATGCAGCAGTATAGCTAGAAGGGGCATTCTTGATTCATTCTTCAGTTTCTACTCACAAACGTCTCTCAATCTACTTCTGGAATTGCCTTCATCATTTTTTGTAGGACCTCTGCTCCCACAATTGTACAGCTTCTAATATGTCATCTTATTTCATTATAGAAAAATCTCCAGAGAATTTGATTATTGTTTTCCAAATGATATTTTGTCAGTTTACTTGTCTTCCACTTTCCCATAATGATTCTATAAGGCATAATTGTGCCAGACACTGCACTCACTTATTTCTATTTTTTTTTTTTTTTTTTTGCATACGAGTTCTCTTAGCTTGAGAATTCTCAATAGAATTGTGGACATCCTTAATATTTGTTCCCTTGCTATTTTGTTCAATTTTCCAGGTGAAATTTCTGCTGCCTCTTGAAGATGCTAAGGAATATTGGAAACTGCCTTTTTCTGTATTCAGAATTGTGCTCCAGGAAGATTATTTCAATCATCACCCATAGGGTAATTCTTTTTCCTTTGGTTGCTGAAAGATTAAGATTAATTTTAAGATTAGGCCTAAAACTTTCAGTCCATGCCTAAAACTTGGCAGTCCATGGCCTAAACCTTTCAGGCCATGCCTTTGGTCTTGATTTCTCATCATGTCTATTCTTATAATGTTTATTTTGTGGACAAATAAAGAAAAGGCAGGTTACAGAAAACTACTGCAATGGAAAGAGAGAAAGAGGACTGAAAATTATGTTTACCTTCATAGAGTTTACCGTAAGGTCATTCTTGAGTCAGTCCTCATCACCCACCTGCACTGTAAAACCTATCTTTAACTCCTGGCAGCAATCCAGCCTGACAATGCTGCACTGCCAGGTATGTGTTTGACATTGCCTCCACTTACCTCCTAGCCAACCCCTTTCTACAGTGTGCTTAGAACTTACCTATATATTTATCCTTTAAGCACAGGCAGTCTGCCAGAAGCTATCCCACAATTCCCTGTTCCTCTCTTCTGGCCCTTCTTCATTCTACATTTCCTTCCACTGCCAGTAAGTAGACACAAGTGACCTCAAGGTGCTCCACAAGTAAATCTTGTATTTGTCTTAATACTGTTCTCAGGAAAAGAGAAACACAATGGGGATGGTTTTCATGGGGGCTAAAAGTGATGCTATAGATATGGTAGGGCAGTTCACCTAGTTTAGGCCTGTTGAAGGCAACCTGAAGTTTTTATGTTCTGAGGCAATCTCCCTGGTCAACTAAATATCCATTGTATCCCAGTCATCATTCCCCTATTATAAAAACCTAATTAATGCAAATTATTTTGAAAACAAGGTAGCTTAATACACTTTATTACAGGAGACTAGCATAAGCTATGGAGTTCGTTGAATTATTATATCCAATACTTTGGAGCAATTATAATGCTGAGGTGAGTCACCTGAACTGTAGTTCTGCCCTCGTCTGAAGTGAAAGAGTACTAAGAGTTAATCAATATACAAAATCTAGCATTTTCTTATGCCTCTGCTTATTCATTTAAAAAGACATTTATTTTGGATCAGTGGACAGGATTGATTACTATTTGCATCTGTTAACTCAGAGTAATCGAGACTTCTCAAAAAAGTGGCAAAACATGCCTTTAAGGATCTGTTTGAGATTTTGAATGAGTATATTTCATTTGGTGTAGAAGAAAGGCAACCATCGTTTCTTTAGAGGACCCATAAGTTTTCATTTTGTCCCCAAGCATAAGAAAAATTCCCTAGGCTTAAGATGTCAGGGAAAGAGATACATCAGAGAAGCTTTCAGAGGAATATTTATTCGGTCTCTAAAGACATTCCCAAGAATGGAAAGATTAGAAGAAGCTGTGGCAACAGCTTCCTTAAATCCCCTTTATCCTAAAAGACAAAATCATGTCTATAATGTAGCATGTTTCAAATTAAAGAATGTGCTGGTCTCAGCAGGGCTAAAGACACAGTTCATTTAATACAGTTAAAAGTTTATAACAGAAGTAAAGGGTGGACTTCTGCACTAGACTTCAGAGGCCTCCAAAGAAATGTCTCTTGATACCAACATGAGATTTGTTGTACATCTACTTTTGTAGCAGTCTTTATGCCAGTGCTATTCACACTGACTGTACCAGTAAAGACAAAAATTGTATGATTAAGAAAAAGATCTCCAGCATGTGTCCATTGATTATTTTTTCTTTGCTTAATGAACCCTTGAAGTTTTTTTTACATATTTTAGTTTACAACACAGATTATCTTTAGACAGCACTGGTATATATTTGCTGAGATATTAAACAGGCCTTTAAGGGTGAAACAAACTTTTCTTGTCTCTCAAATTACCAGAAATAGGTTAGCTTAATGATGCTAATCATTCCTCCTGTCATATATTTAAGTTTCTCTTCAGAGTCTTAGTAGAAAGTGCCCTGAATGGAACCAGATTCACTTCTATGGAAGCATGACATGGGAAGATTACGGTCAGTAGTTGATTGAGTTTTCTTTAATGGCACAGAGGTACTCTTCACTGGTGAATCTAACACAGGTTTTATTAAGTCAGCTGTAGACAAAACAGTTCTTGTAGATTAGGTCTAATAGGGCCAATCTTGAAGGGATCCAGGAAAGTCATGAGACATCACAGTCCATGCAGAGGCAAAGGGTAAATTTGAGTATATAATGGAATACCTGGTCCACAACATTTTTAGAGGACTTGCATTTTATGGGATCAATATGACTATTCTTTCATTAGAGGCAAGGGTAAGGTAAACACTTGTTCCTCCTGTAAGACTATGTGTCCTTACTAATTTTGTGTTAATCATTAAGTATTCAAAACAGTATGCATTTAATCATAATTTTAAACATATGTACACAGGGCCATGACATAATGCTAAACGACATGGAATTTTCTATGGCATAAGCATATTGGATATACGTAGCAAAAACCTCCAAATTAAATTAGCATATCATTTTATACATAGTACCCTGTTTCTGTTGTGATCTGATAGAAGTTGCATTTGAAAAAGTGAAAATCTGCATTTTATTGCTATTTAATAATCTATTCTTTATTGTGCTATTGTTCTATAAACTTAAAACAATATTTCTGATTACATTCGTCTTTCCTTTCTGTTTAAATAATCATGCATATTATATCTAAAATATTTCCTGAGTTCAGATTTCATCTTAGGTTATTTATACTACTTTTCTTTATAACCTGCCTGTCCCAGTTACCCACATGTTTTCATTCACAAAGTAAAGCTGAAAAATTATCAAGGCATGAAAACTGTGTGGGGCTTACTGCTACTGCTGTATATCAAAAAGCAAGCAAATGCAGAGAACTGTACTGAAGATTAATACTGGATGTTGTATTTGATAAGCAGAGATGCTTAAAAGGTTATATGTGATATATTTTTTCCTAAAACTTCAGTTTCCTGTAATTTTTTCTTGTGAAGTCTTCCTGAGATCACAAAATGGGCTTGATTTTCTACCGTTTTATACTAGTTTTACACCAATTTACCTGTACAGGAATTTTTTTCGGTACAAGAGTTTTAAAAAATAGTTCTTTTTCATTCAATGTGGTCATTAATTCTAAATCTATTGCAATTTCTGTTCTTCAAATTTGCCTCAGTGTTTTCTTAATTTTTTTTCTTATTCCAGAGTTGTGTGTTAATCAGCTGTGTACTGACTTCACAGGCAACCAATCTCATTTTGCTTTGGGGCAAAATTCGAACTCTAATTACAGAGGTTAGGAAGAAACTTCCTCTAGTGACAGGTTACTCCATAATTGCTTACTATAGGTATTTTTACATTTCACATAGATAACACTTGAAGTTATGCTACTCTATTAGATGGACAAATGATCTCTCCTAACTTTCAGATGTTCCAGAATCCTTAAAGTTCAAATGGAATTTTATAGGTATTTCAGGTAGAATACTTTGCAGTTAAAGTGCCTACCAAGTGATTGCTTGTTTTCAGTTGCTTATAACTGCAAATTTAAATGCAGTTTAAATGCCCCCGACTAAGGTGGCACCAGTCGCCCATGCTGGAAACCTTAATGACAGTTTTTTAACTTTTGAATGCTTGACTTCTCCACCTGAGTTTAATGCTTGAGAGAGAGAGAGAGAGAGAGAGTGGCCTAGTTTATATTGGTAGCAAAAGGTATACATGTTCACCCTTTGATGGGGAGGGCATGCCAGCTGCCTACACTGGCCAAGGCCCACAGGTTGGGGGCACTACTGACTGCTACCCAGCGTGTGGGCTCCCTGGGCTGCCAGCAATTGCTGAGCACAGTTGAGTGCCTGAGTTGCCCCTTACTGGCTGCCAAGTATGGGCAAGCACACCCCCAACCCCTGTCACCATGGACCCTCCCCCATGCCCAGCCCTAGATTTTCAGAGTCAGAATCTGTGCAGCTGCGCCAGAGAATGGGAACATTGGGTGTGGGGGAGTCTGGTTTGGGCTCCATGGAGCTGTGTCCAAGCATGGGGTAATGGGGGTCCCTGGCTGGATGAGCAGGAGCCAGTGTTGGGCTCTGTTGAGTTGTGCCTGAGCTCAGTGATTCTCCTGGGCTCAGTGTCAGGAATATGTCTACAGCATGGGATGCTTCAGGATAAGGTGGAGAGTCATGGGCTGGGGACATGGATGCCTAGGTCCTAGGGCTTGTGCAGGGAACACAGATGCCTGCCTTCCCCTGCTCCCCTCCACTCCCCACTTCCTACCTGGAGTTGGCAGATGACCAGAGGTGAGAGGTAGGGCAGGGGAGAGGGTCTGTGCTGGCTTAATTCTGGGAAAGCTTGGGGGCAGGGACCACTGGGCGCTTGGCAAGAGCAGCCAAGGGTGCTAGCACACCTCCCTGCAAGGGGGGATGGGGGGACTTTTGAGAGGGCACAAAGGAGGCAAGGATTCCAGAAGACAGTGATGTAACTTGAATCAATAGGGGAACTAGCACAGAAGTTTGATTCACCACTCTAACCTGAATCAACTAGATCTGAGTGCACATTGAACGAGGACTATCTTAGATTGCATTCTGCCATTTTCAGACTGGTCTATGTGACCTGAACTTCTGTGCAGTTATAATTTCATAGTTTCATAGTTTCTAGGGTTGGAAGGGACCTGAGCAGATCATCTAGTCCAACCCCCTGCCATGGCAGGAAAGAGTACTGGGGTCAAACGACCCCAGCAAGGTGTTCATCTAACCTCCTCTTAAAAACCCCCAGGGTAGGAGCCTGCACCACCTCTCTTGGAAGTTGGTTCCAGACCCTAGCCGCCCTGACCGTGAAATAGCGCCTCCTGATGTCTAACCTAAA
>NW_017728993.1:52713960-52717570 GCF_001723915.1 Gavialis gangeticus
GTTAAACATGTTAGCTTTGCCATCTGGAGTGACGACCAAATTTCCCAACGTGTCCTGCAAGGGCCCCACATTACCCGGGATCTTCTTTTTACCCCCTATGGTTTTAGGTCTATTTCTTATCACCAGGGATCCCTGGTTTTCCCTGAAACAAACAAACAAAAAATCACAAATTCTCTAATAACGCCCCCTAAATCTGTGATTAAAATTAAAGGCCCCTCACAGCCTCACTGGCCCTGATGGTGCCCCTCACTTCCCACCCACAGCCCCCTGGCCCCACTCATGCCTCTCACTCCCCCACCCCCCAGAACCCCCACAGTCTTGCTGGTACTCCTTGGCCCACCACCCACAGCCCCTGCTCCCCCAGCCCTGGCAGAGGGGACTTCAGCTGCCATTGCTGAAGCCCCCTCTGTGGTCTCAGGCAGTGGGGGTGAGGGGCATCTCCCTGCCATGCTGCGCACTCCCAGCAGCAAGGGGGACCCATGCCCCCCGATCTGTATGCCAGGCAGGCACAGGCTGTGGGCTCAGATTCCCACCCTGTTTACCTCCCCCAGGGCCTCTGCAGCCCAGTGGGTGTGACTAGGCACAGAAGGGAATAGCAGAGCCATGCTGAGAAGCTTCGTGCCACTGTAACCTCTCCACTGTCTTGGCAATGTGCCTCCTGCACCTGGGGCAAGGAGATCCCCACATGGCTCATGCTTGGTCATGCCCACCGGGCTACAGAGACCCTGGGGGAGGGAAGCAGGATGGGAGCCCAAGCGTGCAGCCGGTGCCCACTCCATGCACAGATCTAGGGAGTGCAGGTCTCCCTTGACCCTTGAGAGTGCACACAGCAGGAGGAAGCCATCCCTCCCCCAGATGAGCCACCCACAGTCCCATCCTGCTCCCCGCTTGTGCCCTGCAACCAAGCATTGTGGCCCCGGATCCCAAACCGCATGCACTGCCCAGGTGGGAAGCAGGCCTACCCCTGCCAAGCTCTCTCCCTCCCTACAGGGGCCTTAATCTCCCTATTCCCCCCCCCCACACACACACACACACGCTTACCTGCAGGAGCTACTCTCCAGACTGCTTGGGGCCATGTGCATGTACATGCACATGGCACCCCCTACCTAACTGTCCTCCTGCTGTCCCCCAGCTCCCTGAAGGCTGGAACTCTGCCATTCTGCAGGGATCTCATTACAAAACTGCAAAATCCATGGGTTTCCCTGGTTAAATGAGAAATCCATGTTTGTCTCCAATAGAAGTTAAAATCCACGGTTTACTCTGTTTTTCCATGGAGAAGGGAAACCCAGATACCTAATGATCACTTAGACTGGCTTATGTGTAATAGCTGTACCAGGCCAAAAAAATCTGTGGAAGAACCATGCATGGAGCAAGAAGTCAAACTGACACGTAGTGTAAAAGCAACTACAAAATTAAGAACGTTGCAAAAATTGTAATGTATATTTAGGACAAATATATGGACCTGATTCCCCACTAAATTTATACTGGTTTTGTGCTGTTAAATTCAGGCCACCAAATCCTCAATTGGTAGAAAATAGGCCATAGCTGTATTATATCCATATATCACAACTTAAAATCTGGCCTCTGAAACTTCTGTCACTTTAATAGGCAAGGAAGAAAATAGCAAAACAGAATTTATATGTTTTCACACAGAAATCTGTTAATTAGGAATATTCCAATAATATTTTTCTTAAATCAGAATGGTATCTGGGTAACTGAATGAACAAGAGACAGATTTCTCAAGAGCTAGTTACTGAAGGAAGACAGGAAAAGAGGCTGATACAGCACTTATACTATGGATAAAAATTCAAGTCAATAAATAGAGCTTGAGGATTTTTGCTTCAAGGTATGGCTGTTAATGACTATGGACGAGGAAATGTTTTTGCTTATGACTTAGATTTGGGGTTTTAAAAAGCTTGGCTGCTTTAATTTTTTGAAAGTAAGGAAAGTCAGTTCCATATCAGTGTTCAAAAATCAAAGCCCCTCACATCAAAGCATGGTATGATTTTTCCTGTGTTTATCTCTACTAGAAGTCACAGAAAAGAGGAAAGTTATTTCAATTAACTCTCACATTTTCAAAAGAGAGGAACTGAAATAAAAATTAAATACTTCAGAGATTTCTTCAGACATTTCTCACACATGCAAACATTTAGATACATAGAACAGGTTTTGTTTGTTTGTTAGTTTTGTTTTTGTTAGGTTTACAGTGATTTCCTAGTTAGGAATTTGATCTAATTTTTTTTTCTTTCTTTTTTACCTCTGCCATTGGCTACAATACAGCACATTGTTTTTAGATTCATGTTTGCTTTTCAGGAAAGACATGGAAACTATTTTACATTATAGTTTAGGCCGTGGTTTGCACAGTATTGCAAAAACTTGACTCCTATTTTTTTTTTTAGATATGGCACATTCGTTAAGAATATATCTGTTAATGTGATGTGGATCCAGAGCACTACACATTGCGTCCCTGAGGAAGGCAACAAATTAATGACCCAGAACCATCATGATTGGTTTGACACAAATAATAACACCATCCAAAAGCTATTAGATAAAGAGAAGTGATCCACTGAAAACTATGTGTCTGATTTTCCTATCTATCAGAGGGATTATGGAGAGATTTAACATGAAGTTTCTGTTCAAACCTGCCAAATACAGGGCAACCAATGGAATGCCAAGCAGATGAAATGCAGTAGATTGATTTGTGTGACAACATGGCAATGCTTTGTGGGACTTAAGGTTAGATTTGGTCCTTCCTGTGACATATTGATGCCAATGATGTGCAGTGATGATCAAGAGATTATTACTGATTTTGTCAGCACCCAATGAAAATTAGAACGGAATTTTGTGGAATGAATCTAATGTTACTGGTAATGTGCTGGTTGAGATGATAGAAACAAGAGTTCTTGTGCCTCAGACCTTGAACCTACTCTAGAAATAGTTCTGTATGCCATGCAAATGCTGAAAAATGGAAAGTTTGAAGTCCTGATGATTTTCCAAGGAACGTTTATAATTTATGGTGTGTAGCCCTGATTGAGGGTCTGTACAAAATATTTTTAAAAATCTAGGAAGAGAAAGTTTTTCTCCCCAAGAATTTCCAGATGGGACCATAATTAATATGCTCAAGAAAGATGATTGTATGGAAGTAAATATTGGGTTATCTCATTGTTAATGACCCCTGTAAAATTTTGAATCAATGCTTTTTAACTGACTTCTTTTGCACTTGCTAGATGGTGGGCTCCTACAGTCCCAGGGTAGCTCAAAGTTGGGGGATGATAAATCACATTTTCAAGCAAGAATAATGTGAAAAGAATTGCAATCTCTAATTTTTCTTCACATCACAAAAGCTTTTGGTATGGTCAGTTCATGTGAAATCTGTAGCTTGCTGAACAAATTCTGGAGTCCTGAAAAAGTTTTCATAGTACTATGTAATTTCCGTGAAAGAATTCATGGCAAAGTAAGGATTGGTACTGATTTCTACTTATGTTCTGCTCTTGCAACTGGCTCATTGCAAACAGACCCTGTCATGACCTTAAAGCTTTATTAAAATCCAGTGCCATAGCAAAGAAGGGTGTGTGTGTGTGGGGGGGGGGGGAAGGGGGGGGACTGCCCA
>NW_017728993.1:52717660-52725868 GCF_001723915.1 Gavialis gangeticus
GGGGGGGGGGGGGGAAGTGGGGTGACTGCCCAGAGCACTGAAGCAAAGGGGCACCAACAGACACTACCCAGCTGGGGTGCAGTATAGGATGGAGCCACAAGTGGCTCATCTGTGCGGGTGGGAGGAAGAAAAGGTGGGGGAGGGCAGCTCCCACTCTTATGTGCACTCCTGGCCAAGCATGGGCTGCTGTGTGCTCCTGGATCTGTGTGTGGGGCAAAGGTAGGCTGCCACTGTGGGCTTTGCTCTGGGCATCAAACTTGGTTGCTACGGCACTGTTTAAATCAGTTATACTCTGTGCAGGAATCCAGTGGGTATGGAAAATGTAGTAAAATCGGTGTGTTACTCTTCATGAATAATTGCACAGAGTGGACAATTGTATGGAGAAAATCATTTGAAAAAGAAATTTAATAAATACCTATAGATGAATTGAAAGACTAGATTGAAATTTCTTTGAATATTAGAGCCTAAATATTCTCTTTGCCTTGTTGAGACAGAAACATAAAAGTTAAGAAAATTTAAAATCCTGTAAGAAAAATTCAATTAAAAAAAATTATTTACTATTTCAATGGAGAGGAATCGATTTCATGGATCAAATTGGGCTATCATTGGGCATGTCAACACATGTCCTTGACTGCACATTCAGTAATTCACATTCTTATCAGTGCACAGTTATTTTTAGATGCTACATCACTGTAGTGATGAGCTACGGTGACGTAACTTGTTGATATGGCAATGTAACTTCAGCATTACAGTTTATGCCTGCCAGTGCTATGTCACCATAGTGATGAGCTACGTTATCATAGCTCCTCGCTATGGTAATGTAGCATCTCGTGTAGACACGCTCATTGTCATTAATGTATCATATAACTTACATCTCTTTCTTATCTAGTCTTGAAATATCTTAAAGTTCTGCCCATATTCAAAGATTCTGATGCTACAGTTTTCAGCACTGACTCTGGGATAGCTCCTTAAGCCATCTAGAGAGAGGAATAATTTGTGAATCCATCCACTTCAAATAAGCATATTATTTAATGGAATGCCATCAGCATCCAGTCACAGTCACGGTGCTCATTTTTGTTTATTCTGATTCTGTATCAAATTAATAATTTCTAGTGAGTGCTCATACGGAAACTGTTAAGGTGGCAGATCCCTTACTTCTGTGAATATGATAACAGCATTTCATGGGGTTAGAAATTACACTGATTTCCCTAAAGTAAATAAAGAGTGTGCATTTCCAGTAAAACATAATCGAGCAGGCAGGATATTAGAAGGCATTTCTACTTCAACTGGAGTAATTAAGAATCAGCTTTGTCTTTGTCTCAGACTTCTCTCAAAAGAATTTAAAATGGATTTGCAAGGTTACAACAATGGTGGAAAATTTCTCAGCTTTAATCAGACTTAAAGAAACAAAATAACTTAGTCACCGGTGTAATGAGAAGAGAATTCAGTTCTGGTTGTGATTCTATGTCCTTTTTGACAGTACTCAGTTCTAAAGCAGTTTACTCTGGGTGCATAGTGGATTCATACTAACAAAGTACATCCATAGCAACTGAATCTGATGGTCCATACGGGATCTGATAGTAAACCACTGTAGCCAATAAGAGTTTTCCCATTGATGTCAGTTGGAGCAAGAATAGGTAGAATTCAAAACATGCAAGAGAATCATATAGCAGTGTTGTGTAACCTTGGATGTTTAGTAAAGGTTTCAGATGAAATCTTTTAGCATATTGATTGACATTGACAGAGATATGTGGTGATGTATTTGGGATACAGATTGACAAAATACAGTGATTTGTGTTTCCCCTTACCTAATCAGGTACAAATTCTAGTATCTTGCCTGCTCAATAAACTTCTACTAGAAATGTAATAGTCCACTCTCCTTATTACTTATGGGAAATCAGTTTGATTACTAAAGCCATGAATTGCTATTACCATAGTCATAGGAGTAAGGGATCTGCCATCTTAGCAGTTACTATATGAACACTCATTAGAAAATAGTACTTATCTGTCAAAGAATTTCAGGCTGCAAAAAATGAAATAGGTTGGATATGATAATGATTGCATTCCAATTCTCTCTGTCTCTCTCTCCCTATACACACATACATACACACACACACAGACAAAGAGAGAGAGAGAGGACAGGAGAGGAGAGAAAGAGAGAGAGAGAGAGGAGAGAAACTTTGAAGTTTTTTTACTTATTTTGGCTAACAACACAGATTATCTTTTGACTGCACTGGTATATATTTGCTGAGATAGTAAGCAGGCTTTTAAAGGGGAAACAAACTTTTCTTGTCTCACAAATTACCAGTAATGTGTTAGGTTAATGATACTAATCATTCCACCTTTCATATATATAAGTTTCTCTTCTGAGTCTTAGTAGAAAGTGCCCTGAATGGAACCAGCTTAATTTCTATGGAAGCATGACATGGCAAGATTGAAGATAGATAGATAGATAGATAGATAGATAGAGGGAGAGAGGGAGGGAGGGAGGGAGGTAGAGAGAGAGGGAGGGGGCTGGGGAGTTATAAGCTCTCAGAGAATAGGGTAATAATGGTAATAATAACAAGATGAAAATGCAAATATGAAGGACGTTAGAGAATGATTCCCTGTGGGGTTTTGACAATAATATTAAAGATAAAGTTAGAAATCCTGCTTGAGCACCCCTTGTCTCTCCAGGTAGTATTAAACCTAAAAAATCTTGTTTTAAACAGAAGTAGACTTTTTGTAAGACATTATTTATGAAGAAACCTTACCTCTCCAAGTCTATAATCTAATAAATGGAAGGGTGTGGGGGGTCATTTTACATTCAGGATCAACTTAGATTTGAGTAAATATGGTAATTCTAAGAAAGGTTTTAAAATTTGTTATTGGGATACTTCTAGTGAAAATACAATTCAAGAGTATTTTGCTATCCCTGAATTGCTCACTGGTTGCATCTACACATGTGATTAATGTCCATGGATAAACTCTGAGATTATTGTTCCAGAGCTTTTTGCTCCTGGGCACATTGTTTGAACATGCAACTAGAAGCAAAAAACTCCAGAGCATATTGCTCTGGACTTTATTTGTGCACAGCATGTAGAGCCTGGTCAGAGCAGCCCAGGCTGGCAGGTGACCAAGGGAGTCTGCCTGCCAGCTCAGGGCTTCTCCAACCAGACTCCATGTGCTGTGGAGGGGCTGGCTAAGGCACAAGGGTGCTTCAGTGTGGGTCTAGCTGACAGGCAGCCCTTCACTGCCCCAGGCAGCTGCTCTGCAACATGTGGAGCCCAGTCAGAGCAGTCCTGGGATGGCTGTTTTGACCAGGCTTCACGTGCTGAGGAAAAGGTGGCTCCAGTGTGGAGGCTGCCTATTGACTAGCCCCCCACTGAAGCACCCTGTGCCTCAGCCAGCTGGGGCAGCATCTACCCACACACTGCTGAGCACTAAAAATTTCTGTAGCAGGGTAGTAATTGTATTTTGCAAGTACTACCCAGCTGAGGAGTTTATTAATTTCATGCAGCCTAATAGAGTTCATGTGTAGATGCTGAGACATTTGCTGCACAGTTAATTAGTTATCATCATTCTACCTCAAAATATGAAAATATATCACATAGCTATAGATGAAATAATGGCTATATAAAGTATACTATGCCATGCTATAAATGCCAGAAATACACTGTGCTTTAGCACTAGTTGTCCATTACCCAAGTGGATTTTGTTTGCTCATTTTGACTGGTGAAGTCATAGAAGTTTTAGGGTACATCTATTTCAGGGATTCTGTCTCTCCTAATCCTAATATAAAAGTTATATTAGGGGAGATAGGAGAGACACATCTGCTCTCTCAAGGGAGGTCTGCATTCTATAATCTATTCTTCCCCTAGGAATGAAATCTATTGAACCTATTGCCCTTCAGGACAGATTATGAACCCTATCTGTTTTCACAGACCTATAGTATATGTAAGTGTAAAAGGACAAAAGGGCTGTAAGCTATGAAGAAAGGACTTGCCAATACCATTGCTCTTTTTAGGGTCCCAAGTCAACAATGTGTTTAAATAACTATTTATTTCTTGGCACAGGTCTTGCTGTACAGCGTTGAAATTATATGCTTTTGTTTTAGTGCTTTCCTGGATCAGGGCCTATAGTATTGTCAGTCTCAACTGAAAATAACACATAGAAAAAGTTACACAACAACATCTCTTGCTTTTCTTCAAGGTTTTCCTTCTTTAGATTTAGCAGGCATTGACTAGTTTCTTTTCAATAGCACACTTCTAGTCCAATACCATTGAAAGTGACCCATAATTGAATATGTCTGCCTGAATTAAAGAAATGTAGATCAGGGCATCATATCTAAATTAATTTCCTGAGTTTGCAGTTAGTTTTATCTGCATTACCAATTATGAAAATGAAAGATAGTGCACTTGAAAACTGAAAGGGACACTGGCAAGGTTGCAAGTCCTCTAAATTAAGCAGACCTTGACAGTTGTCCTGCCTGATTGCAGTTATACTTCAACAAGTTTCTGCTTGTTGAAGTGAATTCTGGGACTATGCCTTAATCCTGCAATACACTGCTTCCTAAGTGACGTTAGCATGCCTAATATGTCAGGATATGGCAGGACCTATAGTTCAATATCAAGGTTAATGTGGACCTGGGAGCACCATGCCCAGCTGATTCCTATACCTACATTCATATTGTTTCTGCCAAGACAGGGAATAATCTTTGAGAGACAATCCTGTCTCTCAAAGGCTGTTTGAGGGATACACCTAGAATGAGAAACACTCTTCACAGCTGCTGTGGAAAGCATTCTCAGGTATAAGACATATATTTTCAGATGAAACCTGGAAAGAAAGAAAAAGACAAAGTAGTTCCATAACCACAGAACAGCTAAAACTGGGTATAAATGAAACTGAACCCAGTCTCCTAGCATCTTTGTGGGTTTATGCACGTACTCCAGGAGTGTGTGTGTGGGGGGGGAGGGGGCCAATGCTTTAATTACAGTGGCTCTAATTAAAGCGCCCAGAGCGTCATGTATCTCAGTGTTCCCGTGCTGAAAAATGGTGATGGGGGCACTTTAGCTAAAGCTCATTCAGCAATTCAAATTCCCTTCTCCTCCGTAATTTTCAGACATGTAATAAAATAAGGAAGTGAAACAGAACTCATCAATGAGCTTTAGTTAAAGTGCCCCTGCCACCATTCTTCAGCTCAGGGATGATGATACATGTGTTCTTCCCTGAATGTGACCACACATGACACTGGAGTCTGCTGGAACACAGAAATTGCCACACTTCAGCAGACTCAATTAACCAAGTCTACTTCAACACAGTGTAATTACGGTATGTGGGAGCAGCCTCACTGCACATGTATAGGCACCCTTTGTGATTTACTGAACAAAGTTCAATTTGTAAGGCTTTCCTGATATAAGAGACTATTTAAGAACTTTCTACACTGTTTTAGGGGAGCAAAAAGAGTGCTATACTGATATGTGCATGGGCTTCCTGTACACAAAAGTTGCTGGAATTCAGCTTTCATGATTTTTCTTAATGCTGTTCATGGTACTGTTGTCACTGTTGAGAGCCACTTTACAGATGAGTAGTGAGACTTTGTAAAAGCTCCAACTAAGGAGGAAATGCAGCTCATTCATCTACTCACCCATACCGTGCTATGTTGAGTTTTTGTCCAGTTGTGGATTTCATCTTCAAATAAATTGATCCTATTTATTTAGCATCACTCTAAAAAAAATGTAAATGATCACATTCAGGAAAGAACAGAAGTTGACAATTTAAATTTGCAACTCAAACTATTAGTATTTTAAAATAACTGAAGTATTCTTAATAAGGCACCAGAATAGAGGCAGTCCTACCTTCTGTAGAACATTCAGCTTCTAGAGCATTAGGAATAAGAGCTGAATAGAGACAGACTTTGAACAACACATCAGAACTACTTATACATCAAAGGTAGGGGAGCTACAATAAAAGCTGGAAGAACCAGTTTGTAACGCTTCTTCTAAGCCATAAAAATGCAGCTTGACCTCCAATTCACATTGGGCTCCTGATATTTTATTTCATCTGTTCTTATGGGGTTTTTTTCCCCACCCTCTCCCTAGCCATTTCTTTTGGTCTAAACAACTTAGATCTGTACAAATCATCCAGATGATTCTCTTTCATTTCTCCATGGGAAAATCTCTTGTCTGCCCATGTCAGCTGAACAAGGAAGCAATAGGGGAGAGAGGGGAAGTGGCCAGACCTCCACCCCACACCCCAGGTGCTACCTGGCTCTGCTGACAGTCCCATGTGGCTCTTAGCCCTGGCTCCTGTCTTCTTATGTCAGCCAAGCCAGGCAATGCTGGGTGTGGGTTGGGGAGCAGAGGCCCCTGCCCCATAGGTCTGGCCCTATCACGAAGCAAGCATAGCTGGGGTTGGGGAAGGCTGTGCAGCTGTAGGCCTCTGCTCCCCTACCCTCCTTGCCACTGCATGGATCTCAGATTGGCTCTTACCTTCTGTGAAAGCCTGGGGTGGGGCCAGCCAAGGCTAGGTTGCCTGCCCTATGTGGGGAGGTTAGTGGGAACACACAAGGTAGCCTGGGATACCAGGGAACTGTGACCTTACTTGAGTTGGGAGGGGATCAGGGACAGAAGTTAAATAGACCAGTCTAACATAAACCAATTAAATCTGATACTATGTCCATCTAGGTATATCATAAATAGGGTTCCACCATTTTTAAAACAGTCAGTGTGTGCTGAACTTCTGTTTTGTTATAAGTGTAGACCAGTTTCCTATCAATTATACCAGTTTATGTGTAATGTCTGTACCTAGCCATAAAGCTACTGCCTATGCCCAGAGTTCTTCACTGTTTACCAAAATGAAGTCTAAAACAATATACTATCTTATTAGCACAGACTATTAGTGAAAATGTTTCTACTCTATTGCTAAAAAAAACCTGGGCCTTACTATGATTAATAGTGTTTCATCTCCAAGGTATAACTGTAAGGTCAATTTTTGCATAATGACAGTTTGCAGTAATACTCTCTCCAACAACATGATAGAGATTTACTACCCATAGTTAAATATGAGCCGGGGGTTTATAACTTCCTCCCAGTAGAATCTCTTTTACCATAGTTTCCAAAACTGGCTTTTAATCATGATGTCTCCAAGGTCTTTGTGTAAAATATATAGTTTTAGTAAAACATAAGTTACTTCTAGTCAGTTGTAGTTATTTGGCTTAGAGGGAGAACTAGGTTAAATTTAATTATCAGGGATATGGCCAATCAAGATGTTATAATGAGCTCTTTTGGCCTTCAACTCCATGCATCTTGAATTCCCAGCTTGAAAGACCATCTAAGCATTGCTGCCTTTTAAACAACAGGTATCTAAAAATGTCTCAAATTGGACATGCAACTGTGGTAACAAGGAACTCCTATGCCTGTTTTGAAGATGCTGGCAATGAGTGAGGGCGGAGGGACAGGCAGATAACAAGCTTACTGGAAACACTTGGCTCTGGTATGAATGAGCCAATCAGATTTGAAGAGGGACACTGACTCATATAAGTTCCCTCCTTTGTGAGCAGTGGGGACGGGAGAGCCAGGAGTAGCCTGATGCAGCAGACTGCATTACTGCAGGAGAAAGAAGCTGTTCTGTGCCTGAGGCAGACTGGAAAGTGAGAAGGGCACTACCAGGGGAGTCTAGCAATAAAGTGGGGCAATTGGCAGCTGTGATTTAGAAGGATTGTGTGTTTCTCTGATCCTGTGGGCTGAAGTTTGTGTGTGGACCTGGTATGGGAATAGTCTGTGTTGTAGCTGGAAGGCTTGCTCTTTTGTTACAGCTTGGACAGGTGGTTTATGGATGGGACTAAGGGGAGGTAAGGAGGTTCCAGCTTGCCTGGATGGAGAGAGGTGCCAGAGGGCTAAAGGGCCCAGAGAGAGAGAGAGAGAGAGAGAGAGAGCCAAAGGGCACAGAACAGAGTGGAGCTAGGGAGATCTGAGAGAGACTTCCCTTAGCAAGGGGCTGCAGATAACCCTCTGGAGGGGGTGGTATGAGGAAATAAAGGACTAGGATGACATAACATGCATTTCCACTGCTCAGATGAAGGATATTTAGGAAGTAAAAGTGGCAAAGCCTCATGAATCCAGTCAGAAGGCAGTGCCAGTGGGAAAAAATGGGACTGGACCATAAGCAGGTGAGAGTCCAACACGATTCCCATCTGTCTCCTTAAAGAAACATGAGCTTGAAGAGGAA
>NW_017728993.1:52730868-52745089 GCF_001723915.1 Gavialis gangeticus
ATGAAGGATATTTAGGAAGTAAAAGTGGCAAAGCCTCATGAATCCAGTCAGAAGGCAGTGCCAGTGGGAAAAAATGGGACTGGACCATAAGCAGGTGAGAGTCCAACACGATTCCCATCTGTCTCCTTAAAGAAACATGAGCTTGAAGAGGAAGGGAAGCCCACTGGATAGAAAGATCTCAAAAACCTACAAAGACTTCTACCATGAAAACAAATATCAAAGGTGTGGCAGGAAAGTAAAAAGAGTGAAGGTGAGCAAAAGACCCCTGGAAGACAAACAGATTCATTCCAGATACCCATGTAGGGACTACAGTATCCACAGTTATCACTAGTTAGTTTAAAAAAATGGGAGGGTGTATACAGCATCTCCTTTTCTTTTTGTGGACTTGCATTTAAATCAAATGGAAGTTTCACTCATTATTAAAGGTAGATTATGTATATCCATGAATATCTCTTTATACCATTGAAATAGTTGACATTCAGTAGCTATTTCGTAATAGACAGCAAAACTATATAGTACTGTAGAACATTTAAGTGAAAGAGTATCCATTTGAAACTGCAGATGACACTGGAATCCAGAAGCACTAAGCTTCTTATATTCATTTCTATATATACCCAAAAATGTTTTTTTAATTTAATTTAAATGTAAATTGATGTGATGATCTTTCACTGAGCATAATCCATATGGGCACTGACTGCCTTAGACTGTGTGTGGAGGGGTTGCTGTTGATCATCTGTTCTTCAAGCTTCAGACATTATTTGTTCTAGTTAATGTAACATGAAAGCAAAAAATTTTTCATTTACTATTTTCACTGCATTTGTATTCACATTTGTCTGCATCAGCAGTTTCTTTTTCCCCCAAAGATATGGAGATAACTTAGAACTTGCAACTTTGTGGTTTTTCCACTTCAAGTACTTATGTGCATAATAACTCTGTAAAAGTATCTCAGTTTTTGATCAATGGTTAATGATTTTGTTTCATGCAATTACATACCTTGCAGCTTGAAACAGAAAAATAACTGTTAAGGCTTCTTTTAATGGAATTTTAAGCTTACATCAGATATTTCAAAACTCCTTTGACAAACAATTGTTTTGTTTTTGTAATTTCTTTGATAGTTCTGAAACTATAACTGTTACTGAAATGCAGAAATGTAAATACTGTGCTCTTTTCACTGTGATCAGCAAACACAGACATTTTTAAAGAAAGAGATGTAGGTCCGTGGTTTAGCATGAACAAGAACCTAATTCCACCTCTGTATATGACCCCCCCACCTTTTGTTTTAACCTTTTTTATTGGCATAAGCATGTTTAAAAACAGAAAGAAAGGACATTTCGATTCTTCAGTAGTGCTGTTTGTAAATCCAACAAGAAAACTTTGTGTTGAAAATAAAATCTACTCTTCAGTTGACTTTCATCACACTAAATAATTATCTTGTACTTCATTTAAAATATGTAGAATTTTTAATGTAATATGCCTCAATACATGAAATATATTAAATACTTTTGAAAAGAAAATCTCTAATAGGCCCTGATTTTCTTAAGTATCAATTTTAGTCCCAATCCAGTAAAGCAGTGGTTTTCAACCTGTGGTCTACAGACCCCTGGAGATCTACAGAATATGTCTAAGGGGTCTGTGAAAGATGACTATGATCAATCAAAAGTATGTGAATACACACACTTACAATCCAAAGGGTTCTGCACCTCCATTCAAAATTTCCAAAGGGGACTGCACTTCCATTCTAAATTTCTGAGGGGTTCACAAATGAAAAAAAAGGTTGAAAATCACTACAGTAAAGCATAACTTCAAGGAGGTATCTAACTGACTGCGTTATTTTACATTGTTTGACTTCAGTGAGACTATTCATGTATTTAGAGTTCAGTATATATTTAATTGCTTAGTTAGCCTGGAAACATGGTGCTTAGCACCTCATGGGATCAGGTATTAAGAATAATATTTAAGCACACTTTCAAAGCATTCAGTGGAGCTGATAATTTTTTCAGGCCCTTATTTTTTCACTCTTGTTAAAAATGCCTGAAATGGAATTTTTGTGTCAGGTTAAACAAGACACTTAATTCAGGCTTAAGCAATTTTTGTGTTGGCTATTTATTTCTGTATGAGAAAATACAAAAGGAAAACAAAAACTAAATCCAATTTAGGTTGAACCTTTTTTTTCCACTGCCACAGTTAGAAATCAGTTATTTGTATACCTTCATGCTGAACACCCTTCATTCCTTTTGTAATGTACTGAATACCTAAGAGAAATATTATTTCCTGTCACTTTACTGTTAGGCAGTGAGACAGACACACATGCACACACAGACATACACACAAACACGTATCCATTCATCCTCACCTTTTATAATACTTTAAACTTAAGAATAAATCAAATGCATACA
Organism: Gavialis gangeticus; assembly: GCF_001723915.1. NCBI lineage: Eukaryota > Metazoa > Chordata > Crocodylia > Gavialidae > Gavialis > Gavialis gangeticus. The sequence continues at coordinate 52,733,265 of NW_017728993.1, forward strand.
CTCACTTTAAAAATCAAGGGAAAACAGTCAACTTTGAAATATAATTACTGTGTACATTGGAACTACCATATTCAAATGACTTAAATAAAACAAGCAGACTGTAAAGAAGCCAGACTGTCATTTTGTGTCATTGTTACAATTCTATTTATCAGCTCCATTAATGGTCAAAGAGTGTGTCCATTCTTCCCTGTATCTCCACTGACATACACAAAACACATGCACAGTTATAAGACAGTGTTAACAGAACAAAATGATGTTATCAGCATTATGTTATGGAGCCTTTATTGTTTTCCATCAAATTTTATCACTGGGATAAAAGTAGTGATTTTGTACATCTGGCTTAACTATAGGAACACTTCTTGTTTTACTTATTTTAGTTTCCATTACACTCCTATGTTTGCATCCTTCATAGAATAGTCTTGGTTTCACATGAGTGGTAAGATAACAGATGCATTAAGAATGTTTGCTATGTAAAACTGGGCTTGCTCCAATTTTGATGATTATTTAGTGGTCCAATTAAGTACTCTTTTTTTTCTTTATACTTTAACACTATAACTCAAATGCTGTGCCATCTATAATATAATCTGAAGGACCACATACTCATATGCCCATGTTAACTGCTATAACTCCATTGATTTGAACTGAACTGTTTTGATTTACATCAGTGGAGAACATGACCTTCATGTCCATCTCACTGGTTCTCCTGTATGTGGTCTGCAACTGAAAAAAATGTCAACCTCTCAGTAGGCAGCTCTAATTCAATCCAGTAACAGGAAGTATACTGGGAGCTCATCAACTGGGAACTACAGAGGAGGAGAAAGGCTGTCAGTGAAGATCACAGGAAAACATGAGCCACCAATATGAGATATCTGTGAAAAAAGGAAAATGTTTTGTGGCATGTATTAGGCAGGGTAATTTCAGTAGAGGCAGGAAGTGTTAATGCTATTCCAAAGGTTTCTGTTGAAAATCTGGATTACTATGTATCATTCCAGTCACCCATTTTCAAAAAAAAGGAGTTCAAAGTAGAATAGTTGCAGAAAATGTCTACTGGGATGATCAGCAGATTGGACAAGCTATCTTATGAGAGAAGAAAGAAAGAAAGCATTGGTTTAGCTTAGCAGAACAAGCAATGAAAAGGAATATGATTTTTACCTACAAAAAAAAATAAGGAGGATAAACATCAGAGAGGGAAGAGAGCCATTTACGATAAAGGACAATGTTGACACAAGAACAAATGGGTATAAAACAGCCATGAATAAAACCTTTTTTTGTGTGAACCAGAAGGTGGTGGGTGTCTAACCATTGGAACAGTGAGCTTTTGGAATAGCTTTCCAATTTATAGTATTGAGGCCAAGAAACTAACTAGTCTTAACATGAGGCTTGATCAGTTTATGAAAGGGATTATATAATGCAGTCCTCTGTTTCTATGGAATGCTGATGCATCAAGTACTACACTGCAGTCTCCTGTGCAAGCTGATTTGCTTGCAGATGCTTGTAAGAGCTATAGATTTTTCTTCCCTTCAGATAGAATACCTTGTTTTATGTATAAAACACCTCCCACAATAAGAGCATCAATAACTCATCATTTTCTGGCTTTGCCATTTTTCTTTGTATATTGGTTTACAAATACAGGCGTTGACTTTTGATTACTCTGTTATATACTCATAACCCTGTAAAGAATTTCCCAGGATAGAGTGGTTGTTTGCAGCATATGTGAGTGAAATGTTTAAATTAGTCCTGACATGGAGTTTAAGGTCATAAATCAATATGCCATTCCAGTAGGTACATGACAAAAGGGGTTAACACACCTGTTTTATAAACACTGGATTATTTTATATACACACTTGTATCCAAATAATTTCATTTGGAACAATTTCCTGAAAAGATCAACTTTCCTACACAAAATTATTTGTATCACATTCCAAAAATCACATTAAAAGTGACTTTTAAATGATACATGCCATATTCTGAGTGGGAAAAACACCCTGTCATTCCTGTAATAAATTCAATTATTACACAAATATTTTCGTTGCAATAATATTAATATAATCTTACACCCTTCACAAAACCATGGAATGGTATTGACACAAAAAGCCCTTGTTTATTTATGGCACATGCTTTTCAAATAAATTAGTACTAATTCATGTAGACATACTATAGCAGAAACAAAATATTATTCTTGAAAGAAAAATGTACTATGATACTGCAGCAAGAAAGTACAGTTTTCTCCAACCTGTGTATGATGTAAGAGTTAAGCTTTCATTGCAGAAGTCACGTACTAATCTAACCCAGTTGATAACAGCAACTGAAAAAGTAAGTTATGATCCTGTCAAATGCTGTCTTATTGTCTAACTCAGGGATGGGCAAAATGGCAAATCCAGGTGGCAGCTGGACTCCACTTCCCAGAATCCCCTGCTCACATGGCTGGGGCCAGTCTCCATGAAGACCCCAGATGCAGCTACACTGTGAAAGCTCAAGCCTGGAGTTTCCATGAAGAAAAGTCCCAGCTGCGCTGGCAGGACACGCACCAGAGCAGGGCAGGGGGCTGCTTTGGAGCTGCTGGGATCTTGAGATGGGGACATCTTTCTCCAGACCCGAGGCAGACCCATGAACTGTAGCCAGCATGCTCCAGATAGGGGCATGCAGGCAGGGGATCACAGCTCTACCCTGGCTCTTTGCAGTGGTTACCACCTGGTCTGGAGCAGGGGCAGAGCTGCGATCCCCTGCCTGCGTGCCCCTTCCCAGAGCATGTACAGGCTACAGATTGCAGCTCTGCCCTGGCTCCAGAGTAGCTGCCCCCATTGCAAGATCCCAGTGGCTCCAGAGCGACCCCCTGCCCCGCTCTGCCATGTGGCTGGGACTGTCTTCATGGCAAACCTAGCCTTGAGCTTTCACAGTGTAGTTGTGGCTGGGGTCTCTAGGGAGTCCAGCCCCAGCCGTGCAGGCAGAGGCTGCTGGGAAATGGAGTCTGACTGCTGGCCGGATCTGGTCCGTATGCCAGACTTTGCCCATTATGCTCTTACTGGAAGAATCAAGTATCACAGCATAGTCTTTGCCATCACAGTGAAGTCAACAGGCTCCTTGAAACAAGAAAATATTCAAGATGCCTTTGATGACAATATTGTATTCCAAATGAAGGCTAGTGATGGGATCTTTTAGCATGCATGTTCAGACATAGGTTCTTTTAGATTAAAAATGATGACTTCCTATTTTCATGTTGCTCTTGCACCACTAGGATTCTTCAGAGTTGGAACTTGCTAACACCCCAGAAAATATCTAGGGTATTCTCTCTAGAGTGCAAACTGTGAATGGTATGCTAGCTACAAATCATATCTCAAATATCATTCTCATCAGCGACTGTGTAGGAGAATACAGTAGTTCTTTTTTTTTCCCCACTGATGACCCAAAAGAAAAAAAATTCTTTTTTGTTTCATAACCCTAGATTTTTAGAAACTTAAAACTGTTGGACTCTTATATGTCCATTTTCCACACACCAAGGGTCTGCAGGTAATTCAATGTGTACTACATTTTCAAACAGTCACAACTATTAAGATACTTCATAATTCTAGTTGTCCGTTGTTTAGCAAACAGATGTAAAAATGCAGCAGAATATTGTACATTTAATTCAAAATCAGTCTTGAATTAAAAATAGAATAGAAAAAAGTGATGTCTAACTGATTTCCCCTCTTTTTAAGCATTTTATTTGCAGTTTTCCATTTTAGAAAGATTTGGGCAAGTTATTTCTGGCATAGATTGCAATACTGTGTTAAAAACAAACAAACATACAAACAAAAAGTTGAGAATACAAAAAAGAAAAGCAAATAGAAAAATGTTACCAGCCCAGAAGTCACTGTAAGTCCCCAGTAAGCTAAAATAGGAGTGATCAACATTGCGGCTGTGGGCCAAATCCACTTGGATAAAAAATTTGGCAGCGTGAAGCAGGAATGTTCCACATCCTTCCTGGTCCATTGCTGAGCAACAGGATCAGGGACAGGATCACCCCCCTTCCCAGCACATCTGGATCTGGCTGGGCTGCTCCCTCCCCAACCTTGCACATCTGGATCAAGGCCAGGCGGATCCTTGTTCCCCACCCCAGGCAGACAGATTAGGGTCAGGCTTCATATTCCCCCTCCCCCCCACAACATGGCTGGATCAGGCCTTTGCTGCACCAGCCCAGCATACCGGATTGAGTCCACTGTCCACATCCAATCCACAGATGAACCTGGCACCACCTATCTGGCCCACGGGGTGAAAAGGTTGGGCACCCCTGAGATAGAAACTAGAGAAAGGAAATCACCATAGACAATCACCTGTATTTCCCATTGAAGGTACAAACGAAAGCTTCTATGACTATGATTCTAAATATGCAGTTGTTCTCCACTGCTGGAAGTGGTACAGGGAGCCTGAGCTAAGTAACTTCAGGTAATGGAAGGGGCTGGTAGGTTAGGGAGGGAGAGGTGGTATGTCTGAAGCAATGTGGGTTACCTGGTTGGGGAAGGTTGGCGGCTAATAGCCAAGTCAGGGGTGGGGGGCTAGGAATAGCATAGCCCTGGAGTAGAGTAACTAGCTGGGCTTTCCCAGCCCTGGGCTGGGGTGCAGACATGTACAGGAATTTGCTAGATCAGGTTAACCCTATCTCAGCCTTAGTTAGTGCACCTGCTGAGGTCAACTAACTTAAATTGTGTGTACCATTGTTTGGCTGATTTAAACCCTCCTAACACGTGCATGGGTGGGCATTTAAATTGACCTAACTTTGCTTAGTTTGATCTAATGTGTAACATATGTATGTACCCTAGGAGCTTAATAGCATACTTGAAACAGGAAATCATCTGAAGCTTTTACATTCAGAAAAAAAGCCTTAGGTTCAGGGGCCTTGAAGAAAATGAAAACAACAACAACAACAACAGTGAATTAAATGAACAGAAAATAATGGATCTTGTGGTTATGATGCTAGGTTTGGAATTAGGAAATCTACATTTAAATCCCAGTTCTTCTACATACTTTTTTCCAACTGAGCATGTCTTTGTTTTCCATTTATAAAATTAATATTTTTACTACCTTTCTTCTTTTGACTGAGAGCCATTTGGGCAGACCTTAACACTGGATGCACCTACACATGATGCTACATCTCTGTAGCGACACATTATAGTGACATAGCATTAGCAGGCACAAACCATGATGCCAATGCTTTGTCATTGTAGTAATGAGCTACCTGGCTATAGCACATTTCTATGGTTACATAGCTGCTAAAAATAACCATGCACCTCTCGAAGGGCACAGTAATGGCTGTTACTTTGCCATCATTTAGTACTTCCTAAAGCAAGTACTAAATGACAGCCCAGTAACAACTGCGCTGTGGGGGCACGTGTAGATGTGCCCACTGTGTAGTAATACGTGTATATTTCACCCATAGCATATGGGGTCCCAGTCTCAGATAAAGCCTCCAATTATTACTCCAAAAATAAAAATAAAAATGATATAACTGAGAAACCATTTTTATTTTACTGTTAGTTCATACACTAAATTGCAATATTGAATAGTAAGACTTCTCAGATCAAAAGTATATAACATTCATTAGTTTTTTTGGGAGGTTTTGTTTTTTGGGTTTTTTTTAATTTTTTACTGCGTTTGCAGCGAAACACTCGTGAATTCTAAATACTGGATCAGGAAGTAGAGCAGTTCTCTATTTTGGTTTCAGAAACACTGATTTGATTAGAAATCCATAAAATTTGATGGTAGAACTTACAGTTGTTGAACAAGTATTAAATTTGATAAAATGATTTTTCAAATCCTAGTACAAATGGTGAAGATATGATTGAGAAATATGCATCCCTGTGACTCATTGTATAATTGCTTGAGTTTTCATTTACTAGATACAAGTACAGCTGGCTGGAAGTTTCATGGTACAAGTTTTAGACTGAAAAAAGCTTTGAATGAATTCCTTATGATTTTTTTTCCTTCAAAATATTTGACAACTTTTAACTTATTTAAATGAAGATATTACATTCGCATGTTTCAGACTGAAAACATTATTCATTTAGCGTCTGAATTTTTTGACAGGAAAAGAGCCGTTGTTTTCCTCCCCCTCCCCACCCCCCCAAAATTTTTACGTTCAATTTATCTTTTGCTTTTGTCTCCTTTTCTCTAATCAGATTCCCCAAAACTTAAAAATAATGAATATTTTTACTTTGGTCTTCATTTTTTATGAAGCCATCCATGATAGATTTTGAGAACAAAATAAACCTCCTACCAATAGTAAGCACCTGCAGCTCAAAATAAAATAACTGAGAGCAACAGGTTCTCAGCACCTCAGGGTACAAAACCCTTGATGACTAAAATAATAGGTTAAAATTATTTTGATATATTTAAAAATGCATTAAAGAAGTTGTCTCTAACTTCTTTCAAATTGGTGCCAGCCTATTAATAGGCCAGCAGGGCCCACTAAATGTAATTAATACTTTTTCTCATTTATATTATGCAGTATTCTGTCACTAAAATGGCTGATAAAAAGTAATCAATACACTGTTCTTCTTTGGTGAGAAATCCCATGAGCTAAGTGAGTAGCTGTCTTGTATCTTGAAAGATATTCACACAGGGACATTACATCTAACACAATTAGTTTTCCAAATACAGTAAAATGTGTAGAGCATCATTCAGAAATAAATTATGTATGTATTACTCTAAAGAACATTGGTAATTTATGAATTTCTATTAAGTCTGTTTCACTCAATTTTTATTAAACTTGAGAGCTGTGACCTATCTAGAGATTTCCAGTTAAATTAAGCTAATTAAGGACTGGCAACAACTAAGATGGGAATGGGATATATGTAAATCAGTTAATGCAAATTTGAATTAATAAGTAAAATGAACTTGGAAGTGTCTTTTTCATTCCACTGTATCATTTTCCTGCTTTAGCTATAGTCAGATCACCAATGTCTTTTTATAATAATTTTTTCATGTGTGACCCGGCAGTACACTTTTACAAATTGATATGAGAAAATTTTAAAGGATTTTTCATAAAAATGAATCACAATTTTTCTATTATGATGTTTTTACCCATGGCTCATGTTCATGTCCTTCATTTACACAGGAACATCCACACAGAGGAAAGGATATAGTTGATTTTCTCAGTGCCATAGATATCAGAGAACTCTCCCTGTTCCAGTGACTCCATATATTATAAGGTGATAGGTTTAGGGTTGTGGTGTCTAAGGAGGCACATCATTCTCCTTCAAGCCCATTGGAAATATTTTAGTATGATACAGAGCTGAATTAACTATATGGTGGAATCTCCCCTCTGCCCCCTCAATGGAAATCGTAAGGAGATTCCAGAGAAGCCAAGGTAATCTGAGATACTATAAAGCTGAGGAAAAAAACCTGTTAAACAGGATACTGACAGTACTTCATGCACTTACCATGACTTAGTACATGTGGATTCAGTTTCTAGCTTACCCTAGACAATTTGCATAACTTTGAGTTGTCACTTAAGTTTCCTGTGCTTTAACTCCTCTTCCCTAAAATAGGAACAAAATGACTATATATTTTAGGGTATTTGCAAAGAGAAAATTCACTAATGCTCGTAAAAGTCTGAGCTCTAAATTTAATTTGCTGATTTGCATTAATATAGTGTTAGGGCATACCATCAGAATATTGAATTTTAGGCAGCAGTAGCCTAAACAACAACATTACATATATATTGATCAGTTCTGATCGTAAAAGATATTTTTTATATATGAAGACAAGAGTAAAATATCAATGTGCAAAAGCTGACGTTAGAACATCAACATCAAAGTTCCTAAACTGCAAGTGAATTCATATGTGATTGGAGCCTCAATGGAAGTTATCAAGTGATTTTAGATGAATAGCCTTCACATTTTATTACTTTTCATGATGTGTAACACCCCGCTAACAGTAAGAAGTTTAAAATAAACATTTAAAAAAAATATATTGATTTTTGTCTTTTTTCCGTTTGGAAAGCATTCTCCCCAACTGTATTTCTAATGAAATTGAAATCAATAAAACTGTTTACTTCTTTGTTTGGGCACTAGCTTTCAGCCTTGTCACTGACTATGAACCCAACAGGATATGTTGTAGCTATAATGAAAAATATTGAAAATGTTGAAGCTTTACAAAGGAGACATTGGTGTAGTCTTCTCCATTCATGCACCTCACTCCCTACAAGAAAACCAAATAATTTTTTACTGTGTAAACTGGTGTGACTGTGAAATATTTTTCCATCATAGCTTTTACTTTCTTTAAGGAGCAGGGGATAATGGAAAAAAGTATGAAACTTCAGCTAAAAATCAAACAAAAGTGAACTTGGGAACTCATAAAAAAACAAAGTGGTTCAATGGTAGTAAAGCTCTATTTCTTTATTTGAGAATTTGATAGTAATAATAATTTGTAGGACGGAAAGAACATGCTTTCTATATCAATGCATTACCTCTGTCTCCCGGCCTTTTAGTTATGTGTGTTTTGATACAATGTTTTCCTCCAGAGTTCCACTTTACCAAACTAAGATAAGAAAAACTCATATGAGCAGTTCATGATATTATTTGAATCCATGGATGCTACTTAATTTGGACTGAAAATGCTGAAGTTATTGTTATAGGACAAACTGTCATTGTGTAAAAATATTTGCAATTAACAAAGGAAAACATGCCTTAAGTTACACGACCAAAATAATTAATAGCACATAATAAAAAATTTAAATGCACATCATTTATGCTACCGTATAACATCAGCCTTCCCCTGAGCTCTAAGCATGAGGTCAAAGTGCCTCTATGAATCTGTACAATGTCTAGTACAAGGGGTATTACTGCATGATCAGGTGTAATATAATACTCTACTAGAGAAACTAAAAATTGTATGTATTTCTCCATCAATTTCAGAAAACATCATAAACAGTCATTACTCTTACTCAATTGCAGATTTTTCAGCCAAGTTACATGCAAGTAATATACAAAACTATATTGTAAATTCACATATTTCCCAAGAGACTACTGGTGTTCCCATCTAGACTGCTGTGCACACTGAATTAGCTAACAGAGTATGTCTTCTCTAGATAGAAACAGGCTCTGCATAACATTATTTAACTATCATTCCAATTTCCTATAAACCAATTTCTGTTTTACAGAGCTAAGCAATATAATTTAAATGCTTTATTTAGAATCCTTTAGAAATAGAACACAGTTTCCAAATATTTCACATTTGTAAAAAAGTTATAGACTGGTTATAGATAATCTACTACTGCTATAGTGCCTCCAAAAAAGATCTATATGTCCACCCTTTCCTTCACTAAATACACTGGAAGAGTTCTCATGTGGATCCAATCAGCTGAAACATGCATAAGCAATGTCTTATAATTACAGAATGATTATTTTGTATATGAGGAGGATCGAGAAGATAAGCGGCTTAAGTACTTACTGGTTTAATGCTAAAATATTTGTATCTTTAGCTAATAGAAGATGAGTAGCCAGCTATCCACTTCCTTCATATATTTTTTTACATTTCTTCTGTTCCATTTGAATTCCATTATCTTAAACAAGGTGTTTACAATTCTACACCTTTTAAAACAAAAAAAACTACTATAGAACCCAACAGAAATACCAGTGAAGACAGACACTAGGAGAATTTGCAAAATTTGGTTGGATTTTGCAGTCATATAAATGTGCATTTATTATAAATGAAACAGTTAGCCAGAATTTGGGATTATAGTAGCCAATATTAATGTTTTATTATATATATACATATACACAGTATAGGTATAGATATAGAAAGAGAGATCCTTGCATTGCAGGTCTGATTTCTATATATGAACACACACACACATACACATACATATGCACACATATATACATACATATATATACACACATACATATACATTCATATATAAAAATCAGTCTCACAATGCAAAGATATTTCTATTTTTGGGAGGGTGGCGGGGAGCAGGATGGGTTTCAGTAGGTTAGTGCATAAAAACTTATACATCTTTATACTCTCCCTCTGTCTCTGAACACATATCAAACTCAAATAATCTCAATAGCCAATGTGTACTGACAGCACTCATTGCTCTCCACAGGTTTTCCAGAATAGTTCATACTTGATTCTTAAAGTTGTTTATTGATGTACTTGCACAGTTTCTGTTGCAATTTGTGCAATACTTCATCTAAATTCAGAGCAAAATATGCAGTCAGCTAAACATAATTTCTACAGCGGCATGAACCCATGTATTTTGTATATGTCTATTAATCACTTTCAGAACTATGCACATTAAATCTATCAGGGGAAGAGAACGCGAAGGCACCAACTTTGGTAAAAGATCCCTAAGTTTTATATCCCTGCCAGAAAAACTTTTGTACTTAAGTTTCATTAATAAATTTTACATTATTAATTTATATTATAAGAGATTCTTGATGGCATACATGTAATTAGGTCTTCAATTAAAAATTTGGGTGTATTTTTGTCAGCTTGTACTTATAAAGTTATAAAGGCAAATTTTGTACTTGGGTAAGTACATAGTCAAAAGAACGTGCTGGTTCATAGGTAGCAGATGTTACCTATCCAAATGATGTATTTCTACTTCCACAGATAACTAGATGCATTATAAAAGATCAGAGTAAAAGTTGCTTGAGCATCGCTCTCAGGAGTAGAGACTAATAATTATGATGTGGGTAGGTCTTGCCTATCCTTAAAGTCTAATCTTGTCTAATTCTAGCTATGATTTATTCCCATATCTCAGATTTCATCTACCATACATACCTGAATATAAGACAAGGTTTTCTACCCCCAGTCAACATGGGTGAAAAAGCCCCTCATCTTACATTCACATACAAGGAAACCTCATTAAATACCTTGTCTATCATTAACCTTCTGCCAAAAGCATCATGTGCTCTGTAATGGAAACCAACAAGGAAGCTGATTAAATACAAGCAAAGTTAAGCATGACTATGAAGCACATGGCCCATGGGACAAACATACTGATAGGAATCTTTTTTTTTTAATTCACAAATTGTATTAAAAACACACATCACCCTACATTATAAAGCTACACATATTGAGCATCCTAGTTTTACCAAAACGTCATAGCACAGAAACAGCCACATATAAAAACATACAATTACATATATTAAAACCTTAGATAACATGCACCAACTTCCACAAAAAAATCTTCAAATAGAATCCCAGGTGAAAAAAACCAAAAAAACCTATTACCTCATTAACCACCTGAAACTCTCCATCCATCCCATCAGTCCTTTCTGTTGGCTTAGCAAAACAAGTGTGTCCAATCCTTTTTAGTCCACTTTTTCTCTGATCTCTTCCTTGTCCCAATTGATGCAGAATTTCAGTTCATGCAACCCCAGCTCCAGACGCTTTTAGTAAAAGTCAAACCCTTAAATACACAGGCTGAGTCCAAATGAGTGTGCATGTGCCTCTCAGAGCATCCCAAACTAGTTTGAGATGCTGTAAGAGGCACACTGGGAACAAAAAATGGTCCTCACACTGCATATTTGCAGCACAAGCTCAAAGTTTGATACCTGGTGATCCAGGTATCAAAAAATACCCTGGAGGAAAAAAGTGGAGCAGGGAACAGTCCTGGACCACGGCCTGAGACAACCAGAGGCTTGGGTCCTCCCTTAGCCCCCATCACTTCTCCATACCCTGTTGTATAATTTAGAGAGAGACTTTTGATGGGAAGGGTGCATTCATATTACATTTATTTATATTACTGCATTTATACTATCCATGTATAATATTAATTTTACCTCACTCCTCCCAGTATCTTTATTCTGCTTATGACCTTATATATATATATATATATA
>NW_017728993.1:52750089-52754325 GCF_001723915.1 Gavialis gangeticus
TAGTGGCCAATCAGAACACTCAGAGGGAAGAAATTTCTAGTCAGATTACCTCATGCTTTAGCTGTTGCTGAGCATGCGTCTGTGGGGAAAGTAGGTCAGACATGACTGACAGGTCCGCAGGTCACCCAGGGGGCACGAGCTGGGTGAGCCTTGGAACTTTCCACTCACAGATTTCAACTGCGCATGTCAGGTACAGAACTTCTGTGTTGGCAGCATATACTTAGGATTTTTCTGAGACATATATATATATATTCTTTGTGCTAATGATTCCATGCTGCAACCGAGCAGTAGTGGTGACAGCAGGCAGTCTTGTCTCATCCCTCTATGGATTTTAAAGGCCCCTCTTAGATGCTCATTAATTTGCACTTGACTCTCTGCTTCGCTATACAGTAACCTGATCTAACATAAAAATTTATCTGGGAACCCTATTTTTCCTAGTACCTGGAATATGTAATCATGATGCACTCTGTCATATGCTTTAGGTTTGCTATAACTGTGTTTGTTTTCCTCTTTTGGATGTGAGACAACGCATCTCTGATCAGTCTGATCACTTTGGAGATCCTTCACCTGAAACTGCACATACTTGGTCTATATCTATTATCTTCTTGAGGTTCTTCCTCATCCTCAAAGCCAGCATATTGGCCATTAACTTATAGTCCACATTAAGGAGGGTAATGAGTCTCCAATTTTTCAGGAGTTTCTTCTCCCCTTTCTTGAACAGTAAAATCACAAAACCTCTTGTAAAAATTTCATCTGCCTTTTCTGTTTCCACTATTTCCTCTAACACTTCCATTATATCTGTCCCTATCCATACCCAAAGCTTCTTGTAAAAACCCATAAGCAATCTATCTGCTCCTGGTGATTTGTCTCTTTTAAAAGTTTGAAAGCACTCCTCTACTTCCTTTAATCTTATATTTCTTCTGTCTTCTTTGGTTTCTGTTCCTCTACTTTCTCTTCAATCTTTTCTGAGAAATCCTTCATCTTCTTCCTATTTCCTTCTTCTGCTACAGGTTTTCATAAAAACTTCTCACCACCACCAACACCATCTCATGCTTTTCCATCTGGGCACCCCCACCTTTCTGCACTGCCTTAAGCTCTCCTTTTGCAGCTCTCATTCTGGCCAAAAAGTATGAGGGCCACTCTTCATTTTCTCCTACCCAGGGTGCTTGTGTCAAGAACATTTTCTCTCTCATTTTTCTTTTAAATCAGGTTTCTAACTCTTGCCTTGTTTCTTCTGGGTCTTCTCATACTCATCTTCCTTCTGTGGCTGCTTTTAGTAGCTTCTGCTTCTTTGTAGCTCTCTTAGCACCTTCATTCTTTTTCCCTGTGCATCTTCAGCCTTCCATCCTGAAGAATTCTCCTGTCTTCCTCTTCACCATCACCCACCATTCTTTGGTACTCCCAAAATATTTTTTTCAGTGTTTGCCACCCCCCATACTGTCTCATATAATAAGCCTGACACATCACTTCATCTTGTAACAGCCATACATTTAACTTCCACAGTCCCTTGCCTGTCGTGGGGCTCTGACCAAGACTAATTTCTACCTTTAGCATCCAGTAATCACTACAAGTCACATGTATGTTTTCTTTCTTCCTTATGCCTATTTCTGTTGATATCCTCCCAAAGTCAGCTCTTGTTTCTTTCCACTGGGATCTGTTCTAGTTTAAAGCCTTTCCCCCTGCCCACACATCTCTTAGCAACTCCTCTTTTATTATATTTGTTAACAGTCTGGATGAGCTGTCTAAAGCTCTGTTTTCTTCTTCCCCTGGTCTGTCACCCACTTCAGTTATGCAATTGAGATTTCCAACTATTACTTGCAGCCTCCCTCCAACCATGTAAACTGGTAAGAGTTGCATTCCTTCCCTCCCTCTCCAGTGCCACATATATATTAACAAATTCTAATTCTGTTCCCCCAACTGACAGGCTCATACATTGCAATCTGCCACGGATGAGTTCTTCTATCCCCTTTGCACTCAGCTATGGGTTCTTGAATAATATTGGTATTATTATTATTAATACTGCTTTGTTCTCATTTGTCTCTGACCACCAAATTGGCTCCCATTTCCATCTTTTCTCAAAGTGTTTATGATCCCTCTCTCCTGGTATACAACATTCTTGTAGGCAGATTATGTTTGCCCTTACTTGGCTCAACACTGGTTCAATCTGTTCTCATCTTTTTCTTGTTGAGATCTCCTGATTGTAAGTGAACATATAGTCAATGCCATTTATGCTTCGTCTTAAAATGAGGTCTCCTACCCCTTTAAGGTTCATCTGTGCTGCTGCTCGGGATGGTTCACTCCTCCCCCTCCCTCACTTGAATTCCTGTAGCCTTTAGAAGTTGCTGGATTGCTTTTGTATTTAGGAAGACTTGCATATTCCTGCTTCCCCACTATGTCTCAACTTCTGGTCTCCACTCCAGGCTGGAGCCCAGAGGCATTAATGGCAGGAAACTGCTCTCTGATTCTCCCTCCAAATCACCTCCCAGGTTTCTTCTTCCTGGTCTTCAGCCACTGCATTTCCTTTCTTTTTTCAGTCTGTCACTTTGGTTCTTGCTCCATCCCCACTTCAGTTGTTTGTAGGGTGTCTTCTTTCTTCCCCACCCCCAACTCCAAGTCTGAGCCATTTGCCATTCCTGTCATCATTTCCACTCCATCTCTTATCTCTGCCTGCATTACCCCTATCACAGACATTTTGCTCCCTCATTCTGTTTCACTGTCCTGCAGGGTTGCTTCTACCATTTCTACCTCAGTTGTCAAAATGCCCAACCCCTCCTTTCCTCCACTGTCTTCCTCCTGGTTTTGCTTTTCCTCAGAGGGTCTGACTATACTTGCAAAGGTTTTTGGGCACCTATGATAAAAGTGCCTATCTCCTTTACAAACAGTGTCTTTTAGGGACTCCTGACGCTCTTCTGCTCTATTCCCCAGCCATTCAAATCAGTAGCACACTGTGAGGGGACAGTGTGCAGACAGGTGCCCCACCTTTCTGCATTTGCTGAACCATTTTGGTTGCCCATAGTACATTATAAAACCCCAGTATACTCCAATCCAGTGGTGATGCATAGGGGGAGCAAATGCACCCTCTGAGAGTGCCAGTGCACCCCCTGACAGGCTGCATTCACCACTTAGGCAATGGGCAGGGGGGGCAGATGGGAGCATCAGTGCCCACCCCTGCAAGCACTGGTGCCCACCCCTGCAAGCACCGGCACCCACCCCTGCAAGCACTGTCTGATTGGTGCAGTTACTCCCAGAAGTGGCTACAGCCACCCCCAGAAGCGGCTGCAGTGATCGGCCATGGCGATCAGCCATGGGGGAAATTCTCCTGGGCACCGTGATCAGCCACAGGGGGACCCCACCAATTGACAGGATCAGCCATGGTGGGTACCATCCCCCCATCAGTGGGACTGGTCGTGGGGGGGGGCACATGCCCCCCGAGTAAGGTGGCACCAGTCGCCCATGCCCCAGTCTGGATTACTGATGGGAGGTACAGCACCCCACCTGGGCTCCACACTTCTGTTTGCAACACTACTCATGGCCTCCAAGAGCCCATCCAGATACCATTTTTATCCTTTATTTTCTCTACTGACATTACCCTTTGGATATATTCATCCATCCATCCTTCTACATTTTCTGCCTCTAGTAAATTCATGTACATTAGAACTATAATCACCCTTTCTCTTAACTTTTCTCCCTTCTATGAATGTTATCCTTATTAATTCCTCCCTCCCATGTTTCTCTGCATATTTCTTCCAAAAGCTGTCAATCCCTCCTCCATCCCAGTAAGTCCATGTCCATGACCTTTGGTTTGAGAAGACAATCAGGCTGGTGAGATGCTCCACCTTTAGCTCCAAAATCTCATGCAGTCCCTTTTTCAGGAAATCATATCTGTTCATCATCAATCCTGTCTGCCTCCTATCAGCAGTTAAAGTTGCCTTTATCCACAGCCTCTACTCATCTGTAGCTGGCCTTAGTGCCTGCCCCATCTTTTCTTCTTCATCTTTATTCATTTTGCATCTGTCCTCTGATCTTCATTTTCACTCTTCAACTTTTTCCCCCCATCTCATGCTTACTTACCACCGCTGCTATTTTTCTGAGTTTCGGGTCTCCCTTTTCCACTTCTCACACTCCAGTGCTAGAATACCTCTTTCACCATCACTCTCAGCCTGGTGCATATGCTTAGTGTGGCCCTGCCCTCTATGAGGGCAAGGAGTGCAAAGGTAAGTAATGGGGGTCCTGATA
>NW_017728993.1:52754336-52755015 GCF_001723915.1 Gavialis gangeticus
CTACTAGGTCCCTTCCGACCCTAAATCTATGAAACTAGGAAACTATGAGATGGAACCAGACTAGGACCTCATCTGTATATAATTTTTTTAGAGGATCCCAGGATTTGTAACAAAAACACCCAGTTCCAGTCATGAGTGGGGGGGACCAAATAATACATGGATCCTTGGGGAGAGGAGGGGTATCAGAAGTATATACACATAGTGAGCAGTTCTGAGCTGTGGGGTCATCATGATTTGAAGCACTGTTGTCTCTGTTGGGGCCTAGATCAATTAACTATGGTAAATCATGAGCTCTTTGGCTTCAAACTAATGTTATGCATAGGTTATAATATATAGAAGTAGGTAGTTGTTTAAAATATGTTTATAGTTTACCTGAGCTAAAACTTGCCATGCTTTAAAAAGTGGTAAGGTGCATCAGTTCTGGATGGACTAAGGACATAGGTACCTATAATAATTGCCTTATATGGAAGTTATTGCAGGTATGTTTATTTGCTTCTCACTTCTATGTGCTCAGGAAGAGCAGGGTCTGACAATAAGGAAAGGTGTCACAAGTGAAGAAGCTGGGGAGGTGGCAGAAGGCAATGGAGCTACCTGACCCTCCCCCCCCGGATTCCTGTAGCAATGGGAAGGAGACAAATATAAGGCAAGCTTCCAAACATTAGATTCTCTATCAGGCAAA
>NW_017728993.1:52760015-52804196 GCF_001723915.1 Gavialis gangeticus
AAAGGTGTCACAAGTGAAGAAGCTGGGGAGGTGGCAGAAGGCAATGGAGCTACCTGACCCTCCCCCCCCGGATTCCTGTAGCAATGGGAAGGAGACAAATATAAGGCAAGCTTCCAAACATTAGATTCTCTATCAGGCAAATTATAACAAATTTATACATTTTCCTTATATAGAATCTAATTATTGGAGTGTTGTTGTATAATCAGGGTCATCTTCTATTCAAATAAATATGGCAATTTGTACACTAGATCAAAAGTGAATAGTTGTTGTTGTCTGTTGTTCGATCTTTTAAAAGGCTGTAGACCTTTCAGAACATTACAAACAGGTCTATTAATGTAGCTAACAACAACTTAGGTGCTCTGAATTTTCAATATATGCCCAGGAGCAAAAAACCCCAGAACATTTTGCTCTGGAGTTTATTCATGCACAGCACATGAAGGCCAGTTGGAGCAGGCTGGTCTGGCAGGAAACCCAAGGGGTCAGCCTCCCAACCCAGGTCTGCTCTGACTGGGCTCCGCGTGTTGCAGAGTAGCTGGATGAAGCATGAGGATGCTTCAGCACAGGGTCTACCTGCTGGCTAGCTCTGCACGCTGTATCCCAGCAGCATCTGCACATGTTCTATTGTGCATGAAAACACTTCACAGCAAGGTAGTATTTCTTTTTCTTAGTGTTAATAGGGGCACGTGTGTAGATTTTGAGATGTTTACTGCACAGTTAATTAATCAACTTTATAGTAAACGTCTTGTGTAGACACACCCACTGTTCATGAAAATGGGCAAAATGTTTATTGAATTCATTAAATGAATTTTTAGGCATGTTGTTAGTTTCATATCTGCTTTTCTAAGATTGCCAAAGCATTTGTGGCTTTTTTGATTTGGGAGAGGCTTCCTGTGACAGCATTGAAAAATGAGGGCAAAACTCTTATCTCATATCTACGGTTATAGTTCCAATCTTGTATTTCCTCTACGTGGACAGAACATTCAGGATTCACTGTGCTGATCAGAGAAAAAAAATTGCTTTTTGTACCTAAAGTGGCTGTCTATTGCACTGCCTCTAATTGATGATCCTAGATGCTGATTTGCAGGTGGAGCACAGCCCTTGCCAGCTGACGGTTCATGCATTTCTTCTGTTTTTTTAATCGGAGTATTCTTATTTTGCAGGAGTTGCAATGTGATTGCTGATTAGTTACAGGTTGATTGGGACTGTGCCAGAAGTGCATGAAAGAGCTTGACAGATCCTTTTTATTTTTTATTTTGGCTGATGCTGTAACAAGAAGCCCCTTCTTGCCTGCAAACTCCCTCCTCCATTTTGTGCATTTCTTCTTCCTTCTAAGTATTGGCAGAGACCTAGCACACACATTGCATGGGCATGGCAAGGCTCAGAGCAAGCCAAAATGCTGAAGTGGCTTTCTGTAGGAGAAATCTACAAACTACATCTACGTATCAATTGAGCTAAGTGTCACTAAAGAAAACAAAAAAACCTAAAATATCCACTTCAAAGCACAGCCTGTAATAGACAAGAAAAACCAAGATGCATTGAAAACATGACTGTAAATATATCCTGGTGAACACATTCCCCCTTTCATTAAAGCCTATTTCCCAAAGCAAACTTCCCCCATTTGTCTAAAGTTTATGTTAAATCAGTCTACTGCATCTAACCTAACTCACAACCTAACACTTAGTGTCCCCAGTGTTTGATCCTCACTACATCAACATTTGCATTTATGGAAGGTATATTCCTTTTTATATTTCATCTGTCTTATACCTGTCTCATCTATATCCTGGCATTCTGGGTATGCCCCCCTGCATGAGCAGCCCCGGCGAACACTGCTGCACTGGGGGGGAGGCCCTCCCCCAGCACCACAGGGGCCCATTGGCAGCTTGCCCCCCAGCCCCGGGATGCATGGGGAAGCTCTGCCACCTCCCCACACTTCCTGCATCCTGGGCCACATTCCTGCTGGGTCATGCCATCCTGGGCATCCCCCGTGCTGCCAGCAGGGCCAGACAGGCCCTTCCCCAGAGGCCCCTAGCCTCCTGGCAGAGGCAGGAACCACTGGAATGAAAACATGGCCGTGGACCCAATGCAAGTCTCTGCAACTCTCTGGCCCCAGGCCAGGCTAACAGGCAGACGAGCACTTGCCCAGGCAGTCCGGATCCTGATCCTTTCACCCAGACAGGGGAGCATGAGGCACTTGGGGTCAGGAGTGCTCATGCTGGTACCTCCCCCTCCCCCCCCGCCCCACAGTCTGAATTTTCTGTTCCTGTGCAGGCATGAGCAGCCCTACAGTCCCAGGCCAGAAGCCCCTGCTAGGCAGGGACTTCTGGGTGGTGGGGGGTCAGAGCCAGAGCTGGGTGAGCCCTGCTGTTCCAGGGGCATGCTATGCCTTTCCCTGAATCCTACTGTCCCTGGCAGGAGCCAGGGACAAATAAATATTAATTTTTAAAATTGTGGGGGTGGGGGGGCATGGGCCAGATAGAATGGTGTGGTGGGCTGGATCTGGCCCACAGGCTGTATTTTGCCCACCCCTTTTATTATGTTTGTAATTAGAAGAAGTCCCTCAAAACCACACATACAATACTCTAAGAACACCTTCTCTTTTTTCAAAGGTCATACAAGTTATGTTTTGGTGAGTGATGATTTTACAGCTGCTTGAAGAATTCGAATGTATAAAAGGTGAAACAAGAATGTCTGTTTTCCCAGCCCATTTAGGCCCCATATGAACCTTTATAAACTGGAACCAGCTGCTTGTTTCTTTGCTCTGGTTTACAACTGATTATTCTTTTTTCTGTTACCACTCGGTTAATAATAACTGCAAGAGTAGTGATAGAGAAATAGCTAATATTTTGCCAAAAAAAGATAAATAAAAGATAATACAATTTTAAAACTGGTAACTCCTATAACAGATAGAAACATATGTCACTACTTAAAAAGAAAGAAATGTAGTCTGAGACTTATAGCATAACATGTCATCTTCACCCTGAAACAGAAATGGATTTGAAGGCTAGAATATAGGATACTTTATTGAAAAATTGTAATTGCTCTACGATAGGAGTTAATGATAGGACGTTCAATGTAGTGATAACAGGAGCATCAGAAAAATGATCAGCTAGTAAGCAACAAAATAAGGGGCCTTAACATCTGTGAAACTTTGTTGAAGCTCTTTAACAGAAAATACAAACGGAAATTGAATTAATTGCCAAAAAATGTAGCATTGTAAGAAATACTGTGCTTTCTTAAATGTCTAGAAGTGGAAGAAGTTGTCAGCTTGATACTTCCAAAAAATTTTAAAGCAAACGTCTTCTTTCTTCTGCGATAAGTAACTGTAGCTATGAGCAATATGACAGCTTCAAATGGAACACAGCAGTCAGACAGAGATGCTTTCAAGAAAGTTGAAGTTTCTACATCTCTAGCTGTTAACAGACTATCACTGGAGATGCCTTCTTTCAATAATTTAGGCATGATTTTGGTACAAGCAAATATTATGCTTAGCTGCAACTGATTGAAGATTCCAAAACTTAGAACTTGAAGTTCTGTCATTAAAAGAAGTTAATGCAGAAGGAAACATAGAACTGCATCTAGTGGATTAATTGAATAAGAGTCAATGGGGAAAGCAAACTGTAGAAATATGCAGTGCCCTTTTCCAGGAGAAACAAATGTGCGAAGTTGAACTGTCCATACAGAGATCATGTATGTGTGTGATTTTAGGATAATCTCTGCATCAAACATTCAATATCAATTTAGAAAAAAATCAAATGAAAGAAATATAGATCTACTTTGGAAGGACAGAAATGAGACTTAAAAAGCTTGGATAAAATCTATGTATGGCATCTCCTAGTCCATTTTGCATCCATGAGACAGAACAACCCAGCCTAGGTAAGAAATGAGAAATTCTGAGGGTCATTCAAGACAGTGAATCTTCACAGTAGCTCAGTACAATATGATTTCCAATAACTACAGCTAGATCTTTTTTTTCCTTTGAAAAGGAACTATAACCTCTTATCTGAGAGAGAAAATGTACAAAGCCATTGCATTTAAGTATTCCAGGAGTCCACCTGCTTGACAAAGGCTGCTTTGCCAACTGGTCACTGTTAGAACAGAAATGATCTGACTCTATAGGGTGATTTTTGCTATGTGTTTGGTTCTTCTTCATTATATTGAATAGAAGCTTTTACTGGAAAGCTATCCTTGAAAGTCAATGAAAATGTCTCTTTTACTTAACATATTATTATGGGGGGACTTCTATGCTTTAAGTACATGCTCATCATTACCTCATACAATTAAACTGCTACTTCTTCAGGCTTGCATTTAAGAACCCAACTATCATTCACTTTCAAGTCTGTTTTAAATTTTAGTTTAAATTTAAATTCCATGGGTTTTTTTTAAACCTGGTTTTGTCTTTCACATTCTTGGAAATTTATTTAACCTTTAACTTACTAAAATTTACTCTTGACCTTGATTCAAATTTATTTGTCTAAAAAGATCTATTTATCTGTGAATTGTGTTGGATTCATTCACTACTGTTCTACTTATACTTTTGTCATGAAATTAACATAGGCACTCAAATTCTACCATATGAAATGAATCAAACACACAGTATGAAAACTTGTAGAGAAAGATATGGGATCTGGTAATTTGGGAATTAAAACTATTCCCTGTTTCAGGAACATCCACCATGCCTACAAAAAAAAAAGAAATTCCAAAGACCTTTCTAGGACTGAAAGAGCTCTTGAAGGAGAATGCTGGTAAGCTTTATTGTCGCCCTAAATTTCTTCCTCCCAAGGCTGGTGGAGTAGAAAAAATAAGATAAATATAAAGTTACCACAGGAAAGGGAAGCAGGAATTGAAGACTGACAAGAAACTGTATATTTCCTTTGACTGAGCCACCGCTGAAGCAAGCAGTATCTTCCTACTGTGATACTGGACTAAAAGAAAACCTCTCCTTTCCTCTCCCCTTCTTTCTGTGCTTGGAGGGAACTGCATGTGCAAATTCTTTTTATATCATGTGAACACTTACCTTGACTTTATAGCCTAACAATGGATCATTGGATTACTATGGACACATAGCAAATCTACTTATTCATTGCTTTTCTCTTCTCTTTCTGGATATACCAAGTGGCTTCTGTGACATGTGAAAATGTTTATATACAGCACACACAAGAATCAAACTCAACTGGCACATACTAATCTATTATCTTTTACTCATTTTCCACTTTTATTTGAGTCCTCTTTGTGCATTGTGTTAAAGAAGGCTTAACAATCTAGGACTTTAAAAAATGAATAGATGCACTTAAGGGTGTACAGTAGCCCTACTGTTTAATATACGCTGCAGGTTTTACCTAGATAAAAACTGGGTTTTAAGGTTGTTCTTTGAATGGAGAAGATAGTCTCAATGGGCATGTCTACACCAGATGCTACATCACCATAGGGATGAGCGATGTCACCATAGTTCATTGCTGCAGCAACGCAGCACTGGTGGGCATGAACTGTGATCCTGTTGCTACTGAACAGTAGCAACAAGCTATTGTGTAGTAGCATGGGGAAAAAACAAACTTCTGTGGCATTGGGACTGCATAATAATGCTGGTTAATGCACAGTCAACTGCGCAGTAACAACTGCACAGTCCAGCCAGCACACATGTAGATGTGACAAGTATAGCAAAACCCTGAGAAGAACAGTCTTAAAGGAAGTATGATACTTTAGAGAAAAGTCATGCCTGCTTAGTGCAAGTAAGAGTACTGCTTTTCCTTCTTTTACCAAAAATGTAAGAACCAAACTTTTCAAAATTGTACAATGCATCAGCCTTCTAATTTATAATTTCAGATAATGAGTTCCCAACTATATTCCATAGCTAGCAGTTACTAATGGCCTTTCTCTCTTCTGAAACAACTGAAGGCTAACTAAAAAATAATTAACACATGCAATTTTCAGATAAGTAAATTAAAAGAAACCCATGAAAAGCTGTTGAAATCAAAAGGGAAATTTATAGGGTACTCCCATGAATTTATGACTGAAAATGGAGTCATGTTGCCATTAACTATATCACTTCTCAGGTATATAATAGGCACTTACACATGTGCCTGACATCTGCTCCAATTCATTCTAATCTGAACGCGTCACAGCAGACTGGATTATCGGAGTCTGCTGGAGGGTTCTAATTAGAACAGTCCAGCAGCTTTGGCATCACATGCATTCAATGTCCCCACTTTTCAAAATGGTGGCGGAGGTGATTTAACTAAAGCTCATCAAACAAGCTTGAGTTAAAGCTGCTATTTTGAAGCTCAGTATGATGAATATACCAAACGCTGCAGGCATTTTAGAGGAGCTCCTGAGAGCTCCTCTAATTAAGAATGTGCCTCCCCCTCATCCCACCCCAAGCACATATAAAGATATCCATTATGGTCAGGTGTACAGAAGAGGTATGATCCATCTATGGAAAATATAATATCATCATTGCTTCAATGTAGGTATATCCGATGGGATCCACCTGGGAAAGAAGACCACCTGGCAGAATTAGCAATGAAAAAAAGAGTAGCTTTGTATTTCAGGTCTATATTCTACTTTAGTTTTTCATTCTACAGAAGAGGGTACAGAATTGTGAAGAAACTACATGGGTGATAATCTTATTCTTTGGCTTCTTCACTTTGCATATTCTCCAATGATAAATACATCCAAAAGCAATGAATATTTCACATATCTTTGAACCTTGAGAATGTGGAGATTAGTTTAGGTTCTTCAAGAGTTACTCAAGCTCTCTACCATTATGTTTAATTTAATAACAGGTTTTTGACTAAGACCTTTTTTTACTTTAACAGTTTAACAATTTTTTAACTATTAAAACTTTTGTAAGAAACATTGACATTTTTGTAAGTATCAAAGGCCCAAATATCTTTTTAATGTTAAATTCCAGACCACATTTTTGTGAGAGAGAAGTACAAACCAAAATGCTCTGGCCAGATATCCTCAAGCTTTACAGTATAAATCATTCAAAATAAGAAACCAGAGCTGTATTTTGTAGCCTGCACCTTTCTTTTGCAATTGAGAAAACCTAAACTCTAAAGCTCAAAATTCCTGAAACTCTTTTTTGATGATTTGGCAGATGCAATGAAGGAGGTTGTTGTAATGTGGATCAAGATTACAGACAAGCTCCTCTTAAGCCTGTACCACCAAGAAACCTATGTAACATTTTATTGAGATGTCATAAAAGATGTTCATTCCTTACTTAATACAACATGAACTGCTATCTTCTGCAGAAAACAGATGTAATTGCTATACAAATCATGCACGTAATTGGCATGCTGGGGGTAGAAGTCTGACTCATTATTTAAAACACAGGGTGTTTCTATCATTATTATTTATCAGTTCAGCTACAGCAACATTCCTTTATCTGGTCACAGTAGCAGGCCCCTTATCTTTTCTGTGGGCCATCTGGTAAAGATCATATATTCACTGATAAAAAGCCTGCACAGCTGGACAACAGCTGCTACTCCAAGCATCTAAAGTTTATGGAAGTTCAAATCCAATAGCAGGGTAAGAACCTCTAATAAATTCATGTACAGTACCACAGAAAAAATAATTATATAAATTGCATATATACAAACAGCAATTAGAGTCAAGGACTTGTTCTTCATCTGCCTTTTTGATGCAACTGAAGGGGAATGGTAGTATGCTCTCACTAAATTAAATTTCTAAAACTAGTAGCAGAAGTAGTAGCGTATTTGTTTCTACCTCAGCACAAGGTGTTTACTGCAGAGTTGCTCAATTAGCTCTGCAGTAATTGTCTCAGCATCTACATGTTCAGTCCTATTAGGATGAAGTAAACTAATTAACTCTACTGTAGGTTAGTAGAGTTAAACAAGAATACTATCCTGTAGTGGAGTTTTTTACTCAGTGCATGTGTAGAAGCTGATGGGGCTGGCTGGGGCACATATGCCAGCTAGCCCTGTACTGGAGCATGTTCATGCCCCAGCCAGCCCTACTGCAGCATGGTGAGCTGGATCAGAGCAGCCCTGGGCTGGCAGGCTGTCTGCTGGGGCGGCTCTGACTTGGTTCAATATGCTGCAGTCCTGGGTGCACATAACAGCATGCCTGGGAACAATAAACTCCAGCACGAACTGTGCCAGAATGTATTCGTTTGCCTTAATTGCACCTGTACATGTGCTAACTGTCTCCTAGTCATGGGTGATGGCACACACGCATATAACCTCACAAAGTCAGGACATCGCATATTCTTTCCCCATAGTCACCCTGTTACATAATGTTCATCCCAAATGAGATCCGCAGTTGTTCAAAACAAAAGTCAAGAGTCAATCTATACTCAAAAAACATGATTGCCAGACAGCAGCAGATGGGATACCGGTACTTCATTAAGACCTTTTGATCTAAAGGAGAATTTGTACTGTGACTGCTCCATCATGGTGTGGAGCATTCATTATTAAATGAAATACCAGCTTCTGGGTCACATGTCCTAAATTGTTATGCAATGTAATCTGCACTTTCACAGACTACAAGTGTTGCTAGGCATATTCTGCAGTGGGTTATGAAATTTGCTGGACTTAAATGCTATATGAAAAGGACAATGTTATATGAACAAATCTAGTATATTTCCCTTGCATTGTTCTGGATTTTTGATGGGGTTAACCAGAAAAAGACATATATCAAAGTACTACAAGGCAAGGAAATAACTGCTGGAAAACAGCATTTCAGATTATAGTATTGTTGAATGAAATCCTCTTGGGCAGTGGCTTTCACCCTGTGGTCTGCAGATCCATGGGGGTCTGTAGACCATGGCTAAGAGGTCTGCAAAAAAATGACTATGATCAACCAAAAGTATGTGAATACCCACAGTAATAATTCAGAGTTTCACACCTGCACTCAAAATTTTTTAGCAGTCCACAAATGAAAAAAGGTTGAAAACCACTACTCTCATGTAGAAGGTTGTAAAAGTAGTGACAATATTTTAGGAAAAGGGGAAAGGCAACTAATTCAAAGGGAAGACCTCTTTGTACAATTTGTTATTGTTGTTATCAAGCCCTTTATCATCATCCTAAAGTATTTACATAAAAGTGTTTAAAATACTGTATATTTTAAAAAAACACTTAGGATGCAGGCCCATTCCTAGTTTACTATTTGAGTTTCAGTGAGCCAGGTGCAATAAGATAGCAGACATATTACTGGTTACCCAGCATAGGAATACAAGAAAGCAATTTCTGATTATGATTACACACTTTCTGTTGTCAGACAAGCCAGGAATCTATGCTGGGATTTTTTTTCATGTGACAACACCTCATAGTATGTTCCTGCACCCTAATGATTTTATGGTGACAAAACAGCACCTTCTGTTTTAATTAATCAACATAATTAAAATGGTAACATTTAAAGCTAAGTAACCAACCATTCACTACTATTTCCTTTTATACTTACTCTTATAATAATATATTATCATTATCCCTTCCAGCCCTACTTTTTAATGATCCTGTTAGTATGGTTTAGTCAGGTAGTCAGGGGCTGGATTAGATGGTTTGATGAGTTCTCTTCCAGCCCTACTTTCCTACAGTCCTATTGGGGTGATCTTATGAGCATATTCATTTAAGGCTGCAGGGCCTCTTTTCTGGTCTGTCCTTATTATACATATCATAAGCATCATGCAGGGGTGGAACAAACTCTAAAAAGCTGATCCTCTCTGATTTAAGGAGATGACTGGAGATTTGGTTCTGTATAGATCCTTCCTACCCACTAGGGAACTGGACTACAGAGCTAGGCTGTCACTACAGGGAAAATAGAGCTTGAGAAGATAAGAGTTTGGCATACTTTTCTTTCCTCCTCCAGAGCACAGAGAAAAACTGAAAGACTCTTAGTCACAATTTGGATCATTGACAGTTTCAGAGACAGCCCAGCGATGGCCTGCAGCTTGCTAAGAGCTTGTAGCAGAGTCACAATACTGGCTTTGGGAATGTATGTGTTGTCTGACATTTTTGGGATGAGAGAAAGGTATAACATTTATTAAATGTTGTTTAAAAAAAAGAGATCAAGGTGCTTTAAAAATCATTAGTAAGCAATCACAAAAACACCCTTCTGATGGGACTAGTGGAATATTCATTTTACAGATGGGTTAATAGATGGGTGGAGCAATTTATTTTAAATCATTATTCTAAGACTACATTGCAAATCATTGGGCATAACTGGAAATATAACTCAGCAATTCTGTCCCCCAAATTCCATTTCAGTGATGTACTTAATTATGTTTAAATCCATCCTTGTTCTATAAACAACTCAAGTGTGTTCTTAATTTCAAAGGGCCTCAAGTACTTTGCTGGTCATATATGGACTGAAGAATTGGGCCACTACCCAATCCCCTGCCACACTTCCAGAGAAGGCGAGATAGAGTTAGATTGTACAAATTAGCATAGGTTAGTGATTGAAAAGTGTTTTATAGCAATAGGGGACCAATGTAAATTAAAAACTTAGAACTGAAATTTCTAGCTTGGTTTGCTAATTATTATAAAAAATACAAAAAAGTGTCTTTTTTGTTAAAAATGAGGATTTTTAATGCCTTTTTTCAGACCAGTCTACTCCTGTAGTAAAATATTATTAAAATCTCATGTTGACACAGTATGTTATTGTGCCTGGTCTGGGGGTAGATCCTGTTCTCGTTACAGCATCACAATAGTTATGTTTAGTTTTTCTTTGGCAATAATGAAAATATTTGTTTCTCTACAACAATTCTAGTAATTCTGATTAAAGATACAAATAAACTTGAAGATGGTAAATATAATTTTCAAAATGGGAAAGGAGGATGAGTTCCCTTACAATACACTGATTCCTTCAGTTTTTGACAGATTGACTCTATCCAGTGTTGTAATATGGCAATCCTACTCCACATAAAAATATTGAGCTGGCTAACCCTGGACATTCACATTAAGTATTTGTTACATTATTGCAAGGAAAAGTAATTTTTGATCTTATTCGATATCTTTGAAAACTATGAATGATTGCACCCTGCTTAGTGATGATATATCAGAGAGGGAGACAGAAGGATGAGAGTGGCAGAGAGGAGGTTGAAATTGCTACCACCTAAAGTTAAAACAACCAGATAGAAACAAAAAACAAAAAAAACCCCTTCAATATATAAGCAAATTCAATGCCCATTATTAATTAAGAAAATAACACTGATTTCATTTAGCTGATTTCAATTAGCTATACTCAGGCAAGTAATGATTGCATTTTCTCTAATAAACTGGAGTAGTAGGATACCACTAGTTAAGATAGCATTTTTAATAAGCTATTTAAAGTTCACTTTTGCCCCTCATCTATTTGGCCGTAGTTATACAGTTGTAGCTGCATTCTGGTTAGTCATAGATCTTTAAGAAAGTAGTTTATAGGAGGTTTTCAAAAGGCATCTTGGGTCAACCAAGGGAACTGGGGGGAAAACATGTCAAAATTCTTAGCAGTGTCCAGGAACCAGAACCATTTTCAAGTCCTATTCTCAAAACTGAAATCAGAATGAACCTTCTGTGCAAGGATATTTATAGCCGGATACCTGACAAGACTGGGATAAAACATGAAAAATTTCCAGCAGTACAGACAGATAGCTAGCAGTTAACATTTAGTACTAAAGCAGTTATACATCCATCTTAGATATGAAGCCCTACATAGTAATGGAAGATAAGCTCTACTTCCCGGGAGTTTAACATGGGAAAATTACTGTTTCATGGGTCAGTAAAGCAGCTGAATGTGTCAGTCTCCATTTCAAGAGATTCGCACAGCAGATGATTCCAGCAACTTTTTGGACAAGTAATTATATTAGAAACTTATTATAAAAATTGTGCTGAAATAAAGGCTCCACCCTTTTGTTTCTAAAACAGATAGCTTGAAATAAATCTGATTCCAAGAGCATATTTGATGAGGAATCATCTAGTTGCCAGTTTTATATGAGGACATTTTAGCCCACTTTTAGTTATATGTTCTAGTAATTATGTAACCTATAGCAATATCAGTGAAGAATGGTATTGTCATCTTACCCACATAGAATGTAATAGCAGATATTTGGATTTTGACACATTGTTAATTAAATATTGATTTGCTGGAAGATGAACTAAACTATCAGTATTTTCTTTCCCAATTAGAATAATGACTTTTCCACATGCCAGCAGTCATGAATCTACCCCCCAAAAATAATTGTAGAGGTGGAAATGTAAAAACCCCTAAATTATGTAGCAAGCTGCATCTCAGTTATGATTAATAAGTTAGATGTATGATCATAGTTTTAGGCTAATGTTCTCAGTTTCCTTGGACTGTGTTCAAAAAAGATTGTGTACTTCCACCTCGCTTTGGGAATGAATGTTAGCAATCAATTGTGACCATGTATTCTATATCCTAGTCTACCATGAATTAGGATACAGTGGGTGAATCTACACATTCATTAACATGCTGTAGTTAGTGAGCATTAAGTTTAGTACTTCATTAACCAAGTACCAAATCAATGTACAGTAACATACACTATTGTGCAGTAGTTCTGGTACATGTCTATTTAGTGATGCTTACTGTGCAGTAGCCTAATACTACCATGCAGTAGCTTATTAGCACATTTTTTGCTCAGCACACTATTGTGCAGTGTTATTAGGTCACTGCATGGTTAGTGTCTCATGTAGACACACCCAATAAGCAATAGTCCACCTTTCAGCAAAAGGCATGGGGTGCCTCCTAACCTAGAAGCAATAGAGATACACTCTTACAGAACTTGTGGGCCCTGCAAAGGAATGGCATGAAATAGTTACATTATTTCTAGTATGATGCAGCCAGCTCAGAGCAGTGTAATGTGCTTCACAGTACTGATGTTGATATGGTACATTGTAGACACGGCATTTGTCATTTTAAGTGACAAAATTATGCCTGGTACTTGGTCATCTGAGCATTGAAGGGACTGCAATATGAGTACCATTATGTCACTAAGCCATATAATTATTATTAATATAATGGATGCAGAAAGGCAAAGAACTATTTGCTTTTTCCTTAAGCCTTGTTAGAATCAGCCATAAGATTTGCTGAGCTTCTGCTTGTCCAGGGAAATAAAATTCAAGGCCTGCTGCAAAAATGATACTTCTTTGCATCTCCCGCAATTGCATTAGAGAATTAAAAATCATTTTCAAATTACAAATGATCTGAAATCTGAGGAGTTAACATAAGAGTTATAGGGTATATGCAGATATTACATTTAGATTGACCTAACCTTAAAAGTCAATCTAAGTGCAGTTCTGTGCAGACGCTTGGGAAGGTTTAACTGGGTAGAAGTTGGCGGGACCAATCTAAGTTAGCTCATTTTAGGACGAGAACTAATTTACATCAGGAATAGGTTAGCCTTATCTACTGAATATCGGTACACATTCAGAGTGCAGCCCTAGAGCTAGGAAATCCCAGCCACATGCCCCAGCCCTGGGGCTGTTTTCTTCCTACTCCCTCAAGTCTGAATGGGCTGTTTTTAGATCCCCGACGCTCACCCCAGAACAGACACCCTCCCCATCGCATCAACCCCTGCTCACAACAGCCTGATAGCCCCCCTGAACTCACTCACCCCTTCTCCTAATCCAGGTTACTAACACCAGTTTTCCAGGTGGCTCCCAGCACCAGCAAACATCTGCATACATGGCTCTTGGTCTACAGTCATGTAGCTTAAAGTAAGCCACATGATTGTAGACCAGGTGTGGTGAATGTCTGCACATACCCATAATCATTAGGATCCAAATCCTGAAAAAAAATTAAAAATGAGTACTTTTACAAGTATTTGCAGGTGAAGGGCCTGCTTCTTGATTATTTGAATGATTGAGTTGTTTAACTGTCTCCTACTGAGTTTATATTTTTATTTATTTCACTTCTTCATAGTTGAATTTTCTTATACTTCCATTAGTCCTTATGTGTAGGAATAAATGTGTAAACACCATTTTGTCTCTTAAATAGATATAATGGAAACCAGCAGGGAGCTAAATAACAAAAAACAATCTGCAGAGACAGAGACACTGCTTTAAGCATCACACTGCTAACGTAGGGATCAGTTCATACATACATATTAAACTATTTGCTTATATTATTGCTAGATCAGAGATGTATTGCCATCTGTAGACTTCTAAACTTAAAAAAAAAATACTTTACATAAATACAAAGTTATTTCCTTATTTTTACTATGTATTGCATATCCTCTCTTTTTTTGCAGTGGGAAACTATGTGGTTTCTCCAAATATTTTATTGTTTGTTCCCGTCTGCTTTGTTACACAGTGTGAATACTTATTCTACATTCACCTGTACATCTCCTATTAATGATAATGAAAATTTTGTATACAGGTAAAGATGAGATGAACGTATACATTTAAATATTTTGGAGAGTTCAAGGTACTCAAAATTGCATGTACAGTTGTGATTTAGTCCACTTAAAAAAGAAAATAAAAAACCTCTGCTAATTTATGTCAGGTGAAGGTTTCACCTTTTTTATTATTTTATAAAAAGGAAAGTATATTTGTATTTGTTTTTTTCTTTTCTTATGCAGAAAAATAAAAATCACCGGTATATTGGAATATTTCAAAGGAGAAATGCTAAAACAAAACAAAACCACAAAAGCTCCAAGAACTTGTATTGTAATGTGGACAGTGAAAAGAATAATATATTATTGTAATAAAAGCATTGTCTAGACAAAAGACTCTGGAGGAAAGTGAATTAAGGTAGAAAAATATCATGGAGAAAGATCTAGAACATGTTTTTTTCATCCTAAAGAGACATGCTTATTGTCATAACTTTAGACAAGGAAAGGGAGGTTTGATTTCAGCATAGTAAGGTAGCTCAGCTCCTGTAAATCAGCTGGATCCACTGCAATCAATAGAGCTATTCCAAATTAAACAAGCTGGAGATCAACCCCAAGAATGATGCTCCCTTCCTCAAGGATCATTGGTTGTGCCATAATCTACAACAAGAAATAGCACGGGACAATTGTATAAAAGAACAAAATTTAGGATATACACTTATTGGCAAATGTAAGAAGATATGGGTTCACTATAACCTTGTATTTCTACCATGAGATGGTATTTGAAATGCATATAAGCAACCGGTCTTTTAGTGCCTCTAATTTTATGATAATTAAATTACATCTTTAATTTTATTTTTTTCCTTTTTTACCTCTACTGTACATTGAGGAAATAATTTGATGTAGTTCGTTTTCATTTTATTCTGACATAAAACAGCATACTTCCCTTCACAACTCTTAAATTCAAGGTAAAGATTTTCTTTCATAAATAGAATGTTCATGAAGGTGTTGAACATTTCATTAGTGTTCTTGTGTGTTAAGGTAGTTAGATATATGACCATATATATTACAGAACAAGAGGTATGATTTAACGTTGTGTCCCTGGGATTGTTCAGTGATTTCACTGGCATTTTACAGGTATTAAATCGGAGCAGTACAGTGGTGAATTAGGCTTAATATGTATATTACATTAAAGTGGAATGTTGTTCACCACTTAACCTTTCTTCCCTAGGAGTTTTCAATAAAATTAATTTCTCTCTCCTAGCAGACCAAAAAAAAAAAATCTTTTGAATGAGTTTCTTTGTAATATAGTGTAATATATAAGTACCTTAATTAGTACCCATCTAGCTAACCTTAAAGTGATATCACAGATCTGAACTGATGGGATTAACACAGATAAATGCTAGATTATGCCAAATTGGCAAATAAATGCCAAATATGAATCAGTTTTGGAATGCTGGACAAAATAGAGGTGGTCAGTGACTCTTTTGACTGTGATGTCTAATGAATTCATGAAGCTAAGTGCTTCTATATGTCCATATAGTTCTTTTGACTACATCTGCAAACTCTTTGCGATTTTGCATTACTTCAAGGGGTTCATTGTCCTACTTTTGCCTCCCTTCCTTAAATATATTTCCATAACTAGGAGATTTTGCATACCCTGGATTCTCCTGCTATTTGATGGGGTGGCTGCTGTTCATATTCACTGCTAAAGCATGAGCTCCCCTGGGGGTGGGGGAAAGAGTCACTAAAGTGAGGAAATTGATCCAATTTCTTTTGTACACTATCGTGGGGGACCCTCCAAGGGTGGTCATGAACCTCTGGAGTCTCCTCAGCCCTTAGCCTCTTTGCTGTCTTTGGGTAATCACAACTTCATTCAGCCACAACACCTTGATACATTTTGCTTTTAGATATAAATGATGCTTTCCAGGCCTGATCTCCCTCAAATGACCACCAGGTATCTGTGGTCACTGCCTTCAAGGATAATTGCATGGCTCAACCAACCCTATGCCACACCCCAAGGCTCATAGGTGTTCTCACTTTTGATGTTCGTTCCACTCATTCCATCTCCAGGCTCTTGGATTCCCTGGCACCATGCTTAGCCCCCTCTCTGAGCTCACAGACCCCCTGGTCACCCATGCAGCTCCCCTGTGCTCACAGACCTCCCCATCCCCCTTGAAACTTCATTTAAGTGCTTTTCTGTCAGTGTGTGCTCCCCTAGCCTTTCCCTGCCAAAGGGTAACATACAGGCAGTAAGAGCTAGGACTTTCAGGCATCACATACTCACCTTTCTCTTTTTAGGGGCTACCCCTCCATAAGCAGCTCTGCCACTGTGACCCCCAGCCCCAGTAGGGTACAGTTTCTGGTCTTACCCAAGACCATTGACTTGGGCCCTAGTCTCCATCCCTAGAGCTAAGCTGCCCTGCACAGGCACTTTGCCTCTCTCAGCTACTCTTGAGCACAACAGCTTTGCCTTTACTCCTCACCCTGGCACTTAGCCTACGTGGGCTACTTCCAGGCACTTCATTCTATCCTACCAGGATCTATCTCCACCCCCTCCTGGGCTTCAGGCCCCTGGTCCTGTTGGTCTCCAGCAGTGGCTCTTTCTAGATCATTGGCCCCTTTTGGGCCCTGGCCCCACCCTCAGGGCAGCTGTGATCTCCAGGCTTCCCAGTCCTGGTAATCTCTGGCTCTGGTCCCTCATCGACCTTGGGCTCTTCCTGAACCCTGGCCCTGCCTCAGGCCAGTTGAGACCTTCCAGGCTTCCGAGCCCTACCTGCCCCTCTGGACTACAAGTTTCTGTGCCCAGCTCTCACCCCTGTTGTG
This sequence comes from Gavialis gangeticus, assembly GCF_001723915.1. Taxonomy (NCBI): domain Eukaryota; kingdom Metazoa; phylum Chordata; order Crocodylia; family Gavialidae; genus Gavialis; species Gavialis gangeticus. Next base: position 52,777,126 of record NW_017728993.1, read on the forward strand.
GGCTATGAGCTTTCTCTGATTCCCCAGTCTGCAGCCTTTCCCTGGGGCCCTTAATAAAGTATAGGTCAGACACCTGCATAAACAATGCTGTCCAGCCAGGTACTACACACTCACTCACTCCCCAGGGCTCCAGAGTTGCTTACCCCAGTGCCATAACAATTTCAGGCATCTGGTAACAATCCTACTACCAGGAGCTCCTGTGCTCAGGGTAAAATTACCTGACTAGCTCAGGCCATGGGCTTATATGACTCAAGCCCAACCCTATTCTGGTTAGGTGACCTTCTTATTAGCCCACCTTGCCACCTGCAGGCTGCTTCTCAAGCAGCCTCTCCTTTTAAAATGACAGGTGTGCTAAGCATCCTGTCACATACACCCTTAACAATCTTGGTTGTGCCAGTGATTTCACCATCTTCCTTACCTGTGGAAGTCTTCCTCACTACTTTTCACAGTCACTACTCTGCAAAATTGGTGATTGCTGCTGGTGTCAAAGCAAAACAGTGTTCAGGTAATATATTATATGCAACTGTAATAGAACCAGATGTGTGAAGGGAAAGGCAGCACTGCCTATACTTTCCTTTGTCATTAGAGAGAGATTTTTTGGATGAACATTTTCCTCTTGTGTTTCACTTCCATGTAGATACAGGGTGCATCTACATGCAATATTTACTGCAGTTGCCTAATTAGCTCCACAGTAATGTCTTAACATTTACACGTGGCCCTTTTAGGCCACAGTAAACTAATAAATGCCACTGTAGGTTAGTACTTTTAACACAAAGTACTATCCTGTGGCAGAGTTATTTAGTGTGCAGGAATTCACATGTAGATGCTGAAGGGGCTTGCTGGGACACATGAGTGTGTCAGTGTAGGGACTGTCTGCCTGCTAGCCCCACATTGGAGTACCCTTGTGCCCCAGCCAGCCCTTCCACAGCACATTGAACAGACTGGAGCAGCCCTGGAATGGCAGGATGACACCCCTGGGCTCACTGCCAGCTGGGGCTGCTCCAAACTGGCTCAGTGTGTTGCCATCCTGGACACATGTGTAAACATGGTACCTGGGAGTAATAAACTTTGGCACAAACTGAGCCAGAGTTTATTCAGTTGTATTAATTACATATGTAGATGCACCCACAGTTGTTAAAGAACTACACCTGTGAAGGTTTCTATAAGTGTAGCTTGAGTTCTGTCATTTTATTTTATTGAGGGTGTACTATGAGACATTGAAAAGCAAATACTTTGGGATCATTGTGGCTTTGCTTCTGGTCAGTGTAGCACTGAGACTCTTTAGCCATAGCAGATCAATCAAAACATTAGTATGTAAAATCCTAATAGCAAAGACAGAAGTTTTTTTTTCGAGGTATCTAGTTACTGGCTGTGAAACAAACGACACAAACATTTGATACTGCAAAAAGTTAAATTCCTTTGTCTTTGATCTCTCATCAACCATGAAGGAACAATCTTTATAAAAATGAGGTGAATTCCTAGTCTAGAATCTCATTTTAGATAATAATTATAGAAGGTGAAGCTACGACCATTGAGTCAGTGGGAAGTTATGTCATTAATTCATGTGGAATCAGGTTTTATACAGTTTCATAACAGTATTTAAGTGGAGGAACTGAAAAAAGTCACATAAACATGGCAAAGAATAACTCTGTTGTAATAAGAATCAACAGATATAGAGTACAGGAAAAGAAATTTAGAAGATTTAAGATGGTTGAGAGCAGGAAATGGCAGCAGACAGCTGAGTTTGGCATTTTGAGACCCAGGATCATGTAGAAAATGATGAATGTGTACTCCCTTTTTGCTCCCCTATTGTGCAGGGATATAGAAACTGTTAGTAAGGGAGGGACAAAGAGGCTGTTTATATAGCCACCCAGTGTGGTAATGAAATAACACAGCTGCTGGGGTTCAGCTGACAGTTGAAACTGTGGAAAACTGTAGGAAGGAAGGAAGGGAGGGTTGAGCCTGAAGTGGAAGACTCTTTTGGGATTTTTTATTTGAATTTGTTTGGAATTTGAGATCTCAAAAGGGCTGGACTTCGTGCCTAGAATGGAGAGATTAATCATGTGTGAACTAGAGAATGATTTTGAATGATGCAGGAGGAAACTGAAGCAGTGAGAAGGCATGATGCCATACTGGATAGGTACTCATTACAAGTGTAATTTCTACTTCTGTATCAAACATTCAAATATTATCGAACTTTGTTCGGGCTTCCTTCTTGTTGTCATCACAATCTGATTTTATAGGAAAGATAAAACAAACATGTAACATAAAGGAAGCCCAGACGATAAATTAAACAGTACTATTAGACTGATGTTGTGGCTGTGATGGTCTAGGAATAATGCAAGAAGCAAGGATTTTTTTTGGGTGATGCCTTTTTTTGGACTAACAGCATGGCTGGGATAGAGTCAAATAAATTTTCAAATGCAAGGCATTCTTCATCATATCATCAAACGATCAGGGCCTGATGAAGAATATACTGCATTCAAAACCTTGTCTATCTTTATCTATTGTCTATCACTATCCCATCTATGCCATTGGTTCATAAAAGATATCACCCTAAGAAATTCTTACTTATTTAAATTAAACTGTACTCAATTTTAGTTATTGTTCTTGATTTTCCATTCTTTTAATTTCATTTTAAATTGGTGACATTTCTAGCACTTACCTATGGAAAAAATTAAATGACTTCATTTTAAATTAATCCAGTGGAGAGTTTGGTGCATACTATCTTAAAGTGTTATCACAGGGAACAGAACCAACCCATGGGTTTGGAGCTTGTCTATTTAAGTCTTTTATCTTATAGCCTAGGGCCTAGTTTTTAATGTCCCCTTAAGGAAGTTCTTTTTTGCTGACTATCTGACTGAACACATGAATCAGAAAGAGCAGGGAGAATGGTAAAGGCAACAAAGTTAATGGTTTCCCCTTGTTGATGCTATAGAGATAAACCATCTATATGACGTACAGGCATTCAGGAATCCAGCACTCTGTTTCTATTTGTTTTGTGAATCTAGTAAGAAAGTGGAATTTTGCTAGGATTCTCTCAATGGGAGTTAGGTATGAAGTATTTGTCAGACTCTACATTTTCTCTTTACAGTCTAATATTAAATTATGAATGATCTTTGGAGTCTATGATAACCCATGCTTGGTTAGCTCATTACTGAAACAGATTTGAGAGAAATTAAACAAGCCTATAGTAGACATTCATTTCTTTAAGTACAAATTTGAACATTAAAATACTGTTTCCTAAACCATAGCTCGTTTTATTAAGCAGCTTTGTTTTTTTGCTTAAATACCTTGGCAACAGCTTCTGTGTAGACACTTTTTGAAAATGTAAAAAAAACAAGGCCAAAAACAGGTAACGACGAAACAGGTGTAATAGATGTACACAAGGAAATTAATTGCTGCTGAAATGTAGAGAGTAGCTATAGTGAAGAAAGTAGCTTCACAGGGCCTAGTGTTATTATGTAAATCAAGTATGTAGATATTTAGGATAAGCACATAATTTATGAGTAGGTTGTTTTAAGAATATTCTAAAGCCTTAGACAATACAGTTTGGAAAATAATTTAATAAGATAGAAGTCGAAGGAAGACATTCAGTGAATTTTGTTTATTTGTCATCATATATTGCTACTAAAACAGATGACTACTATGAACAGTTTAGAGGATCAGATCCTAAATATATGTCTAGAAGCATGACCAACAGTTATCAGACAAAATATTTTTTTAAATGGAAAAAAGATATAATGTCTGTAAAATTGTAGCAATCTTTACATGCTAACCTACTAAAAACATAATATCTTAAGACTTTCATTTCAAGCAATAGAATATTACAATGTATGTGAATTACTCAGTAAACGGTGTACTTATACAAATGTTTATCTTTTTATTTTTCAGTTTAAAGTGATTTTAAAAGAAATGAAGATATCAAGAAATGGAAATGACTACCCTATATTTCCATTGCAGAACTAAGATGAAGGCTTTCTTTATTTCACATATTTCCTGAGAAGCAATACAGATATATTCTATTCATTGATGTATAGACTTTATGAGATTAAAAGTTAGATTTAACTCATGAAAATCATGAATTTAATGACCTTCATACTAAAAAATGCTTTAAAATAATTGCATACTCTGACTTCATGTAGTTCAATGTAGTTTTACATTTTGCTAGTTAATTTGAGAAATTTCTCTTAAATTAAGAGACACATAGAGACACTAATGGCTTAGTAGACACATAGTGTTGATAGTTTTCACTTGGGAGTAGGTAGCTGAGGTCAAACCAGGTGGGGAGTACAGGTAAGTCCTGTAAGAGCTATCCAGATTTTGGATGAAGTTAAACCTTACACTTAGACCATACTAAATCTGTGGAATGTTAAGCAGTGTTGAAGTTAAAAGGTGCTGTGAGCAATTACATGTTAAGGGTTAATACAATTTCTTGCCTGCACAACTCTGACTTACCACTAGCAACCAAGGGCATGGCTAGAAGCCAAGACAATTAGGCTCTATCCTTGTTCAGCAGGTAAGAGGAGAGTGGGACCAGTGTATCCTGGGATACTGGAGGAAGACCAATTGTTTATTTTATCACTGTGGAGCAGCTTAACAATAAGAGTGTAGCACAACCCAGAGTTAACCCTTGCTTGAAGTAGTATCACTTACCATAAATTCAGAGGACACTTAAAAGCCTCTGAGTTAATGAGTTTTAATATATGAACATTTGTGTTTTAAGTGCTCTTAGTATGGTCTAAGTCAGGGTTAGGCAAAGTCCAGCCTGTGAGCCTGATCCGGCCAGCAGTGGACTCCATTTCCCAGCAGGCCATGCACGCATGGCTGGGGCCAGTTTCCATGGAGACCCCAAGGGCAGCTGCACTGTGATAGTACAAGTCTGGGGTTGCCATGGAGACGGGCCCCAGCCACACTGGCAGGGAGCAGGCAGGGCAGACGGATTCTCCAGAGATGCCAGGATCTTGTGGCAGGGACACCTTGGTCGGGGCCAGGGCAGAGCCATGAACTACAGCCTGCATGCTCCAGGCAGGGGCACAGCTCTGCCCCAGCTCGGACCACACTGTCACTGCTGCAAGGAGCCAAGGCCCCTTCCCAGAGTGTACAGACTGCAGATCATGGCTCTGTCCTGGCCCCAACCAAACTGTCCCTACTGCAAGATCCCAGCAGCTCTGAAGCAGCACCCTGCCCTGCTCCATTGCCCACCCTGCCAGCACGTCTGGAGCCAGTCTCTATGGCAACCCCAGCCTTGCACTATCACAGTGCAGCTGCAGCTGGGGTCTCCATGGAGACTGTCCTCAGACATGTGGGCAGGGGCTGCTGGGAAATGGAGTCCAGCTGCTGGCAGAATCCACCATTTTGCCCACCCCTGGTCAAAGCTAGAAATAAATGTTGCATTTGTCCTAGGACCAGTTGCACCTGTGTTTGTCCTGGAACAAAAAGTCCCAGGATTAGCATGTACACCTTTCCAATCAGTGTTTGATGAGTGGCTGAATGCACTGCAACATTTCTGTCATTGATTCAATGGTGCAATCCCAGGAGAACCATTCAGATGCATTTTGCAGTGTTCTGGAACATGCTTCTTATTCCATGGACTTTCGGGGGCTTTATCCTGGAACAACAGATGAGGATGTCTGAATGCTTACACTTTGTCCTTGGAGAAAATAGTTTCTTCTGCATCAAATATGATGCCTGTTTGCAACCTAAGTGATTTGGAATATAAATTTAAGGTGGCAAATGCTAATAAAAATTGGAAATAGTGCCAGGGTGTCCCACTGAAAGCTCACAAAACCCCACTCACACATACAATTAAGATAGGTGAAAAGCCATCCTTCTTCCACTCCCTCCCACTCCCCAAATCCCCAAAGGGGATGTAGGAAAGCTAATAATGTGAAAAACACCCATTTATAAATATGGGGGGGGGGAATGGAAAGTAAATTGAAATGAATAAGTGTTATAATTTTAAAATGTACGCAATTGGTAACTGAAATGAAAGGAAACCATGAAATATTGGAGACAGTCAGACATTGTCCATATACAAACATTCATTTTCAGCAATGGAAAATTATCACCACTAGAAATGATTCCAGGAGATAGAGCACTACAGGTGTTCAGCCTGCAACCACCCTTTTTGAAGTTTCGAGGGACAGATCCTGGTCTTGGAAAAATGTGGACTGCTCCAGTCCCTCCCTTTTCAAGTGGATGGAGTAGCATGGCAAAGCCCCCTACATCTTCTCACACTGGGGACTCCCATGGGTGGCTGTTCCTCCCCTCCCATCCAAGTCTATGGAAAGCAGCTGCCCCTCTTACCTTCTACAGACTAGGACGATCCCAGTCTCTGGAAGGTATAGGAGTCTTTCTCCACAGCTCTACTCCTACTGGTTTCCATGAGAAGTTAAGCCATTAGGAGTTGTACAGAGGCTATTTTTCCCAGGATAAACTCTTTTTTTTGCCTTGATGGTCTTCCCTAGCTGCTGACAGATGTGGTGGGGGGAAGAGAAGGGGTGGGATAAAAAAAAGGACTTTACTGAAAGAAGCAGTGCATTAGTTTGATCCAGCTCCACAGAATCTGTATAGATTGTATGCTTCAGCAGGGCTTTTTGGCACTTATATCTAATAGCTGATTCAATCAACTATTAGATAAAAGCACCAAAAAAGCCCCACTGAACTGTGCTATCTATACAGATGTTGGGTGAACCAGGTCAAACTAACATTATACCTTGTCTGGGTATGTGCTGAACTTGGTGTGGGGGCGTGCCAAATGTAAAGTAAAGCACCATTTTGGAGGGTTTTTTATGTGTGTAAGCAACAAGAAGACTGTGAGAACATGGGTTTAAAAAAATGAACCCTGTCTTTTTTGAGAGGCTTCAAAACGGGTAATGAGAGAAAAGTTTCCTCGTCACATTTGCTGATAGTTGCCATCTGATATTCAGCATGTTCCTACCTGATTAAAATGACAGCAAAATCTGTTCCTTGGAATTCGTTGTAAAACTTTAGGGGGAAATCATTAGAGGAATTAATGGGTATTCATTACCTAACTTTCTTTTACTTCCAAAAGCCCACCTTTGCCTTTGAAAATCTTCATCAACATCTTTAAATATCACTGGAACTACCAGAGTACGTTTTCCTTTCAGGCCTCTGAAAGGTCTTAATTCTTTCTCACCTAAGACATGACAAGGGCACAGCTTGTTACATGTCTATGATCTTCCAATAATAGGATGTTTAAGAGCAGTGAAACCTTCTGTGGGCAGAATAAGGTTCACATTCAGTCTCTGCAAATAATCTGTATAGCGCCCTGCAAGGTGTCCCTGCTTTCACAGGAGGCCCATGTATCAATTTTTTACGTAGTCTCCACACTTCATACTTACTTTAAATGTAGTAGAGAAATTAAAAATAACATTTTTCAACATAATTTGTGAAGCTTTTTGAAGTCTGAACTAGATCTTTGTACATGATGGATGACAAAGCTTGAAGTGGCAAAAAGAGCCCATAACAGTTCTATAAAACAAACTGTAGAGGAAATATAGGGAAAGTCTAAAGAGGATTAAAAAAAAAACAAAAACAAAACAAAACATAAAACAAATAAACCAATAAACAAAACACACTACTGTGTGTGCCTTCCTACCAGTCCCAAATTGAGAAAAAAATGGTTTATGTGATCAGTAATTGAAATCTGTCTGGTCTGCCAAGTTCAGAATCTGCCACTTTAATAAAAAGAAGATGCATAAATACTACCCTGCTTTACAGAGAAAAGAGATGTTATTAGGAATGATCACTCCACACACATTATTTCATGGCATGACATTTCTTTCTTATACTATTTCTCCTTTCATTATATTCTCAGTGTATCAACAATGAAAATTATAAAGTTTTCATTTGGAAGGATTTTTAGATTATGGTCCATACCGACTAAATAATCTTGCATTGTTTAGCATTCAGACAGTTCTCAGCATGACGTTTTCACTGCTCTAGTTATACACTCTTCATAATTTATTAATATTTCTAATTAGAAATCCAACCAAATAACAATGTTGAACACAGGCAGGAGGACTGAAATCTTCCACCAAGGTGAACATATACTACACTGTCCAAGTAAATGCACAATGTAAACTATTTTTGGTTTTATAAACCTGTAGTTTCTTATTTTTATATTAGTGTAAATTGTAAAGCTATGATAAACCTGTCCTTTTTCAGTTTGGCAAGGCTAAAAGGCATGACAGAAAAGAAAAGGTGGCAAGACTGTAACTCTTTCCCTTTTTGTTGTTCACCATTATTGTCGACCTGTGCCATTCAGGTCTTGGGATTTAGTCCACGTAATTGCTTGGGAGGAATATGTAGTTTCAAAGGACATAATGAATATTATGCAATATTGGCACAATGTCAGATGTGTCATTTCAATCCTCACATAGCTCTCTTCAGAACTTTACAGCATATGCATACAATATACCCATAATTATACTTATAATTAAATCTATTAAATATATAACCATGGTTTTTGCAATAGGGACATTAGTTATTAAAGACAAGCCACTCTGATAGAAGGCCAATGTTTTCTCTTTTTTTGCTACTTTTTTGTTTTTGAAAGACAATGTGAACAAAAAATTGCCTTTGGGCTAAAACATCTTGTGCTTTGATTGCTGGAAAGCAGTTTTAGAACAAAATCTATTTCATTAATTTTAAGTTGTCATAGATTTCTTCATAATTTTTACTTGATTGTTACTTGTTACTATGCCCAGGGGATAAAATCACTACAACATACCAAACCCAATTACAGTAAAAGCTCTGTTATCCAGCATCCCCGAGGAATGGGAGGATGCCAGTTAATTGAGCAGGTTGGACCACTGTTTCTCCTGTCATATCTGGGGCATCCAGCCACCCTATCTGCCGCATTGCCGCCCCTCTCGCGGGTCCTGTGGGCCCCGTGGGACAGGGAGGCGGGTCCCGCACAGCCCTGCACAGTCTGTAATGTCCCAGGCCGTGGAGACTCAGCGATGCAGGCTGCTTTGCCCCAGGCACTTCCAGTTTCACTTTATCTTAGACGCTGGCATGCTGGTTAATTGAGCATGCCGGCTTGTAAGATGCCGGTTAACAGAACTTTTACAGTACATTATCTTTTTGATTGGCAACCAAACCTTATATTGGGTTAAAAACATGTCTGTTCTGAAACAAAAAAGAAAAAAATATACATTTGATTGAATTCATGTTTCCATTTTCTCACCAAAAGGAAAAGACAATCCAAAACAAAATTATTTCCATTTTGGGCATTTTAATAATGTCAAAATTGTGAAAATAAAGAATTATTATTCACAGAAACACCCTGTTATTAAATAATAGTTACTCAACCAGGGTATGGAAAAAATTTGGTTCAATTTCTTACTCTCTCCAAGGGAACTTGAATTGTACTAAACCACAGGATTATAGATAGTTCTGGGGTCAATTTCTCTGAGTCTTGAAGTTATTATACTTTGTTTAAAACACTTAAACATTTAGTCATACAAAAACTAGAACTCTTGGTTCCAAAATGATACCTTTATTAGACCAACTGGAAAATAGCAAGAAAATTATCATTTTCTGCAAGCTTTTGAGATCCAAGTCCCTTTGTCAGGCTTTGGGAAAAGTATAGATGGTACAAGATGGTAAAAAGTCCCCATAGGTTGGATATAAACTTCATTTTTGCACAGAGGAAGCTGGAGATGGAAGGCTGTCCCTCTGGGTCCATGAGAGTGCCTTTGTGAGCTGTGTTGAGTAAGTCTTTCATGTGTTGATCAGGTAGAATTCCTTCTGTGGAGGTGTCAGATGGCAGGCAGGGAGGTAAAAAAACCTCCTTGTTGTTCTGCAATGTAGTTTAAAATCCAAAATCAACTAAAACTGAGCATCTTCCATGTTCTAGGGGTGTACTTGGTAGCTGTGTTGGTCTGAGGCAAAAAGACATACAAAAAACTAGAACTCTTGGTTACAAAATGAAACTGGAAAACTTTATTTTGAAGAGTTTTTAACCCAGCTTTGAAACTATGATTCAGGCTTTAACTTGTCAAGTATATTTTTATTATTATTACCTAAAAAAAAAGGTATTAAGTCACAATTCAGATACAAAAAATGTCATACATAAAAGCACATTTTCCAACATTTATTTTTTCATATTTGTAATTCCAAAACTAGAAACTGGCCCTGTCCCCTAATACAAATAAAGTCTTTCCTCAAGCATTATTCTTAATACAGTAAAAAAGAGGATATCTTTTTTTTTTAAATGACAAACATTCATTCCTAAAAAAAACTTTCGAAACTTTGCATTTCTAAAACTCTCATTCCAAAGGAGAAAAAGGACATGTATTTTAAAAATGCAACACAAATAGTTAACTAAAAATTGGAGTCTGGGCTTTATATTATTGGGCATGTTATCTATGTAACTAAGATGCTTTTCGCCCTCAGTTATGACCTATGCAATAGTCTTTCCAAGCAAAATGAAAGCACCCTCCTTATGATGTCCTTGGAAAAAATAGTATGTTCTCATGCATCAGAACTTCTCTACTTTAAAGTTTTTTTTTCCATTTCACAACTTTTCTTAATTGTTCTTTAATCATATTTTAGCAGTATATATGATTAGAAAATACTATAATTTCTCCCATTTAAAAATAGTATTGTTCTTCTTTAAATATTCCTGGCTTTCAACCTTTAGCAATTTATGCTTTATTGTGCATAAAAATTCTAAAGTGTATTTTTATACTTGATTTTATACCTTTGGCTTAAAGACAGTAAAATAGATAGGATGATTAGGTAACCTGAAGAGAGAGAGAACAAAAAGGAGAAAGAGAAAGAAAGAGGCTATATTGCAGAGACGTTTTGAGGATTTTTTTCTTTCATTCTTTTGATAAAATTATTCAGATATTCTAAATTACCAACCAAAGAATAACTGCAAATATGACTTAAATATGTCTGCATTGTATCATTTAACTCTTTTAAAAAAAAAAACTAAATAATGTAGGGTGGCATTCTATTTCCTAGTCATTGTTGTCTAAGGTAAAAGACTTGCTGGTTGTCAACATGGCTTTTTAGACTGAGGTAGCAATTATTTTCCTGGACTTACAATTCTGTCTGCATAAGTTATTGTGTACTGCACATATACCTGAGTGAAAGTCTGCCTCCCACAACCACCCTGGGAGGGACTGCCAGGTCTATGGTGGGGGAGGAGGAGAAGGGTTGTTCATTCAGGGGTGGGAAGATCAGGGGAATAAAGATAGCTTGGTCAGGGTACAATCAGGGTAGGAAGAGCATAGAACAAGGGCTGGGGCAAGTAGCATGGCTTTTCTATCCCCAGGGCTGTGCTCCAAATGCGTACAGGTGTTCATCCCCACAGGTGAATTGACTTAGATCAGGGCTACCATTTTGGGTGCTTTAACTCCCCCCCCCCCCAAACATCTGTACAGATGTACATTTAAATTGATCTAACTCTAGTTAGGTAGACTTGAACATAACAGCTTTACATGTCCTAAAAAACTAGACAATTGCAGGGGAACAGAATGCCACCTGTAAGTCCACATTTTAAAATGTAAGGCAGTGACTGTTCCCATAACTGGACTGAGTCTTTTGCAGAGGGGATTACCTGCATGCCTTTTGGATTATAGAAACAGGATCAAAATGCATAATGTAAGTAAATTATATTAAAAATGTCACTATTTCTTTAATAGCAGAAATCATTCATTGCTAAGCTCTGAAACTGGGAATTTCTCTGCCAAGATGCAACATCATAAAGGTTCAATACTGAGAGGCCAAGCTATCTTCTCAATGTAATCCTATTGTTCCAACACAACATTTTTCTTCCTTGTGACACTATTCATTAAGAAAGCATCTCTCCATTTCAAAGACTGAGCAGAATATTTAGAAGTATAATATCCCTTTGAATCATCAAATGTGCAAGACACCACAAACAACAAGACCACAATTTTTCACAACAAAATCAAAATTATGTTAGTAAATCTTGGTGGTTGAACAACGTTAACATTACTCAACCCAAGGACACTGGCTGGGTTCAATAAAACCAGCCAAAACCAGGTTTTTCAAAGATTTGGAGAGCTTTGAATTGATTTGGACCTTTTAATTGGTCTCCTGAGTAGATTTGGATTCAGAGATTTGGCCACCGAATCGGGCCAAATCTCCAAATTGAATCACCACCCAAAGCTTCGCACAGCCCTAATAAATATCAAATGCTCTCATATAATCTACATTTTAATAATTGTACACCCAGTATGCTTTGTGTCTGATTACCTATGTTGTAATGTGACTATAGAGAAACATTTTTAATTTATGATTTCATATCATAAATCTTGTGCAGAAACTATTAACTGTACTTCTGAAATGGTATATGTTTAAAGGATTTCTGTTTTATTTCTCTGCATCTCAAGAAACAAAGTAATATTCATGTCCCCCCACCTAATTTGATGGAACATGAAAATAGAAATAGGTACCATCCTCTATTTATCATCAGTACAGAGTATAATTTACAAATGTGAGAAAAGGAATAATTAATCCTAAAGTGAAGATGAAGTGGAAATTAAAGGTCAGCACAACTGATAGACATGTTTTTGAAGCCTAATGATTTCAGAAATGTTATTAAACTTCTGCAGGTTACACATTGTTGGAAATGCCACAGATCTGCTTGTGGTGGAGCTTCAGTATTAGTTATGAAGTTATACAGGTTAAGATCAATCATGCACATAAAGGAATGGCAATTTGCATTGGGGGGTATGTTTAATTTGATATATTTTGATAATATTTCAAAGCTTTAATTGGGTAGTCAGGATTTTGAATCTTTCTAGGTCAGTGATGATTGAAAGTTATAACCACAGGTGTTCTTCTGGTTGTTTAGTGGAAAGTCTAGTTATTAGGGAGTGAATAACTTCATTACAAATATTACCTTAAATATTAGTCTCAAATGGTGCCTTGGTAACATCTTCAAAATAAATTTTCAAGACACATTTGGCATGGTGGCTTAAAACTCCTTCATATTAATAGGGCTTTTTCCCAGGTTAGATTTGAAATACGTTATCAGAGTAAAAACTTCTGCTACCTTTCTTATCCTGCATTGAGGATAAGTTTAGAGTATTAGTTTCGACTGCTGCTAATATTATACATTTCATCAGCAACAGATTTAATGGAAATGTAAATACTTCAATAAAACAAAAATCACAAATAATTTATTATGTCTGTACTGATTTATCATCATTGCAATTGTTACTGATAATATCTGAACTGTAAACTATTACATGCACAAATGAATGTTAAAAATAAGAAAGCTGCATAATTAAACACTTTCAAATCATGAAATGCCAGTATTGATTTGAGCGTGCCATATTAATGAGAGCTTGTAAAAAATTGATAGGTCATTTTTTTCCCCATTGAAAAATAACAATTCATCAAATTCAAAATTTAATGGAAAGGCATACTGAATAAAATAGTTCTGAAAATAATTGATGAAAAAGGATTTTGATACAATGAAACTCTTCATTTTGACCTTACTGAAATTGAATGTTTAGATTTTTTATTTTTGAAAAGACACTGTTTTGAAAAGCATTAATATTCTAAATTATAATACAGTCCTTCTATAACTCAGTCAAATCAATTAACCCCTCCAGCTTCTCATCAAATAGGTTCAAAATAAGTACATTCAGTTTAAGACTGTCCCTTTCGCACCAAATTAATTCAACCCCTATCTGCATCCCACACTACTGAATACCACCTACGCCAGGTCGTAGACCTCAGATAATTACATACAACTGCACTACTTTCACTTCTTTAACATTTAACAATGGCTTCCACTTGATTTTATTCTGGAACACCTACAATTAAGTTCATTAATGGTGGCCAAGTCTACACAAGATGCTGACAAATGCTTTCGTTTATATCTACATAGTAAATACTCCTTTTAAGTATCTCTTTATATAAGAATTACCATGTCCTCATTCTATATTTGGCAAGGAATAGTTCTGCTAAACAATTTACTGTTCATTAGGATATGCTTCACCAAAACTTTCACTGAAACAACTGGCTATCATTGATTTTTGTACCTGATGGTAGTTAGCCATCCCAGCAGAACTTAGTTATAATTTGTTCTTCCAATGGAAAAAAGGCATGTACATAACCATACAAAATGTGGCATATTGCTCATGCCCCTCTACTTTTTATTTTCAAACAGATGTTTATTATACTGACATATTTCTAAACATGGTATGTTGTGGATAACTGGAAAAGTAGTATAGAGATGTCTATTATAATTGCTGTGATTTAAGAAGAATCTGTTAGTGGAACCAAAATTGGAAAAACAAGCAGTGTGATTTCAAATCTTATAATGTGTTAAATAGATTTCTGTTTAACAAATTTGGCAACCTCAAAATCAGGAATGAGGAAATCAGAAAATGAAAAATTCCTTTAAAACCAAAGTTAAGGGAAATAATACTTTCTTGAAGTGGAAGATTAATTTTGCTGTGCTCATTAAAATGTAAAGGATCACATATCAAATCCGAATTTTATGTTTGTTATTGATCTTATATCTATATATATATTCTAGCAGTAGCATACTGCATGATGAATCTAGAATTCAGTACGTAAAGGTTAGAGCACCCTTTCTGATATGACAAAATTCAGTGCTGATTTTACAGGAAGAGCTTCATTACTTTTACCTGTGTTTTTTTTTTCTTGCTATTAGAATGAATGCTTTTGATGTCACTCAAATATATACATACAGGTTTTGTATTGTGCTCATTTAGACATTGCAACTAGTCTGCTGTCTCTCAAAGATAGCAGACCTACAGTTAGTAAGAAACAGTTCAGACTATTTCATATATTTGTTTGTTGATAAGACTTCCACAATTTTCTCATATTAGTACTGTAACAAACCAGGCTTTGCTACATTTTCATGTGTGTCACAATTAATTAACTAGTTGTCTGCTAAAGTGTACAAAATGCTTTCTGATTTTGCTATAAAGCTGATTTTTTTTTCTTTTTTATGCTGCAGCTGTTATTTTTGGTTAAAAATCAAAGCCAGAGGAATTTTTCATCTGTCATTCTTTAAAGCTCTACCAAAAGGGTCTAGTAAAGCTTTCGAATGCATACAAAAGAGACCCATTCTCATTTGAGAAAGGGTGAGTAGCTCTTGGAAATGTGATGTGCACAGAGAATGCAGGAAAAAGATGAAGACAATGTTCTTTTAAAAGAAGCCAAGAAATTAAAAATAAAAAATCCTGTCAAACAGAATGTTTATGGTTGGATCATTTGGGGACTTCTTCAGTTGTTATAATAATCAAGATTGCATTTTTCAGATTCGAAGTTAGTCATCGTGACTCTCAGGGAATACAACAGGGAGAGAGACAATTAAATTAAATGCTATTTTAGTCCTTTACAAAAATGAAGCATTTGACCATATTTCTCCCTGAGGTAATGGCATTAAATCAGAATTACTGCATGAAGCTCTGGGAAGATGGAACATTTGAAGTACTTTGAAGAGGAAGTGGACAAACGTACACGTCTTGTGAAGCACTCCAGGAAAGGAAACAGCAACTGTTGAGAAGCACTTGATTTCTGAAGCACTTCCAGTTACGTCTGTGTAGTCTAAAGAGTGCAATGGAACCCGGGCTTATTTCACAAGCCCTGGCATCACACGGTGCTCTGCTCTACCTATACACTCATTGGGAATATGTGTGGTAGGAGATAGGAGGATGACAATGAGTGGGTACTCTCCTATGCACCCAGCCATCCCCAAGCCTGGAGAGCAGGAATCCTTACATGCCTCCCTACCTCCAATTTCCCAGATCCTTGGAGGAGGGCTGCAGAGGAGAAGCACCCAGCAATCTTGCACATTTCTCCACCTCTGGAATACAAGAGGTGAAGCACACAAATGCACTCATTGGTTGTTGGCTCTGCTCTTCTACTTGCTCCCTATGGAGGTGAAAGTGAAGCAGGACCAAGGAACACTCTGAAGAGCACCAAGTGTACATCTTTGCAAATTTAGTTTGCCAAGTGAAGAGTCCATCTCAGCTTGTGCCCTTTTTCATACTTGTTCTCTTTCGACAAAGCCCCCTGTGTCCAGTGAACAGGATTCCTTTGTGGACAAGAAATAGTGAATCCATGCCTGTTAAGTCCCTTTGCTATTACACTGATGTCAGCAGAAAAGATTCTCTGTTGCCACAGTGATTTCAAATCCCGATGATTCAAGTTACATGTCGTGTTTCAGGAGCTGGCTATTAATAACTTCTATTTTTAACAGTTTAGGGTAGTATTATCAAATTTTGCTAAAAAGTTGACATGAAATTCTCAGTGCAAATTTGTCGGACTGAACACAGGCATTAAACACAGGCACCTAGATATTAAAATCAATTTGTGAAATTTGTTTTTGATTTTTTTGTTAATTTTGGGAGGGGGAGTGGGGGAAGTATGTTTACTATTAACAATTAAAGGATTAAGTATAAACAATGTTTAAGAAAATGCTGGCAAAAAGCTGCAAGAATGTGATTTTGAGGCTCGTAATATAAATGGATATTTCCTGCTCCCTGCATTCACAATAACTTTCCCCCCATACTCATTAATTCCAACTTCTCAGAGAAAACTTCACAGTTAAACGTTCTGCATTCCATGTTCAAAGATTGTGCAGGCTTTCTAGGGCTCTTTTTTAGATTTCCTTATCACTAGGCTTGCACAGCTATAACTTAAAGGGCCAGATTAATTCCTGGCTTTTGTCTGCTACCTTTAATAGCATGACACCAAGGAAGAATTTGGTCTGCTATATTTTAATATGAGCAAATTGTACAAAAATAAGAAAAAATGCTTATTTCTCAATATTCATCTTTGTTTAATGAAAGCAAGCATTCCCCACTGATTGGGAAGTCTTTGAGGCTATGAAATGTATATGAAAACTCTGCTTGTTAGTATTATCTATAAATAAGAAAATGTGAAATAGGAGCTCTCTCATAGCATCTCTATTATATTCTTTTACTTACAGAGCCTGATGGATTGTATTAATGCTAACTTCTATCCATACAGACCCAGCTGACATGACACTGATGTACTGAAGTCAATGCTGAGTTATAGCAGCTGAGGATCTACCCCATATTTTTTAAAATAAATCCTGATTCCATTAAAAATGGTATATTATACTATTTATCTTGCACAGACATTCTTTGCTAATTTCTTTATATGGCTATTCTGGTTTTGTTTATTTTTTATATATTTATTTATCACCTATTTTGTTTTATTCTCCATTTGTCTGTAAATTGTTTTCCAAAGTGATTACCTCTGAGGAGTTTTCTATTGGTTTTGGCTGGACTGGAAGAAATAGATTAAACTTTAATTCAATCCCATTTACAATAAAATGAAGCATGTGAAAGTAGTAGTGACATATAAGTCTCTTCTCCAGAGGTATAGGAGGAATTTAGCTGCTATATCACTACCTGTGATAGACCAAAAAAAAAAAAAAATTCTGTACAACAATACTAATTTGAGCTTTCCTTTTAGGTTGAAATGTAATACAGTAAAATATGATTAATAACAATGCATCAGCGATATCCTGTGCAGAGAATATGTAACCAGCAGATCTGTGATTCTATTGTGACGCTCTTTACATGTTCTCCCCTGGAATAATTTTTTACCTCTGTACAGATTTATTATGTCTCCAGAGCTAGACACAACACTGGTTTCAGAGTAGGACCTCTCAATTGCTTCCAAAATAGTTGCCATTCAGAAATGCAGTGTGTAATAATCAATCAATTAGTCCATACCAGCTGCACATAATGAAATAACTGAAAATACTAATATTGCCTCATGTTTGATTCTTAATTCAAAACAAACTAATGATAAGAATTATATATAAAATATACTGACCAAAACTATCCAAAATGATACTAATCTGGGGTATTTTCAGAAAATGGTGAAATTCCTTTAATTTGAAAAGCAGAACTGATTGTGGTTTCTCAGCTTGAGCATTAAAAATTCAGGCATCCAGAAAAACAAACTACATTTAACAAAATTGTGTATGTTAGTCATTTCCTGATCAAACTGGAAGATGATTATACTGTTTGCAGAAACTTGTGAAGTCTTGAAATTTGGTTCTGATCCAAACATAGCAAAAAGGCCTTTAAAAAAAATCCAAAAAAAAAAAATTAATCCAAGAGATATTTTAGCAAGAATGAGAATTTGTAGTTTGAGGTGTGGACAGGTGAGAGTCAAGTACCTGTTTTGCCTGATTTTAAGGTAGGATTTTTATTGTAGAACACTGATTCAGCCTAGGTTTTCCTCTCCTTAATTAGTCCATCTTCAGCAGGTTAAAGAGGGGCAGGGAGAGATGGGGCTTTCTCTCTCTCTCTCTCTTCCTCTCTCTCTCTATCTCTCTTCCCCCTGCCTTTGCCAAACTACCATTTCTGATGAATACTCTACTGAACCCAAATATCTCCACAAAAAGTTAAGGAATTAGTGTATTGTCAGAAATGTTTTGACAAACACTAGGACTCATTTCTTGGAATATTTTTTTTACCTTTTTTCAGCAGGAGATAATTACTTTTGCTTTCTGTCTTCCCTTGAAATGAGCCTTTAAGCAATACATTAGGTGGGGGAAAAACCAAGGAAAACTACTTCAGCATTACTTTCATGTCAAGAGGTGAAATGGTTATTATTTTAGTCTTCTTGGCAGTTTGTGGATAAAATAATGCAGAAAAATCAATCTGTACTTCATAAATCTTCGTTTAAACCAACTAAATGCCTCCATTTCACAGAGGAATCATGTAGGCTAATGTAATCAATATTTTAAACATTAAGAAACATTTTAGTTTTTATTGACCCTTTCTTGAAAATTTTAAATGGTACATGTTATTCAAACACTGTAATTTATTCACCATCTCTTTCATCTTGACAGTTTCTGTGTCAGTATCTCACTAAGAGTCTGTCTGCTATATACACTTTTAAACATTACATAATCCAGTAATTTAAAGACTATAAATGATATATTTATATATATAGCAATGAGTGTCATGAGGTACCATCTCCAGGGGTGACTGTGAAGCCCCCGGAGTCTAAAAAAAATTCCTTTTACCCTGCTCTGGGGGTAATCCATCCTTCCTACCTGCGATGTCTTAATATAAAATAGTTACTGAAAATGCAGGAGGTTGTCCTGGTCTTAATTTAATGACTACCAGGTGTTTGTGATCTGCGCTTTATGGGCTAATTGCATGGCTCTGATCCCCCCTGCTACACCATGCCCCAAATCTCACAGATGTCAACCTAACTGATGTTCTCTCTTTATATACACATCCCCTCCCCAGGCTGCCAGATCTCCCAGTCTCACACTCAGCCCCTTCCCAGCCTGCCATACTCCTGAGTTTCCCACTGAGCCCCTTCTTTGGATGCATTGTGCCAAGTCTGAGCATGTGCAGACTTGGCACAATGGTGGGTTGCCTCATCTTTTGTTTCTTGAATGCTTAGGGTGGTTCCAATGGCTGGTCCAGTGATTGGTTTTGATGGTGGGGTGATTTAGTACGGAGTCCTGCTATCATTGTGTATCACTCATCCAGTCACTCACATTTTTCAGGCATTCAAGGAAAACCAATTTACATGGGAGAGGTTACAGAATTGCAACATACTTACACAACAGGGCATGGGAACAAAATAGGAACAAGATGGGAATGGATACTTGACATTACTTTACAGACACAAAATTGTGGCAGGCACTTTGAACTAAACTTCATCAAACATGTTTTATTTCAAAGCACCCTGCCACTATTTTTTCCACATGGGGTGCATGGGGATGCTGATACATGTGATGCAGAAGGCTGCTGGTGTGTGTCAATTTCTGTGCTCCAGCAGTCTCAATTAATTGAGTCTGCTGTGATGCACTGGATTTCCAGTGTGTCAGAACAGGCTCCCCACAAGTCTGTAGGAGCCATGGGCACTGGACAAGGAAGCTCTATGTGTTCCAGGTTTTAGAAACTCCACAGGCACAAGCACTGAGGATTTTGGAGAAAGTGCCAGTGGTGATGACCCAGTGCTCATGGGGGAAGACCTGGGATAAGAGGTCAGACTAGGTCACAGCAGGAGAGGCAAACCCCAAGGGGTTGCTATCCCATGAGAGTTATGAACAATGGAGGCAAGACACTGCCAGTGATAGTCTGATGTAAAGGTTGGAAAGCTGTTAAAGGGATAGCACTCCTTTTTCCCCCCAAAATCATGCCTAACAAACCACTGCAGTGAGCGATAGAACAAGTATAAGAGGAAGTTGCCTATATTTCTTTTGATTTTCTTTGTTACATTTAAGAATTATAACACTGGGACCTGAAGGCTAGACCCTAGAGGGGTCCTGAGCAGAGTTCCCTGTAAACTGTGTGGTGTTCACGGCTATGCAGGCACGCAGCTTAGAGGGAACACTGGTCCTGAGCTGAGAACCTAGCTGTAACAAAATGGAAAACTAAAGTATTTGGGAAGGGGGACACTGAAGCTTTGTAGGAGGAGCAACCCTGTGCCTGCATCCCCCTTTAAACTCAACAATTCTTATTCACCATCCATTCATGGCAGGAATGAGCATAGAAATGTTGTAGAGAAAACAGAGTGAAGCTATGACTCCCCTCACCTGCCAGAACCCAGATTCCAGTTGCTTGGGCAGGGGAGAATTCATGATGGGTGTGAGAGGGGGGCACTCACCTTGTATTTGAGTAAATATGGTAGGTTGCAGTTCATTATAAATTATTAACAATAAACTGTAACACTTAAAACTACATGAATTGCAATACTTGTATCTAACTACATAAAAATACAATTATAAATGAATGCTTAAAGGTCAAGTCTGAGAAGGCCTGTTTAGTCTTCTTGATTGTATTCTAACTTCTATAGAGCTTCCCTGTGTGAGCTTTCTTGAAGACTTCCTTGAGGAGGGGATTCATTTTCATTTTTCTGACATTGTGGGCACATCTACACAAGATGCTTTGCCACGCAGCAGACTAATTTGCTTGCAGAAAAGCATCACCATCCACACGTGTAGGGTGCCGTAAAATAATTTACTGCATTGCTGGTTACTCCTGTCAGATGCAAGTGGTATCTGGCAGCACAGTAAATTACTGTGCTTAAACTCATATGTAGATGGAGACTTCGGGATTCTCTTACTCTGGATCAAATTGAGCCAGAATATATTCATTCACTCTGAGCACCTATATACGTACAGCTACTCTGACATGCTGAAATTACAATGTGTTGGAGAAGAGTTGATTAGTTGAGTCTCCTGGAGCATAGTAATTACTGCGTTGCAGCGGACTCCAGCATCACATGTATCAACATCCCTGCACTGAAAAATGGTGGTGGGGGTGCTTGAAACTAAAGCTCATTTGATGAGCTTTAGTTTCAAGCACCCTTTCCACCATTTTTCAGTGGGGGGACACTGATACACATGACACTCTGGCCTCTCTAAATAAAGCACTCCCCTACCTACCCTCCCAGAGCACATATATAAATGCCCATTAATTGCGTGTGTAGATGTGACCTCTTTGTACTAGTATCTAATCCTCTTCCTGTTGAGATGTAAGATTGAAGATTAACCCATTTTCTACAGAGAGGCCTTTTGGGGTCTCCACTACATAGAATCTATGAGTGTTTGCCATAATTTGACCATTTTGAAACAGTTTTTTCTCAAAACTTTATTCCTTGGAAGCAACTCTGGTAGGGATTTTTCTCTGCATCTAGTACTGACGGTTTTTCTCACTGTTGAATTTTTAGTTCAGCATCTTGTGTCTTAAGTTTCTTTAAGCTGGGCCATCTAGGTTTAAGTTGCATTGATGCCCTAAGTAACAGCATCTAAAATTTTCTTCCTAAGAACAGTTCAGCTGGAGAGTCTAGGTGCAAGTGGTGTAGACCGATATGTCTGGAGAGCCAGATGTGAAGCTTCTGCATAAATCCAGAGATATTTCAAAGTCTGGAATACTCTCTCAGCTTCTTAACTGACCTGGAGACAGTGAGGACTTCTCACATGGTTTTGAAAATTAAAGTTGTCACAAACAGTAGGAATATATTAGAGGCAGAGTGAGGTCTATTACCTGATATGAGATCTTCAAAAATTTCAGGTCATGGAAATGTGTGTTCTTTCTAGAAGAAAAACACAAATACATTTCTACCTGCTGTCAAGGTCTAGATGGTATGGATATAGAAATCAGAAGCTTTCGGGACGGTCTTTTCTGTGTTACATTCCTCATAAGCTTCTACTAGATCTTGCTGTTTTATATTCAGCCCAGGTGACCATATAAATTGTTATGTCCTTGCCCTGCATTTGCCCTGGTATCCCTCATAGATCTTTGAGAATGTTTCTTCCTAAGCACCTAGGAGATCATAATAAATCTTCCTTTAAGGAGCAGACCATCTGCCATAGGGAAGTCATTTCAGCTCTGCTAATATGGTTGTAGGCCTTTTCGAAGTTGCCTTCTGTGACCCCAACCACAATGACAAAAAGTGAACTAGTTCCTGACAATGTAATCCTTTAGTTGTTCATTTCTAATTTGCTGAAATCAAGTGAAAGAGAATGACATTTCTGTCAGAACATAGTCAATATGCATTTTAATATCTTTCTCCAATATTATTTCTTCTTCTGATAGCAATACCCTGACTATCCACATCTATGAGCATTTTTCCTTGCATATGTTCAATGTCAAATCAAAATGGCAAAACCTCTGAATCCTTGGGGGAAGATCATCCTAGGGTTGGGGGCCTAACAATACCACCAGGGATTTGTAGTCTCTTCCATTTTGAAGATGCAGGCCAATCAAGTAAGAACTGAGCTGTTCTTATGCCAAAGTGATACTAAAGTTTCTTTTTCCACTTGTGTATTGCTTGGCTCACATTCTATAAGCCATTTTTGCTGTAAATGCAATAGGCTTCTGGCGTGTTTCTGGCTGTGTTGGAATGAGCATTGTTCATAGCCCATATGAAGATCCATCTACTGTGAATGCTATTGCATAGTTTACTAAATACTATGCCAGACCATGGTAGAAATACTATGCTGGACACATTCAAGTCATCTGGTACTGACAGATTGCACCTCAGAGTACTTAAGGAACTGTCAGACATCATAGTCCAGCCATTGGCAAGGATATTTGAGAACTCATGGTGCTCAATTGAAGTTCCTGAAGATTGGAAGAAGGCCAATGTAGTGTCTATCTTCATGAAAGGGAGGAAAGTAGATCCAGGGAAATACAGACCAATCAGCTTGACCTCAATCCCTGGAAAGATTCTGAAAAAAAATATCAAAGAGACTATGCTAGACAAGCTGGCTGATGGCAACATCCTGCAGGACAGCCAGCATGGGTTTGTTGCGAGTAGGTCTTGCCTGACCAATCTCACCTCCTTCTATAACCAGGTCACATATCACCTGCACAAGGGAGAAGAGATTGACGTCATATATCCAGTCTTTAAAAAAGCCTTTAATCTGGTGTCCCATGATCTCCTCATGGAAAAATTGGCCAACTGCAGCCTTGGCTACAACACAGTCTGACGGCTGGGAAATTGACTCTGAAGTCAGACCTAGAGGGTAGTAGTTGACGGAAGTAAATCATCATGGTGCTCTGTGACCAGTGGTATACCCCAAGGCTCCATCCTTGGACCTGTTCTCTTTAATGTCTTTATTAACAATGTGGATACTGGTGTCAGAAGTGGACTGGTCAAGTTCACTGATGACACTAAAATTTGGGGTATAGCTTCTAGACCTGAGCATAGGCTGGTGACCCAGGCTGACCAGAATAGGCTTAGTAAGTTGGTGGATATAAACCTGATGTCATTCAATACAGAAAAATGCTAGATACTCCACCTTGGGGGGGAAACAAAATGCAGCACACTTACAGGCTCAGCATGCTTATAGGCTGAAAGGGACCTGGGGGTCACGATTGACCACAAGATGAACATGAGCCACCAATGTGATATTGGAGCTGGTAAAGCGAACAAAACTCTGGCTTGCATCCATAGATGCTTCTTAAGTAAATCTCAGGATGTCATCCTCCCACTGTACTTGGCCTTGGTGAGGCCACAGCTGGAGTACTGCAGCCAATTCTGGACTCCATAATTCAAGAAGGATGAGGAGAGGCTTGAAAGAGTCCAGAGGAGAGCCACATGCATGATCAGAGGCCAAGAGAACAGGCCTTATGAAAAGAGGCTGAGACCCATGGGACTCTTCAGCCTGGAGAAGCGCAGGCTCGGGGTGACCTGGTGGCAGCTCAGGGGTGTGCATGAGGATGTGTGGTGTCAGCTCAGAGGTGTGCATCAGGATCTGTGGGAATGCCTGTTCACCAGAGCACCCCAAGGGATGACAAGGTCCAATGGTCACAAACTCCTCCAAGACCATTTTAGGCTGGGCATAAGGAAAAACTTCTTTACTGTTCAAGGCCCCAAGGCCTGGAATAGACTGCGTCCAGAGGTGGTTCAAGCACCTACTCTGGACTCTTTCAAGAAATGTTTGGACACTTATCTTGCTCAGACCCTTTGACATTAGCTGACTTCCTGCCCCTGGGGCATGGGGCTGGACTCAGTGAGGTCCCTTCCAGCACTAGTGTCTATGAAATCTATGAAACATGTAGTAATTCAGGTTGTTCCTTGATTGTATGCAATGACTTTGGTTATTCATTCTGCCAGACCCAAATATTATGTCCATTAAGGAAATCTTTTAATTGTTTTGTTAGCTGAGTTCTCAGTCTGTCTCCTCCCTGTTATAATTCACAAATTCTGCCCCCATGACTTCAGTTGAGTATGGCAGTTTGAGGACTCTCCTTTAGTTTTCTTTTTAAATTAGGGCAGTGGCATGAAACTCACCCAGCTAGGGGCTGGATGAGGGGCATAGGGATCATCCACAGGTCAGATCAGGACCACAGACCAGTCCCGTACATCAAAACTAGCACACAGGGCCAATCTGGCTGTGGGTGCTGTGTGTAGCCTGCGCCCCAGACTGGCCCCATGCTCCGCATGCAGTACATGCCAAACCAGCTCCACATGCTGTATGTAGTATGCAGGTCCAGTCCAAGATGCAGAGGTAGTACAGGGTCTGGATAACAGGTCCCTAGGGGCCATATCAGACTCACTTGTGACACCATGTAATGTAAATTGTAATCTAGCTCCCTTACAGAGGATTCTTGACCTTTATTGTTGCCTCCCTCTTCTTCACCAGTGGGTGTGAAGGAACAGGATTATATGATCACTCCATAGACCATGCATCTTAAAACAATTTATAACCCTATATCATTGCCTTCCTCTCTTTAAAAATTATCTTAATTTTAGATTCTTTATCGTATTAATGTACTTTATTTTCAAAATCTAATATTGATTTTGTAACACAAATAGGTAAACAGTGAGGGAAGAAATAAGGCACTTAATGTCACATAGGACACAGTGATAAGTCTTTCCATTTTCTATATAGAAAAAACAGGGATAGTTAAGCTGAAGAAAAAGAAAAAATAGTTTTCCTATACCTTTTCATCTGCCTGTAAAATTTATTGCTGCTGGAGGTCACAGTGTCAAATATTGTAGCTGGATTTCTAAAATGGCTGGATAACTTTATGACCAGTCATATAATTTTTGTAGTTATGGACAATAAAACCATATGCTGCAGGGTGTTAACTGATCATCACAGGGTCAGGGAGGACATTTTCTCTTCCCTGTAGCAATTCTGCAATTGGCTAAATATATTATATGATTATATACACTTTCCCCCTTTCTACAGGCACTGGTCATTACAAAAAGAGAGATACTAAACGTGAACAAAAAAATCTGATCCTACAGGATAAACACTACATTCTTTAACCATAAAAATAGAAGAAGAGGACTATTAAATGACATAATCTAAGAATGAAGATCTTGGATTGATCCCTGAACTTTGTTTTTCTTCCCCTTTTTTGGTTATAAGTTTGTATTTAAATAAAATGTTTAGAATCCAAAATACCAACATGTGCATTAAAATATGAGTTTAACCTCTTAAGTTTGATCAAAGCTAAGCAGCATCAGTGGAATAACCAGAGTTAGGAGCAAATGTTCATTGAATGCTGATCAGTTAGTGTAAAAGAACAAATAAAAATTGAGCCCAAGTTTAAAAAAAAAACCTATGGAGTAGCTCACTTAATACTTCTCACCAAATTTCACTTAGAGAGACTGAGCTCAAATGTAACCAAAGCCCCCAAAATAAAACAGAGGCTCTAGCCAAGTGAATTATTATTGGAAGAAACATCCATACACAACTTGCAAATTTCACTCAATTTTTGTCATAGTCATAAGGTAAACACAAATTAAATTATCAAAGATTGAGAGAGGGAGAAAAAATAATACTACTATCTTATTTGAAATTAGTGGGACTGCTAGAAAGGTTCTTCTCTGGCTTTATTATAGGTTAGATTGTACATCTCTTCCTAGTACAGATGAATATTTATGCTTGTGATTCTGAGAGACTGTTTTACACGTATAGCACTTCACTAGTGCAAACAATCTACCTTTAAATAAGCAAGTGCAGCATAATCAGATTGTGTAGTCCTATATTGTGAAGTCTTTATGGTAAGGAGAGAGTGAAGTCCCCCTTCACAATATATTCCTGCTTGCTCTCTATTTCCTCTGTACATATAGACCTTAACCTAGTGATTTGCAACCTGGAGTTTCTTGAAATCCTTTCAAGGGTGCCACAGGATGTCATGAAATTCAATTTGTCTACACATGAATTACAAGAGAAAACCAGAGGCCATGTCCACATGTGGTGTGGTTATTTGATTCCCCAGGGGACAACTAGTAGTGGCGCATCTTGCGCTGCTGCTAGTTGTCCCCGAGGAATGCCCATGTGCTCTGGTGTGTATCAGATTACCCCAGCCGGGGTAGGGCAGGCTAGGGACAGCACTGGGCTGGCCCCAAAAGTCTTACCTGGAGCAGCAGTGATTCTGCTGAGAAGAGCCTGGCCAGCAGCCGCAGAGTGGCTGCAGGTGACCCAGCTCCAATTTTGAGTGGTGAGATTCATAGATTCATAGATTTAGGGTCGGAAGGGACCTAGTAGATCTTCTAGCCCAACCCCCCGCCACGGCGGGAGAACAACAAAACCCCAAAAC
>NW_017728993.1:52809196-52809577 GCF_001723915.1 Gavialis gangeticus
GGCGGGAGAACAACAAAACCCCAAAACAAGAAACAGGACTCAAATGAGTCCAGCTAGGTAGGCATCCAGCCTCTTCTTAAAGACCCCAGGGTAGGGGCCAGCACCACTTCCCTTGGAAGTTGGTTCCAGCTCCTAGCCGCCCTAACTGTGAGCACTGCCCGTGGTGGTGATTGCTGCTCCACTTTTATTTTCTGGAAATCTTGGGGTCAAAAAACCACTCCACACTGATCCATTGCAGCACAGAGAACAACTGAACATGCAGTATGGGGTGCCACAGATGTATCTGTGCCACCACATACCACATGGCCATGCTCCTCTGGATGCGCCCAGAGATTTCAAATAGGAGTTTCATAGTTTCATAGTTTCATAGATTAAGGGTCG